>NW_006921615.1:3768579-3789010 GCF_000298275.1 Orycteropus afer afer
AAAGGAGCTCTGGTGGCTCAGTACATAAGGCATTTGGCTGCTAACCAGAAGGTCAGCAGTTCAAAACCCACCAGTTGGAGAAAGATGAGGCAATATACTTCTTTAAAGATTTACAGCCTTGGAAACCCAATGGAGGTTGCTGTGAGTCAGAATCGACTCAATGACAATGAGTTTTTTTCTTTTTGTTTACAAATCATAAGAGTAGTCACAGCTATGATAAAAACTGGCATCTTCCAGAATCAAAAGAAGTAATGCCTTGGTTAAGAAAGTTACTTAGACCTTCAAAGTCTCAGTTTCCTCACATGTAAAACTAGTGGTGGGACTCTGCAACCTCAAGAGTCCCTTCTAGCTTCTAAGTACCTATGAGCTTCTCATCAGGATGCATTTGTCACATTGCCTGAAAGACACTTTGAGTTTAGAGGAATGAGATGAAGTGATTACTGCTGCTCATCAGAGTACCTAAAAGCAAAAAAAAACCCTGAGCCACTGCCATTGAGTTGATTCCGACTCATAGCAACCTCCATTGGGTTTCCGAGGTGGTAAATCTATGGAAGTGGATTGCTCAGTCTTACCAGAATACCTACTAATACCTAAAAAGAGCAGAGCCCTCAGGAAAGACCTACCCAAAGGGAGTGCTCTGAAGGAGGCTGAGGACAAGGGTAGGTGCGAAATCACCCTGGGCCTGCTGTCTCATAGCTTTAGGGGTGTGGGGAATCTGCCCTGAAGGAACTCTTTTACTTGCCTTCTATATAATTCTCTTCCTCTAATGACGTGGCACTATAATTTTACAACTGTCATATGTGTGTGTGTGTGTGTGTGTGTGTATGCGCATATATATATATGAGCTCTGGTAGTGTAGTCTCTAAGGCAACAACTATATATATATATATATAAACTGCTCAAAAGTTTTAAGAGCAGAAGGAACCAAATACACAGATAATGACCAAGCCGATGGTGGAGAAAGGCAGATATAACTGTGAAACCACTGAGCTGAGTCAAAGAGTTAAACGACCCAAATCCGTTGCTGTCAATTCTGACTCACAGCAACCCTGTAGAGCAGAATAGGACTGCCATCATAAAATTTCCAAGCATCTTCATGGAAGCAGATTGCCACATCTTTTTCCCATGGAACAACTGGCGGGTTTGAACTGCTGAACTTTAGGTTGGCAGCTGAGCATTTTAACCACTGTGTGACCAGGGATCCTTATAGAAAAGTTAGGAATTGCTATTTTCTTTCTCAAAACCTATGCAAATTCAAAATGGTAACCAATGTCCTGGAAGACACCTTAAAAAAAAAAAAAAAAAAAAAACTCACTGACATCAAGTTGGATCCAACTCATAGCAACCTCTCCTTGGGTTTCCAAAGAGGTATCTCTACAGAAGTAGATTGTCCTATCTTCCTTCAAGGAGTGGCTGATGGGTTTGAACCACCAGCATTATGGTTAGCAGTCAAACGCCTTAGGCACTATGCCACCAGGGCTCCTAGAAGACACTTAGTGAATTGTAAAACATGCTTCTTTACTTAGGACATAGTTTCACAAAATTATCTTTGTTGCCCCCCCCTTTTCTTTAACAGGTGAAATATCTGACCTCCATTCAACTATGTATTTCTTCCCATTCCTAAGACTAATGTTCATTTCTTCCTCACCTCTTTTATGAATTCCATTTATCACTGTTGTTTACATAGTAAGCTTTTATCATACTCAACTACATATGATTAGCAATGGCTTCCAGTCTAATAGGCATCTAATGAAGTATACCAAAAGAGAAGTCATGTACAACATGGAAACAAAAATTCAGACACATAGCATGACTCATAATCAATTCTGTCTTATTCTTTGATGATATTTCATCTGGAGATCATTATTTCTCTAGAAGTTTGACGCATTCAATTCCTCATGAGAAAAAAGATCCCTATATCTTGGAATTCTAATTCCCAAAAAAATAAAACTATATTTATGTTCCTATTTCTTTGACATTTAAGTCCATTTTTTTCCTTCTTCCTCCTTAGCAATTCACAGCTTTAGGGATGAATCATAGGCATGAACCAAGATAACTAAAATTAGTCAAGTGAGATTGAGGCAACATTTTGTTTGAGGTTTTGACTTACATCTTCTCTCAGAAATGTTGAAGAAAAGGCACTCCTACACATTCTTTAATTGTTTTCCTTTTCTCTTTTTTCTTTTTCTATTTTCCAAAGAAGTTTGAGAGTTCTAAGGAGCTCTGGTAGTGTAGTGCCTAAGGCACTTCACTGCTTACCAGAAGACTGACAGTTCAAACCCACCAGCCACTACTAGGAAGGAAGGTTGGACAATCTACTTCCGTACTGATACTGCCTTGGAAACCCAAGGAGGGGTCTCTATGAATTGGGTCCAACTCATCGGCATATAACAACAACAACAATTTATGAAGGTGGTTTTCATGAGCTACTCAGTATTTAAGGAGCTCTGGTGGCATAGTGCCTAACGCATTTGACTGCTAACCAGATGGCTGGTGGTTCAAACCCATTAGCCACGCCTCAGAAGGAAGACTGGGCAATCTACTCCCATAGAGATACCGCCTTGGAAACCCCAGAAGGGGTCACTATGAGTTGATGGCAGTGAGTTTTTGGTTACTCAGTATGTGCAATTGGGTCTTCACATAGCTAAAGCTTAAAGTCAGTTCAGCATCTTTGAGTCAGGAGTAGTCTTGACACAGTGAAGTCTACTTGGGCCACAAAACCTCTCCTGCTCACTGAGGACCAGTTACTTTTCTCACTCTTTTCTCTGTTTCATAGCTATTAACAAATCCCTTTACCTCACCACTAGCTTTTCCTCCTACCTTAGGTATTGGCTAATAATGAATATGAAATAGCATATCATCCAAGAATATTGGTATTTTCAAAAATAATTTAATTCTTAATCATAAGTGGGCAAGTGGAAGAGAAGTTTTGAGGCCAGACTTCCCTCAAAGACTGTCTCCACAGCTTGATACAGATGAAGCACTTAACCATTTTACTTAGATTTGCTATAATATGCTATTTATTCTAGAACAAAGATTACTGCCTGCTACCATGATTACTAAAACCATGTACAAATCTCATCTTGGATTTTTACTCAATATACTGTAGAAATAACTTTTTTTAAATGACATTAAGTAAGCTGCCATTTTTTAAATTCTAGAGTTAAATTCAAATGCCCACTTACCCTAAGTGATTAACACTTTTGCAGTTCTTCAGACTTCTTAATCCTTCATCCAAGCACTAAAAAATTTTCCTGTAAGAAATAGTCAGTCTGTAACATTACTGAGTTTGATCTCAAAAAGTCAAACTCACTGCCATCGAGTCAATTCCAATTCATAGCAAGCACCACTGTGTTTCCAAGGCAGTCTTTGCAAAACCAGACTGCCTCACCTTTCTTCCAGGGAGCACCTGGTGTGTTCAAACCACCAACCTTTTGGTTAGCAGCTATATCCTTAACCACTACTCTATCAGAGCTCCTTACTCCTCTGAAATTAATTAAAAAGGCCTCAGGATGCCTTTTTATCAGTGCGTGTTTGGTTCTGGAGAGGGACAGTCAGAACCTGTAGCAATTTTGATAAAGTCTCCTACAAAAGACTTTAAACAAAGCAAAAAACCAAGCTCACTGTTGTTGAGTCATTTCTGACTCATAGCGACCCCTCCTTGGGTTTCCAAGGCAGTATCTCTAAGGAAGTAGATTGCCCAACCTTCCTTCTGAGGAGTGGTAGTAGGTTTGAACCGCCAGCCTTCTGGTTAGCAGTCAAATGCAAAAGACTTTAGGAAGGTTTATTTTCAATCCTAAATGCCTTAAAGTCAGAGAATTTCTTATTTCAGAATGTTCTATCACTTTTTTTAATTTTTAAAAAATTTATTTATATTTTTTATTGTGCTTTAGATGCAAGTTTAGAGAGCAGAATTTGTTTTACATTCAACATTTCATGTACATTTGGTTTCACTCCCCAGTTACCATCCCCAACCTTAACCCACTCTCCTCCTCTCCCTTCCCAGTAACCGCTCCCCCCCACCGCCCTTCTTAGTTATGTACTTCTGTGTGTCCAGGAGCTCTGGTAGCATAGTGCCTACGGCACTTGACTGCTAACCAGAAGGCTGGCGCTTCAAACCCACCAGCCACTCCTCTGGAGGAAGGTGGGGCAATCTACTTCCATAGTGATACTGCCTTGGAAACCCAAGGAGGGGTCGCTATGAGTTGGGTCTGACTCCACGGCACATAACAACAACAATCTGTGTGTCCTGCTTTTCCTCCGTTACCCCTCTGATGCCCCGTGGCCGATTGCTCCAAGCAATGTAGCTCTGTAGAGTATGTGGTGCATCACCCTAGGTTGAGTAGTCTGCACACACATCTTATTCACTATTGGGCTGAGAGCCAGCCCTTGGGAGTGAGTTTTATCCCAGGCCAAAGTATATCCCAGGGCCATAGCCTTAGGGGTCCCATCAGACTCCATCTGACCAGTAATTCTGGTCATTATTGTGTTTTTGGATTTTGTTCCATGTTTATCCTCCCACTCTATCCAGGAACTCCAGTTTTGATTCCTTCCTGAGTGGTTAGCATTGGTAGCCAGGCACCATTTGGTTCTTCTGGTCTCGAGTTCCATCATGTCCTAAGGTTGCTTATTTCCAATTTTTTTTTTTTTTTCCCCACTCTTCTTCACTTCTGACTATAGGAGACATTAGCTGCATCTTAGACTGCTGCTTGAAAGCTTTTAAGACCCTAGTCGCTATTCACCAATGTAGGTTGTGGAACAAGATTTTTATGTTGTGCCAGTTGAGTCTGGTGTCTCCCCATACTATGGTCCTGGGTCAGCAGATCCATTGGATCCCTCTCCCACAGTGTCTGGCTGTCTGTGAGGGATTGCTCTATGTCTGTCTTCTGTTGTTTCTGTAATGACTACGGGTATTTTGTATCTCTGGTATCTGTGCAACATTAGCCTCAGCTGAATCTATCTTTGGTCTAGAGTATAATCCTGTTCCCTGATCCCCATGTGATCTTCTCACTTGTCTATGTGTTTATCTGTAACCTGGTGTTTGGTGTTAATGGTAATGCAGTATTGTGGATATACTGGTCGCCTCTGTATTCTAGATCTTATGTGCACAATTCAGTGTCCTCCCTTTTCCCAATGTTATCATGCTGGTCATAGATTCTTTCCATACTAGTCCTCTCCTTACTGACCTCAGCATGTGACCCCCAACTAGCCCAAAATTACCCTTTCCTTTTCCCTCCCCTCCCCAGTAACCTACAAAGTAAGTTCCCTTCTTTAAGCAAACCCCCTTGTCTTTTTACAGTAATGGGCTCATATAATATTTGTCCTTCTGCAATTGACTCATTTCACTCAGCATAATGTCCTCTAGGTTCATCCACATTGTGAGATGATTCACGTATCCTTCATTGTTCTTTAAGGTAGCATAGTATTCTACTGTGTGAGTGTACCATAGTTTGGTTATCCACTCATCTGTTGATGGGCATCTAGGTTGTTTCCATCTCTTTGCTACAGTGAAGTGTGCTTCAGTGAACATAGGTGTGCATATGTCTGTACATGTCCTGTCTCTCACCTCTTTAGTATATATTCCTGGTAATGGAATTGCTGGTTCAAATGATATTTCTATTTTCAGTTTTTTAAAGAAACACCATAGCATTTACCACAATGGTTGTACCATTTTGCAGTTCCACCAGCAGTGTATGAGAGTTCCAATCTCTCTGCAATCTCAGCAGCATTTGTTATTTTCTGTCCTGTTGAGTTTTGCTATTATTGCTGGGGTGAGATAATATCTTATCATTGTTTTGATTTGCATCTCTCTAATGGCCACTCCTCGGAAGGAAGGTTGGGCAATCTACTTCTGAGTGATACTGCCCTGGAAACCCAAGAAGGGGTTGCTATGAGTCGGTCCGACCCAACGGCACATAACAACAACAACAATGGCTGAAGATCACAAGCAATTCCTCATGTGTTTGTTGGCCCCCAGCATATCATCTTTAGTGAAGTGTCTGTTCATGTCCCTTGGCCATTTTTGAATTGGAATGTTTGTCTTTTTGGTGTTGAGGTGCTGAAGTTGTCTATAAATTCAGGATGTTCTATCATCTTAATCCTAATTCTTTCCCTGGTTCTGAAAACACACCCCCTCCTTTTCTTTCTTTCTTTTTTAAATAAACTAGTAAAATATTAAATAGCTCTATGGCTTTTGGCAACTGGTTTAATGTCTCTGAGACTGTCCTGTAAATGAGAGAGTTGGTCAGGGAGGCACAGCCTCCATGGCTCCTGCGCCCCTCTCCCCAGGCCAGGCCATGGCAGGCAGCAGCAAGGAATCCCAGTACTCCTTCCACAGAGCACAGACTGGACCTCAGAAACACTCTCAACATAGCGCTCCAACTGCCACTACTCACTGCACCCAGATGTCCATGTCTCCCTAGTCTACATGATCTCTGAGGAACCTCTCAGAACCAACACACACAGTGATAAAGATGAGGCAAGAAAAGAACTGGTAGCTTACAGTTTAAAAAGAAAAGGAAGTAGTACTGGTAAATAGTATAGTTTGAGAAGATATAGATGGGTGTTCTCTTCAACTTTAATTCTGAAGATTTAAACTGAGTCAACTCTATGTACATCAGGAACCCAAAATTGGAGCATCTTGCTGGTGCCTTTCCTTTAATTATCTTTGCATAAGTTTCTGTTTCCCGTTTTTCTCCTTAGACACACTGTGTCATCTGCTGGTTCCTCACATTCCACAAACCCTCCTACCACCTACTGCTCCTCATGTTCCTTCTCTTCCCAGAAAAAGAGAGAAAAGGGGGTGGGAAAGAGAAGATGGGAGCATCGCTATTTTTTCCCAACGTTTAAGAGCATTGCTGTTTCCCTTTGTTGTCTGTTTTCCCCAAACACTTTTCTGTCTCTCTCCTCTCTGCCTCACAGTATAATTGCAACCTGTAAGAAATGCTCCACACAATAGGGAGAAAACAAAATAACACAGCCTGGCACTGCAAAGTTGGGAATTTCCATCCTTGGTGATAGAAAATCAAGACACTCTCCCATTCTTCCTTGACCACAACACTTTCTTATATGATCCTCTATCCTCCCAACTCCTCGCACACCCAAAATAATAAGAAATGGAAATATATATATAAAGAGAGAGAGAAAAAACAAAGAGACCCCTTCACCTGCTTATAGACAAATGATCTACATATCTTTCAAACTTCTGATAGAAGTAAACTTACTTAAAAAAAAATTGTATCACCAGTTGTTTATTATATTCAGCTCCCTCAGCACTGGGAGGGGAAAAACTGTTGCCATTAAGTCAATTCAAACTCATACCGACCCCGTAAGACAGAATATAAAACTGTCCCATAGGTTTTCCAAGGCTGTGAACCCTGACAGAAGCAGAATGCCACATCTTTCTGCCGTGGAGCAGCTGGTGGGTTCAAACTGCGACCTTTTGATTAGCAGCTGAGTGCTTAACCTCTGCTCCACCAGGCTCCTTGTCCTCACCACTATTAAGAACTCACCCAACTTAAGAAATAAGTTCCTCATTGGGAAGAGAGTGCCCTTCTCCAAACAATATGGTATGTATGAATATTGTGGTCCAATGCTGTGTAAAGGCTCTTTAGAAAATACTCTTTGGGGAGAAATCTGAACAGATTGAACTGTCCCTGTCATGATGAAAGCCACAGAAAAGAGAAGACTGCTTGTGTGTCTACAAGGCGAGGGTGAAAGAATAGAAGGAAATTCAGATACACTTAAGAGAGAGAGAATGGGAAGTCTAAACTGTAGGGGTTTTCTTTGCTATTCATAAAGCAAAGGACTAAGGTGCACCTGACACAAGCCATGATATTTCCAGTCGCCTCATATGCATGTGAGAGCTGGACAATGAATAAGGAAGACTGAAGAAGAGTTGATGCTTTTGAGTTGTGGTGCTGGCAAAGAATGCTGAAAGTACCATGGACTGCTAAAAGAACTAACAGATCTGTCCTAGAGGAAGTGCAGTCAGAATGCTCCTTAGAAGCAAGAATGGCCAGACTTCGTCTCACCTATTTTGGTCATGTTGTAAGAAGGGACCATTCCCTGGAGAAGGATGTCATGCTTGGTAGGGTGGAGGGTCGACAAAAGAGGGGGAAGCCTTCAACGAGATGGATTGATACGGTGGCTGCAATGATGGGCTCAAGTATAGCAGGGATTGTGGGGCTGGCGCGGGATCGGGCAGTGTTTCGTTCTGCTGTGCATGGGGTCGCTATGAGTTGGAAACGACTCGACGGCACTTAACAACAACAACAACAAACTGTAGGGGAGATATTGTAGTTTGAATGAATTCTAAGTGTCTGAGTGCTAAAGGTTTTATATGATTTCTCATTTAATCAGAACAATTCTGTACATCTGATTATCCCTGTTTTACAAATGAGGATCTGAGTCTCAGAAATATTGAATAACTTGCCCAAGCCTGCCTTCAAGTCTACTCCAATTCATTGCAATGCCCTGTCTGCCAGAGTCCAGCTGCCTTCCATAGGGCTTTCAATGGCTGACTTATCAGAAGATTGCCAGGCCTTTCTGGGTGGATTCAAACAGCCAACCTTTCCATTAATAGCTCAGTCCTTAACTGCTTGTGCCACCCAGGGCTTCCCTTGTCCAAGGTTACGTATTAACTAATGTCAGAGCTAAGATGAGCCCAGGTCTTGAAAGCAGAAAGGATAAAAGTAGGTGGAATGATGAACTTATCCAGACTGCAGAGATGAGCTATGTAAATGGAAGGAAAAAAGATCAACTGGATGTGGACAACTAAGAAGCAGTGCCCAGGAAAAAGAGAAATTGAAAATAGATTCAGAGGACTGAAGGAACAGCAATGTCCTGACACAGCCTTGGTCTGGAATAAAGAGAGGAAGGACCCAGTGACCAAAGGAAGAGAGAATTGGGACAGGAGTGCCCAGCGTAATCTCACATCAGGGATTTGAATCTTCTTGCAGGATGTGTGCTATATGTATAACCTGAGACTTCTTCATGTGACTGCAAACCAATTTTGCACCCTTAATCACTGATATAGCATGGCTGTGTAAACAAGACACTGAGGACAGAAGAGAGCTGTGAGCAGAGGCAGATCCCCAAGGAGGGCTGTGGAAATGAAGTTTCCCACACCCTTTTAATGCTGGTGGAGAATGCTCCCACAGCCCTTCCGGGTAGTCTTCTGTTTGGAAAGAGCCTTAACATCCCTTTGCTTTGCCCATCTGCTAGCTATCATTCTTATTCCTTTGATTTAGTATCTGTGTTCCCTATTAAAATGCAGAGAACTGGTAAAAGAGAATACCCTAATGACAATCAGAAATTGTTTTCATTTAATCACTCACTTGCTCATTTATTCATGCAACAAACATTTTTAAAGTGCCTTCAATATTTATATGGTGTGAGTCATTTATACCTTGTGTTTATTAAATACTTCCTTAACATCTGGTTTTCCAGAGTCAAGATCAAGTGGGAGTAAATTACACATTCATCTATATCTATATCTATTAGAGAGAGAGTGAGAGAGAGAGAGAGAGAGAGAGTTTGTTTAAGGAATGGCCAAAGATGGCACTACAGAAAGAGGAAAAAACAAACAAAAAACAACCTACTGCCATCGAGTCAAGTCTGACTCATAGCAACCCCCACTGGGTTTCCAAGGCAGTAAATCTTTACAGAAGTAGATTCCCTCAACTTCCTCCCACGGAGTGCCCAGCAGGTTTGAACCACAAACCTTTTGGAGGAAAGGAACTTAAATTTCAGAAGCTGAGATATTGAAGTTGATAGTTTTGTTCAGAATTTTCTCTGATCAGAAAAACCCACATGAACCTGGCACAGGGAAGGGAATTGTTTTGCTTTTATATTTTATTGCAAGTTATTATTTTGTCAGCATAGATCAAGTTATTCCTTTGCCTTCATTTTATATCATTATAGAAATCCTCATCATGCCCTCAGATGGCAGGACCTAATGCAAGAAGCAGAAAAACTTTCAAAGGAAGCCTCAGCAGACCAGTAGGACTGCCTCAAGTCCTTTTAGGTAGTAGGCAGGGTATGAGTCCTCAATAAAAGTGCCTCTAGAGAAGATGCATATGGAACATATGGAATAGCAAACCCACTGGCATTCCTATAGATAAAACAAGAGAAAAGCAGATCCAAGCTGTAGCCCAAGGAATTCAGGTTAGCTTCAAGGGGGCACTTCAAACTGCAAAGTTATTAATCATTGAATAAACTAATTTGGAAGTTTTTAGAAGAACTTTTCCAGGCATCCTTTAAAACAGCCTGTATTTTATTTCTCTGAGACTTTTGATATTTCTGCTTGAGGATTTGGGGCTGGACAAAATACCTGATTACAACCTATTTATAAAATCTGTTTACAAAACGTCTGTCTAGCCAGAAGAGTGTAAGACATGAGCACAAGATCAGCACCATGCTCTTATCATACACATTGTTCTTGTATTTTTTTAAGCTAACCAAGAAGGAAAATGAGGTTTCAAGCACCCAAATAATTCAGTGCTCCCTAATTACATTACTTCTCTTCCTCCCTCTACGATTCTGAGAATGGAATGACCGTTTTCCTAAATGCAATCTTAAAACAGTGCAAATCGCCTCTTACCTCTACAGCGTTTTCTTACTTGAACGATTGCAATAGAGCTATTTGTCTTGCTGCTGCCAAGCCCTCTCTGCCCCAACTACTTCTAAAGACTTACTGCCAGATTACTGAAAAATCAAACCTGGGTCTCATTTTTCTATGCACACAGTGCTCAATATAGCATTCAAAATGTTCACAATAAGACTCCATTCTCCTCTGGGATTGTCTTTCCTACTGTCCCCTTACAAGTATTCTGTGCTTCAGTCAAACAGAGCTGCTAATTGTCCTTAAGTTCTGTTTTGCTGGTTGCAGGCCTATGCTTGCCAGAATAGACAGATACACTGGGAGTGAAAAACAACTCCAAAATCATAGTGGCTTCTTACAACAAAAATTCATTTATTGCCTACACTACATGTCCACCCTGGGTCAGTAGGGAATTCTGTTCACCATAGTCACCCAGTGATACAGGTTGTGGGTGCTCTATAACAAAAAAAAAAAAAGCTTCCATGGTCACCTAGGTGGGAGAAATGCAAAGGGTGAATTGAGCATAGAATCTTAAAGCTTCCACTCACAGTGAACAGGTTACCTCCATTCCCATTCCATCAGCAAAAGCTGGTGACATGACAATATCTCAGTTCAAAGAGAACAGGAAGGCAAGCTTGCCATGTGCCTAGGACATGAAACAGTAAAAAGAAACACTTGGCAAACAACATTAATGACTATCAAAATCTATCCTCTGAACACTAAGCACTTGGCTCATTCTCTTGCCTGGAAGCAACTACGCACAACCACCATCAAAGGCAGAAAAGCTTCTCTCTTGGCACAGCATCAAACTAACAGAGTATATGGCCTGTGGGTGATGTATGATGGTCTGTAGAGCAGAGAATGATATACAGGAAGCTCTGCATCTGGTCCAGATGAGACTTCTCTGAATCTGGAGACCTATGGACTCAAGAAAATAAATGATCTGTCTCTCACATGCACACAATACATAATGGTGGGACAAGGGGAAAAAATCCACAATCAACATTCATTTGCAGAAAGAAGAATACTGGAAATAACAATAGTCATTACTCCAAACCAATTCTGAAATCTAGGTAAGATGTTGCAGGGTTCTCTACTCTGGGGAAAGAAATGGTTTCTGATTAAGCTGTAAATCTGCTCCCTGAGAATAGTCTCTTTGTCCCTGGTTTTCCATGTCCTCTAACTCCCTGCTCTGGGAGTCTTGCACTGATGTTATCCTCCTTAACTATATCCAAAGTCAGGGAATATGTGCTTCTTAGGAGCCTGTACACTTTTTAGGAGCTCTGGTGATGCTGTAGTTAAAGCATTGGGCTGCTATCCAAAAGGTTGGCAGTTTCCACAATCATTATAGAAGCAACAGAGGACAGACTTGGAGTAATCCCTCGGAGATAGCCAAACACCTTGGGAGAGAGAACTAATAGGTCTCCCAACTCAGGACAATGGTATTGGGAGACACTAGGCTCAATTGGCATAACATAGTGCATAAAAATCTTGTTCCACAACCTACTTTGGTGAGTAGTGACTGGGGTCTTAAAAGCTTTTGAGTGACCATCTAAGACGCAGCTAATTGTCCCCTCTCATATGAAATTAAGAAGAATGAAGAAAACCAACGGCATTTGGAAACAATCAGCCATTATGAGTTTGCAGTTACCATGTCTTTTAATCTAGGCAGTGACTCTTTTGACAGTACAGCTCTCTCAAAACTGCAATCAGCTTCTTAGGTATTTTTGATGGACCTCAAGACCAGAACAACCAGATGGTGCCCAGCTACCAATGCCGAGCACTCAGGAAGGGATCAAAACTGGAGATCCTGGATAGAGTGGGAGGAAAAACGTGGAACAAAATTCAAAAACACAATAACCAGAATTACTGGTCAGATGGAGTCTGATGGGACCCCCAAGACTATGGTCCTGGGGTACACTTCAGACCTAGATAAAACCCACTCCCAAGGGCTGGCTCTCAGGCCAACAGTAGTAAGACTTACATGCAGAACACCCAACCCAGGGCGATGCACCCACCTACTCTATGGAGGTGCACCCCTCGGAGCAATTGGCCATGAGGCATGGGAGGGGCAGCATTCACATGGAGAGAAAGCTGGACAGATAGGAGTGCATAACTAAGAAGGGCACAGGGATGCAGGGGTCACAGGGAAGGGAGAGGAGGAGAGTGGGTTTGGGTTGGGGATGGTAAGCGGGGAGTGAAACCAAATGTACATGAACTGTTGAATGTAAAACAAATTCTGCACTATAAATTTGCACCCAAAGTGCAATAAAATAAATAAATAGATAGATAACAAAAGGTTGGCAGGTCGAACCTTTCAGCTGCTCCACAGGAGAAAGAGGGGGCAGGCTACTTCCTTAAAGATTTACAGCCTTGGAAACCCTCTGTGGCAGTTCTACTCTGTCTTGTAAGGTCTTACTATGAGTCAGAATTGACTTGATTATAGTGTGTTGGGTTTGCAGTTACCATGTCTTTTAATCTAGGCAGTGACTCTTTTGACAGTACAGCTCTCTCAAAACTGCAGTCAGCTTCTTAGGTATTTTTTCCAATAAGCTCCATGTACCAATAGTCACACTCACAGAATTCTTCTGGAAACAATTATCATTTTTGCAATATTTATTTGCCTACTCACCTCCATGTCTCTCTATTACAAATACCTTGAGCTGCTCAGACTAAATGAGAGAGCCAAACTTATTAGCTGCTTTCCTCTCAAACATTTTGTCTAATCAAAAGAGTTACTTATTGTATTTTCATTCTAGATCATCTGAATCCATTCAGTGGTTTTAGCAATGAGATGCTATGGTTATATCCATATCCTTAATTTGAACCTTTCCACAGGGGTAGTTTTCTCCAAGTCTTCATTTTCCAATGGCATTCTTAGATTTACTTTTTACAAATTGGGTTAAAATCAGTTACTTCTTCCAATCTTGCAAATTCGCAAATGCCTACTCTCTCCTTAATCCCTTTCAGTGCTACTTGCAATCTAACCAAATTATTTCTGAGTTCACTTCAGATTGTTTTGTCAGATATTTTGTCAAAGACTGCTTTGCCTAGAGCTACAAGTTCATTTGTTACGTCACCTACCTTCCAAGTCATTGTAGACAAGTTTTACCAAATTGTTCACCATTGTATAACATAGGACAACATTCTCCCAGCCTCTAGTGATAATCTCTTGCTGCCTGCTACCAAATTTCTGTACCAATTTATGGAGTAGCTACATTAGGCCAGGTTATGCTCTGTTAATAAACAAGCCCAAAACCTCAAAAGTTTGTTTCTTGCTCACAATATATATCCATCCTGAGTTGGCAGGAAGCTGTACTCACTGCAGTCACTCAGAGACCCAGAATGCAGTGGCTCTATCTCAGTGGGTGCTTCCACAATCACCAAAGCAGGGAAGGGAATGTGGTGAACTGAGCACTGGCTCTTAAAGGTACTACCTGGAGGTGTCACATGTCACTATCATTCACATATCATTGGCTAAGGCTATCTACATGACCACACCTAACTTCAAAGAGGCAGAGAAAGGCCATGCTACCACATGCCTACAAAAGTGAAAGCTGGATGTATTCAGTGAAAATGGTAATGATACCTCAAGATCTTTATTATCTCATTTCCCACACTATATCCCTGGAATGGAGTCACCTATTAATTTATTCATTCCATAAAGACTTACTCTACCATATTGCTCCAGAGCACAGGCTCTGAGAACAAATGAATTGGGTTCAAAAGAGTAGTTATCTCACTTCTAAGTGTGTTGTTGTTGTTAGGTGCCATTGCGTCAATTCTGACTTACAGTGATTCTGCGTATAACAGAACGAAACACTGCTCAGTCCTGTGCTATCCTCACAATTGTTGCTATGTTTGAGCTCATTGTTGCAGCCAACATGTCAGTCCATCTCATTGAGCATCTTCCTCTTTTTCTCTGACTCTCTACTTTACCAAGCATTATGTTCTTCTCCAGGGACCAGTCCCTCCTGATAACATGTCCAAAGTACAGAAGACAAAGTTTCATCCTCCTCCTTTCTAAGGAGTATTTTGGCTGCACATCGTCCATGACAGATTTGTTCATTCTTTTGGCAGGCCAGGGTATATTCAATGTTGTTTGCTAACATCATAATTCAAAGGCTTCAATTCTTCTTCAGTCTTCTTATTCATTGTCCAGCTTTCATCTGCACATGAGATGATTGAAAATACCATGGCTTGGGTCAGGCACACCTTAGACTTCTAAGTGACATCTTTGCTTTTTAACACTTTAAACCAAAAACACTAAAGTCACTGCCATTGAGTCAATTCCAACTCATAGCGACCCCCTTTGGGTTTCCAAGGCAGTAAATCTTTACTGAAGTAGATTGCCCAGTCTTCCTTCCATGGAATGGCTGGTGGGTTTGAACTGCCAACCTTCTAGTTGGCAGTCAAATGCTTTAAGCACTAAAGATAGCTTTTGCATCAGTTCTGCCGGATGCAGTATGTCATTTGATTTCTTGACTGCTGGCATTGATTATGGATCCAAGTAAAACAAAATCCTTGACAACTTCATCTTTTATCCGTTTATCATCATGTTGCTTATTGGTCCAGTTGTCAGTATTTTGTATTCTTTATATTGAAGTATAATCTATACTGAAGGCTGTAGTCTTAGATCATTGAAGAGCAAATGCTTCTAGACATCTTGCTTTCAGTGAGCAAGGTTGTGTCATCTGCATATTACAGGCTTGTTAATGAGTCTTCCTCCAACCCTGATGCTGTGTTCTTCTTCACATAGTACAGCTTCTCGGAGTACTTGCTCAGCAAACAGATTGAATAAGCATGGTGGTTGTGAGGATTTAATAAACAAATATGAAGCACTTACCATGTAGAAAGTGTTCTATAAAGGGTAGCTGTTATCATTATTACTTTTGGTCAAATGCTATGTACTAAGCATTGGGGATATGTTAGTAATCACGATTCCTAGTATAACAGAAGTGGCTCCCACAATGAGCACAAGCATAGCAATAATTGTGAGGACCTACAGGACCAGGCAGCATTTTGTTCTGTTGTACATAGGATCACGATGAGTCAGAACTGATCCAACAGCACTTAACAATGGTATAATAGAACTTAAAACTTAATGCAGATGATCACAAAACTGTCTCCATTCTTTCAAATCTCCCTCTGAATTTTAACCTCTTCTTGTTGACTGTAAAGGGAGATCTGGTGATGCAGTGGCTAAGACCTTCGGCTGCTAACCTGAAGGTCGGTGGTTTGAACTCACCAGCTGCCTTATAGGAGAAAGGTGTGGCAGTTTGTTTCCATAAAGATTTACAGCCTTGGAAATCCTCCGGGCAGTCCTACTTTGTTCTATATAGTCACTATGAGGCAGAATCAACTCAATGGTTTGGTTTTAATTTTGTTAATTGTTACTTATTCCTACTAAAAACCACCATAGCACTTTGTTGTAACTTTTCTCAAGGCAGTTAATATCATTCTTATACAATTTTATACTTACTATGTCCCAGTTTATATGGGGGTATAAAAAATACTTCAAGTAATATTCGTGAAGTACTTGGCACAGGAGACACTGAGTAAATACTGAAGAAATGCTATAAAAAAAAAAAAAAATGCCAAACTGAATGTCGTTTAGTTAGATCTGACTCATGGCAACCCCTCCTTGGGTTTCCAAGGCAGTATCACTGAAGAAGTAGATTTCCCAACCTTCCTTCTGAGGAGTGGCTGATGGATTTGAACCTCCAGCCATCTGGTTAGTAGTCAAATGCCTTAGGCACTATGCTACCAGAGCTCCTGAAGAAATGCTAAGTATCCCATTATATAATCCCTGTATGCATAAGGTGTCTGGAATATATCTTCCTGCAGTAGCTGTGGCCCATGATTGTTGAGCTGAATTGTGCATAAAATATCTGCCTGCCATCCTTTAGCTGTGTCTGTACCCTCTCAGATTCTCCACCCTCCCTCTGCTTCCGAATCTGTGGTTCTCTGAAAAGCTCCCTGCTCCTTCTCAACCCTGCCTAACATCACTAGCCCACCTGGAGGCTGAGAGCTCAGTCTGGCAGGTACATATTAGCATGTTAAAAATATCTGCACAGGCATCCCTAATATTGTCATCCACTTTCAACATTAGCAGATTTCCATCAGTTCATCGGGGGAATCCCATTTCTTTCCAGTTCTGTGAGGAGGAGGGGAGCAGCTACAAGAGACCAGCATTATCTAGTCCTTTTAGAATGGAGGAAAGGTCCTATTCAATGATCACATGAACTTCTTAGCACTGTTTCAAACTTATTTGTGAACCCAGATTAACCAATGAGGAGGAGATATATTGAATATATATTGGATCATCTATTCTGATAATTAGTAATACTTTAATTTTCTTCTAAGCCTATTTTTCAATATAAGTTATATTTGTAATCAACAATTTATCAAGTGTTTTAATGCATGTCATTTGTTTATCCCAATGGTCTCAGAAGGAATTTAGAATTGATTTAAACTAATACTTTGCAAATAAACAAGGGTTTAGCATGGTTATGAGCCTCAGAGGTAGAGTATCAGCTCAGTACAGGGTCTAAAACTCCAGCCCACGGCTTTCCATTTTGACTTTCTCCCTCCCATTGTCTATTGAAACTCTAGCAACTTCTTTCTGAACAGTCTGGGGGCTGTCTTCACCATCTGGATATTGTTCCTGGCTTCTAACTCAGAACCTTCTTTTAGTTCTTTGGACCACTTATGTTTCCCAAAAAAAAGCAAAGCTGAGTTCCAAGCATAGGTCTAGATTGCCAACTATATATGGAATTACCACAACTGCTGTCACATCATCCCTTTGAAATTGCAGGATCTCAAGAGAGGTAGAACATTCAGCTGTGGGTACTGGACCCTGAGAAGACTGAGCTTATCCTAGAGTTTGTCTTCTGAGCCTGGGCTTAAATAGCCAAGTGAGGACCACTTTCCCTTGTTACTGTCCTTTCTCACTCAGTGAAGAAAGGTTGAGTTGGAGTTTTGATGTGAGAGAACCAAACCAAAACAAACTGTGACAGAGTCAATTCCAACGCATAGGGACATTTAGTAAAGAGTAAAATTGTAAGATTTAAGGCTGTAAATCTTTACGGAAGTAGTCTGTCTCAGTCTTTCTCCCAGATAGCAGCTGGTTGTTTGAACCACCAGCGTTTGGGTTAGCAACCAATTGCTTTTAACCACTGTGCCTCCAGAGCTGCTTGGAGTGATAGAAGCTAGATATAAAGTTAGCTATATTATCACTAAAATGAACCATTCTGTGATGACCTGGAGCTTAGTCCAATGGGCCCAGGAGAGCCGATTTTTTTAATCACTTCCCAACTCCACATTCAGCTTTGCCACCTTGAAAACTTGATACTGGCCATGATAAGGGTATATGCCATGGAAATCAAGAAACCCTACAAAGTATAGCTTTCTTTCCCCCTAGCAAACCAGAATTATATCCATGTAGCTTTTCTTCAGAAATAGGATGAAAGAAAAATCTTAGAAGCAAAATTGGAAGGAACCTTAGAGATTATTCCAACCCTGTTATATTATAAATAAAGAAAAAGAGGACCAGATACCACAACTTTTAGCAACCAGTCTTTTCCTACTCAACCAAGTATTCTTTGTGAAGAAATCAAAAGTTTCAACCTGTTGCATTCCCTGAGGGAGACAAGATAAATAAAAGGCTTTGTCTCTCCTGCACTCAAGTGGTACAAATGGTTAACGCATTCAGCTGCTGATTGAAAGGTTGGAGGTTTGAAACCACCCAAAAACACCTCAGAACAAAGACCTGGTGATATCCTGAAAAATCAGCCATCAAAAACCCTACGCAGCACAGTTCTACTCTGACACACACGGGTCACCATGTGTCGGAATCAACTCAATGGCAACTGATGGCTGCTGCACATATGTGATTAAGTGCCACCAAGAATGCTGAAAATATTTTTATATAATTGTTTATCGTCAGTTTCAGAATTATATGGTTCATGTCATCACAGACTAAAAATGCTTTATTATTCAGAAAAAAAGGAAGAGTTAAAATGAAGTGGAAGTAACAAAGGATGGCTTTATGAAAGAGAAAGGATTCAGTCGTGAATTTGAATAATCACCCAGAGGCAACAGACTGGGGAGGGAGGAATATGTCTGAATAGAAACCAATTTGACCTATGCTTGATAAGGATGATTAAAATGGGCAAAGGACTTGAACAGACAGACATTTAACCAAAGCGGACATTCAAATAGCCACCAAAAGCATGAAAAAATGTTCAGTATAATTAGCTGTCAAAGAGATGCAAATCAAAACCACAGTGAGAAATCATTTCGCTCCCACTAGGATGACTTCTGGGAGATCTGGTGGTGTAATAGGAGCTTTGGTGGCCTAGTACCTAAGGCATTTGACTGCTAACCAAAACGCTGGCTGTTCAAACCCACCAGCCACTCCCTTTGTAGAGATACAGCCTCGGAAAACCAAGGAGGGGCCACTATGAGTCAGAAATGACTCAACAGCAGTGAGTTTGATTTGTTTTGCTTTGCTTTTGAGGATGACTAAGATTTAAAAAAAAAAAAAATGGAAAATAATAAATGTTGATGAGGATGTAGGAAAATTGGTATCCTTATCCATAGATAGTGGGAATACAAAATGATACACCACTGTGGCAAACAGTGTAGCAGTTCCAAAGATGGCAGACTAGGCAGAAAGACTGCACAGACCCTCTTCAACAAAGAAAAGGGAAACCAATTAACACAGACACAGAAGATAATCCTGGACCCCTGAGCCTTGAAGGGAAGGATATAGAAGTGGACTAAACCCCAACTAGCAGAAGAATTTGTGTGAAAATACCAAAAAAGGAGACATATGGAGCTGTGGTCTGGCAATGGTGGTGAGTGATTCTGACGGCACAGACAGCTTGCAGATTTCCGAGTGGTGGTAAGACTTAAGAATTAACCTAAAAATCACCCTGCTAGCCAGGGACTGCACAGAGGACTGTGCACAGTGGCTGGGGAACAAACGGAGAAGGTGAAGAGAAAGGTGGGCTGAGCTGTGGACTTTTACCGGTCTGGAGGATGCTGCCATTTTGAAGGTTTAAAAATCGGCTTGACTATTTTGGATATTTAAAGGGACAGTGCTCTCGCAGATTCCTGGGGTGGTAGGACTAAAGAATTAACCTAAAAATCACCCTGCTAGCCAGGGACTGCACAGAGGACTGTTCACGGTGGCTGGGGAACAGACAGAAAAGGTGAAGAGAAAGGTGGGCTGAGCTGTGGACTTTTGCCAGTCCAGAGGGTGCTGCCATTTTGAAGGTTTAAAAAGCGGCTTGACTATTTTGGATATTTAAAGAGACAGCGCTCTTGCAGATTCCTGGGGCTTAAGAACACGTTCTGCTTTCCAGCAACCCCAAGGACACTCGGGACCTGCAAGACTGACAAGTTTTTTGAAGGTTATTCGATTATAATTTGTGTCTGAGTAAGTGGGAGACAACAACAGTCCCCATAAGACACAACTACACCCACACCTCCTGCAACTTCACTTATTGAGTGACAGCCAGTACCTCCTTCTCCACCAATGATAAAAAAACCACCAAGAAAAGCCTGAATCCCCCTTGGCTGCTCTTCACAAACCGTTAACAAAGATCTAAATACAACAATGCCACAATGCCTCGGAGACAACAGATCATCACAGTCCAGAAGCAGGATAAAGTGGTAGAAATAAGGGAGCAGGATACAGACCCAGAACACATCCCTGAGGTAGAAGCACCATTGGAACTCTCTGATAAGGAATTCAAAAGAATTATCTTTAGGTATCTTCAAAGGATTGAGAGACAGACCAAAGAAAACAGAGAAAAAACC
>NW_006921615.1:3791136-3817295 GCF_000298275.1 Orycteropus afer afer
ATATGACCCAGAAATTTTGGTATATACCCAAAAGATCTGAAAGCAAGCACTCAAAAAGAGTTTTGTACACCAGTATTCATTGCAGCACTATTCACAATAACCAAAAGGTGGAAAAACCTAAATGTCCATTAACAGATGAATGAATAAACAAAATGTGCTACATACAGAAAATTGAATACTACTCAGCTAGCAGAAGAAATGCAGTCTAGATGCATGCTATAGTATAGATGGAACTTGAAGACATTATTCTAGCTAAATTAACCAATCACTAAAGGACTAATACTGTATGACCTCATTTATATAAAAAGATAAGAAAAGGTAAATTTATAGCAACCAAAGTTTATTAGTGGTTACCAGGGGCAGGAGGGAGGGGCAAAAGTGGGGTTAACAGTGATGGAAAAATTGCATTGTTGAAGGTTAGGGTTGTACAGCCAATTACTGTAATTGTTGCCAATAAGTTGTACAGCTATAAAAATCTGAATTGGCAAAAAAAAAAAAAAAAAAAAAGTTGTGTGATGGATATATTTACAACAACAACAAAAAGGGTAGCTGCTGAGGCTGCTTATGTACAGCCAAACATCTCATGGGATTTTGTTCCTTGCTTTGGAGGTTTAGGGTTATGACTTCATGGGACATCCCAGTCTTGGCCTAATTACATGTTTAGTGCTTCTGTTCTACCTCCTAGTTCATTGTGTAGTGCCTGAAGTTTTAAAAGCTTGCAAGAAGCCATCCAAAGCATAACAATTGATCTCTATTCTCCTGGAGCAGCAGAGGAAGAATGAGAGTCAAGAATAAGAGAAGGATTTGAAATGGGTGACAAACTGCTGTCATGAACAACTGCTTCCTTTACCATGCAACTAGAATAACTGGGTAGTGCCCAGCTACCATTACTGAATATGTTGATCAAAGATTCTATAGAAGAATCCTGAACAAAAAGGGAAAAATGCAGGCAAGAACTTCAAATTCTTGTGGACCCTAGACTTTATCGAGCCATGGAAGGTGGATGAACCCCCTGAACCTATTGCCCTGAGGTAATCTTTAAACTTTAACCAAAAATATCCCTTGAAGTCATCTTAAACTGAACAATAATTCAACTTAATTAATAAAGAATGTCTGTCTTGAACATTATCGTCTTTCAATAACTATCCTATGGGATCAAATTGAGGGGTATCACTACAGAAGTAGATTGCCCATTCTTCCTTTCAACGAGTGGCTGGTGGGTTTGAACCACCAGCCTGCTGGTTAGCAGTCAAATGCCATAGGCACTATGCCACCAGAGTGCCTAAGAACTACCCTATGGGATCAAATTGACAACAACAAACATCTCAAAAGATTAGATAGGAACTTCAGGAGACAGTGAGTTTTTGTTAATGAAAGAGGAAAAACTCAGAAAAGGAGGGTGAGAATGGTTGCACAACTTGAAAAATGTAATCAAAGTCACTAAATTGTACATGTAGAAACTGTTGAGTTATTTGCTGTGTGTATTCTGAACAACAAAACAAAATAAAATTTAGGGGAAAAAAATGGGAAGCATCTTTGGATAGATAATCGAGACTACTATAAGCAAAATCTTTGAATGTATGGAGAATTTGTTTTGCTTTCATCCAGTTAGAGATAGGGAAAGGACTATTGTTAGTAATAGAGAAGGGATATTAAGTGTTGTTATAGACAACAGTATAAGAAAAGATATTAAGTGTTGTTATAGAACGATATAGTCTGCATGGTGTGGCATAAAAAAGTCAGTACAGGAGAGCTTTTATCTCATTTACATAAAAGCATATTCTATATTATTTAAAGGAGTATTTATGTCTGAAAGGATGTTTTCTAACATCTCAATAGTGGTTCTCTCTAGAGGGGAACATTTTTGGGTGATTTTCTTTCTTTTTCTTTGCTTTTCTCTATTTTTTTCTTTTTGTTCCAGTGAGTCGATTCTGCTCTCTAGTCAATTCTGACTCATAGAGACTCTATAGGACAGAGCAGAACTGCCCTGTAGGGTTTCCAAGCCTATAAATCATTATGGAAGCAGACTGCCCCATCTTTCTCCCATCTGGAGCAGCTAGTGGGTTTGAACCTCTGACCTTTTGGTTACCACCCAAGTGCTTTAACTACAGTGCCACCAGAGCTCCTAACACTTAGAAGTACTTCCTAATTGTAACAGTACCTGTAAGACAGGAATTCTTATTCTGAATTATACAATGAGGAAACTGGGGCACAGAAGGTGAATTGACTTGCCAGAGCCCACAGAGTTAATTGTGAATCCAGAGTCCATACTCCCTCTGGATGTTGTACATAAAAATCTATTGGAGGCATAGAATTTGAAATCTAGTAAGGAAGCAAAGAGAAAATTGCATAGCATAGGCATGAAATGGTAGAAGCTTAGACTGAAGTGATGACCTAGAAATAGCTACTATGCAAAGTTATACAATAAATTAGAAACCACAAGCTGCCATAGAGTCATTTCTGACTCATGATGACCACATGTGTGTCAGAGTAAAACTATGCTCCAGAGTTTTCAAAAGCTGCATTTTTGGAAGTAGATGGACAGGGCTTTCTTCCAGGTGCTTCTGGATAGACTCAACTACCAACCATTCAGTTAACAGTCAAACATGTTACCCATTTTACACCACTCATACAGATAATTAAGGATACCAAAAAATCAAAATCCAACCAAGAACAGACCTTATCTCCTTGGTGCTGCTCCTTCTGTTGGTTTATTTTGTTTGTTATGGTGACATTTTATACCATGTTTCTTTTCTGTATAGAAAAAACAGGAAGATTTTCTGTTGTATTATTATAAAAATAATACTCATAAAATTTTCAACAACACCAAAGAATGTTTAATAATATATGAAATTCTTCCTTTCCTCTCCAATCCTTTCACTCCTCCTTAGAGGTAAGAATATTAACAGCTTCTTGTGTATACCTTCAGAAATTTTCTATGCTTATATTATATGTATGTATGTATTATATATACATACGCCTATACTTTCTTTATGGAAGCTCTGGTAGCATAGTGCCTAAGGCACTTGACTGCTAACCAGAAGGCTGGCAGTTCAAACCCACCAGCCACTCCTCGGAAGGAAGATGGGGCAATCTACTTCCGTAGTGATACTGCCTCAGAAACCCAAGGAGGGGTCACTATGAGTTGGGTCTGACTCGATGGTACATAACAACAACAACAACAATAGTTTCTTTATAGATACTGTCCTAAGATTTCCTCTTTTCACTCGAAATCATGTCACAAACATTGTTTTGTATACATGTATACACATGTAAAGTACATGTGTAAAGTAAAGTTTTTGTGATTTTCTTCTTTCTTCTTTTGGTTAGTAGGCTTATAATTTTAACAACTGCAAAATACTCCATTGTATAAATTGACCATAATTTATGTAACCACTTCTCTCTTTAAATGGGGAATATTCCTCATGCAAAGCTATAGAAAGCAAAAAGACTTTATTAGAAGAAAAGTGTAGCTGGGTGATGCAGTTGATTAAGTGTTTGACTACTAACTGGAAAGTTGGTGGTTCATAGCCAGAGGCACCTGAGAAGATAGGCCTGGTGATCAGCTTCTGAAAGATTACAGCCTTGAAAATCCTATAGAGAGGCGGAGATAAGATGGGATCCCGCTAACATGCTTTGCCCAGTCTTTCTACAACATAGAGTGAAGTAGATGAAAATAATGATCCTGGAATTCTGAGTGTCTAATGAGAAGGTAAAGTATTAGATTGAATGCAGATAGGAAAGGGAGACAGAGCAAGGTCAGTGACTGGGAAGAGAAAAGAAGCCTGGACCTGCCAAAGAGTAGCTATTACAAACACAAAGGAGGATGAGGAGTTAAAAAGAAAAAAACTTCACGGAATCCATACAGCATTGAAGACATAAAGTAGAGGAGGATATGAAATGCTTCCCATTTTTTCCCCCTAAATTTTATTTTGTTTTGTTGTTCAGAATACACACAGCAAATAACTCAACAGTTTCTACATGTACAATTTAGTGAAAGATGAAGCCACTTAGGGGTCAATTAATACTGCCACTCCTGCTCTTTTTTGGTTGCCATTAGTTTGATATATTTTTTATCCCTTGGTTTTTAGTTTATTTTTATCTTTGTGTCTAAGGTGGGTCTTTTGTAGCCAGCATATTGATGGGTCTTCTTTTCTTATCCAATCTGCCAGTCTCTTTCTCTTGACCAGTACAGTGAATCCATTTGCATTCAGTGTAATTAATGATAGATATGAATTTAGTGCTGTCATTCACAATTGGCACAACATAATGCACAAAAATGTTCTACATCCTAATTTGGTGAGTAGCAACTAGAGTTTTAAAAGTTAACAAGTGGCCATCTAAGGTGCAACTAACTACTTATCTCCCCTCATCCAGAGCAAAAAAATAAAAGGCATATGGAAACAGTTAGTCCAAGTGACTAATGGACCATGGGCACCTCAGCATACATGCCCTGAGACCAGAAGAACTAGATGGTACCCAGCTACCAATGCCAACCACTCAGAAAGGGATCGAAGTTGGAGATCCCAGAGAGAGTGGGAGGAAAAGTGTGGAACAAAATTCAAAATCAACATTGACTAGAATTACTGGTCAGATAGAGACTGGTGAAACTCCATTCAGGCCTGAAATTGAACTCACTCCTGTGGGTTGGCTCTCAGCCAAACAATACACAGGCCTGTGAGCTGAACACCTGCTTCAGGTTGATTCCTTAGAACACTCAACTGTGAGAAATCGGAAGTGCAGCATTTGCATAGGGGGAAAGCTAGACCTACTGGAAAGTGTAGGTAAGAAGGACTCAGGGAAGGGGTAACCACAGGGAGGAGGACGGAGAAGAGCTGTTCCATTGTCAGGATTGTAACTGGTGCTATGAAATGAAATGTTTATCAACTGTGGAGTATAAAACAGATCTCCTTTGTAAATTTGCACAAATAACAATAAAAAATAAAAATAAAAACCCTGTGGAACAGTTCTACTCTGACACCGAGGTCACCATGAGTCAGGGTAAATTTGATGGCATTTAACAACATAAGAAAAACAGGTATTTATAGAGATCCTGGATAGAGTGGGAGAACAACGTGGAACAAAACTCAAAATCATAAAAAAAAAAAAAAAGAAGAAGAAAAAGAAGAAGAAGAAGACCAGGTTTAATGGTCTAATAGAGCCTGGTGAGACCCCTGAGACTATGGCCCCTGGTTACCCTTCAGGTCTGGAACTGAACGCACTCCTGTGGCCTCCAGCCAAAGAAAAGACAGGCATATGGAGTGAATGTTTACAGCAGGTAGACATACTTCTTGGAGCAAATAGCAAGAAAGGAAGAGCAGTGTTTACACAGGGAGATAGCTCTAGGGCAGGAGTGCATGGGAGGGAAGGACACAGGGAAGTGGTAACTACAGGGAGGTGGTGGGAACAGAGCTGTTACATTGTGGGGAATGGCAGTCATTGTCATGAGGCAAAATATGAATGAACTGCTGTATAGAAAATGAATTTGCTCTGTAAACTTCCACCCAAATCACAACTAAAATTAAAAAAATAGATATTTATAACATTTCAAAATGATCATAAGATTATAATCCTTGAGCAAGAGTACAAGAATGAGCTAAGAGTTTTAAAGTGATTACAGTAAACTATATTGGCTTAAGACCGCAAAGCACTTGATAATTTGAAGAGAATGAACATGAAGCAAAATATATATATATATATATATATATATATGATATACAATAAAATATATTCTCACCTAGCAAAATAGAAAAGTT
This sequence comes from Orycteropus afer afer, assembly GCF_000298275.1. NCBI lineage: Eukaryota > Metazoa > Chordata > Mammalia > Tubulidentata > Orycteropodidae > Orycteropus > Orycteropus afer. Next base: position 3,796,893 of record NW_006921615.1, read on the forward strand.
TAACTGTAAAATCTGCTGGTTTAGCTCCCTGCCAGTAGCAGTGGGTTCTAAGATGAGGCCACTTAGGGGTAAACCATCTACCTCAGTGAAAACAATCCTAGGGTTTCTTTTGGGTTTTTTGTTGTTGTTTTTATCTTACAGTTGTGGTAATATTTGATCAGCAGCAGCTAGAAGTTTCTGGCTTATTTTCCTTTATGAATATTGTGAAATTGTCTGAGCAATTTAGGAGACAGGCTAAGATCTTCCTTTCTATCTCTTTACCCCTGACTGCCTTTAAAGGAAACAATCATTTTAGGTAGAGGATACTCCTAGCATTTGGATTGGAGAAAGCGTGAGGAAGGAAAGAAAAAATAAAAACAACTTGTTTTTCTTATTTTTGTTTTGTTTTCCCAATATAAGGTAAATACATTAAATGCCTGCACTACTCAAACTCCAGGACCTTCCCTGAGTTTAGTTAAGCAGTTGCCCATAGCAACCACCCACATGGTAAGTAGTTGAGCTGAATGTTGTGGAAAACAGTTTGGTGAGCTTCTAACTTCCATGATCACTTCCTGTGCTCTGGGGGTAAGACATTAAACCTAAATGATAAATTGAATATATTAACAATGGGCTTTGTTCCTTATCTTTAAAAAAATTATTTATTAATTGACATGATGTTGTTGTTGTTGTTACGTGCCATCAAGTCGGCCCCGACTCATAGCGACCCCTCCTTGGGTTTCCGAAGCAGTATCACTATGGAAGTAGGATTGCCCAACCTTCCTTCTGAGGAGTGGCTGGTGGGTTTGAACCGCCAGCCATCTGGTTAGCAGGCAACTGTCTTAGCCACTATGCTACCAGAGCTCCTAATTGACATGATAAAATACTGAAAACAAAACTATTGACATTGGGTCAGCTGGTCACCCTCCACACTGCAAAAGAGGGAATAATTTCAGGAAGGAGATGAAAGCTACGAAAACTTCCCAGTAGAAGGAGCAGCATGCTCAGATCCTACACCAACACTCTGCCTCTGTCCATTCATTGCCCTGTCACAGGCATCCCCCTCCTTTCAGGCTCTCTAAGATCGTCAGGTCACTGTTCTACAACCTCAAACATGGAAAAGACAAGGCAGGGGGGTACCTGTTGCCATCAAGTCGGTTCTGAGTAGCACTGTTCCATTGGGTTTCTTTGGCTATAATCTTTATGGAAGCAGATCACCAGGCCTTTCTTGCACAGTGCCACTGGGTGGGTTTAAATCACCAACCTTTAGGTTAGTATTTGAGCCTAAACTGTTTGAGCCACCCAGCGACCTGGAAAAGGCAGAACTGGGTACAAATCTGGGCTTTTACCATTTTGCAACCTTGGAGAAGTTACTTAACTTCTCTGAGTGTGTTTCTCATTTTAAAAAACTGGGTCTAATTATCTATAAAACCAAACTCACTGCCATCAAGTCAATTCTGACTCATAGTGACTCCCATTGTGTTTCCAAGGCAGTAAATCTTCACAGAAGTAGATTGCCCCATCTTCCTCTGTGGAGCGTCTGGTGGGTTTGAACTGCCAACCTTCTGATTCGCAGTCACATGCCTTAGACACTGTGCCACCAGAGCTCCTTCTAATTATCTGTACTGACGCAATGTTGTGAGAATTAAACATGCTAAAGAATGCTAAACACCTCGTCCAGAATGCTTTATTCAGTTAGCATGGACTTAGTGTTTGCCATGTGCAACATACACATTTTTACATTTAAAAAAAAAAAAGAGAGAGAGAGAGAGAAGACATCTAGAAAACAACAGATGAGTTCACAGAGAATAGTTTTTCATCCACCCACAGTGTACCAACCCAAGGTCCTGTGAGTGTCTTCCTTTCATTACTGGAATCCTGTTCTCTCCAAATCAGCACCCAATTAAAAGAAAACAAAAAAGAACAGAGCCACATTCTTCTAGTTTGTAGCTGCCCTTGGCCTTTAACACCTGTAGGTTCATTCTGGTCCCTGTCCCCAAAATGAAGGTGCTTACCTGAATGACCCAAATACCCCTGGGCTGAACATTAAGCAATCTTCTCTGAAGCAGCTCCTATTCTGTCCTCTGACCATGGGGTGTATGTGGCTGTCACTGAGACACTACCCTTCATCCATATCTCACTAACTTGTCTCATCTGTCAGAAGCATGTCACTGACAGGTTGCTAGGGCTGAGCTATGAAGCTGTTTTATGTATTTGACTAAACTAGTATCTTTGCTCATGTTTGCAGGAAATCAGTGCTTGTTAATGGAGCTTTATTGTTGTTGATGATGTAGTAGAGATTGAGGGTGGGGTTCACAGCATGCTGGGTCATTTTTCTTAATACATTGTGATACACCAAATCCGTGTTTCAATTGACCAATTGAGCTGAAACACACCCCTCTGAGAGTGAATAGGGTCACCTGCCTGAGTCCACCACTTAAAAATGTTAAGAATATTCTGTTTCCATACTCAGTAGCCTTTAATGCTAGAATATTATCTTTCTTCTATTAGTGTTCTTCATATTTTCCATCCTTTGACATATACCTGGCATACATTTTCTGTGAGTGTGATAGCATAAGAAAGTGGTGATTCACCACAGAAAGACCAACATACTGGGAAAGACACTTTAAAAATATTGAAATGTGAGTTCTGGTAATTATTTTAACCAATGAAGTGCCTGCTGCTGCAATTTGCTTTGATGGCACTGTGAGGATGCACCAAGCTCCCGCTGTGTAACTCCTTCTCTGATCTTAGTGGCCAGGTCTGTCACTGACAGGTCTGTACATACTCATGGGTCACTGCCTTCCCCCAGGATCCATAGGTTGTCACTTCATATATGTTCCCTCTCCTTGCAGCCCATTGAGAGAACATACTGCCTGAGTCAATCAATGGAGTGTTATTATGATAAACTCTTTTCATATGTGGTAATTATGAGAGTATTTCATTTTTATGTCATTTTTACAGTTGTAAAAGTTTATCGTTTATATTTTATTTGATCACTAACTCACTCCCCTTTTACACAGGAGAAGCTAGTCCACCAAGTACAAGTCATGAGCAGAACCCAGGTCTTCTCACTCCCCCAGTTGTCATAGTGTCAACTCTCACTCACGGTGACCTCATGTGTGTCAGAGGAGAACCGTGCTCCGTAGGGTTTTCAATGGCTAATTTTTCTTGCTCCTCAGCTGGAATGCTTCCATAATACCAAATGCTAGGGAGAAATGAAGAACAAAAATTTTAAGAAGAGAAAAGACATGTTGTTTCCTCAAAATCTTCAATGTAGAAGTTTTACTGACACAAGCTTGGGTCTAGAGTTCTAAGTGCTGTGCCTGTCTTAATCAAAAAATAATTCTTTTTAGGTCTCCACATTAGAACCCTGAGCAGATGCAGAACAGTGATGTCAGTACTCATCATTAATGATAATATTTGCCTAAGTTTGCTGCAGAGCCCTGGCTGCTAATTTTCCAGAATCCAGTGCAAGGTGCCGATTCTTAGCTCCTTAATCATGTTAACTCTTTTATCATCAAATAACATCAATATGTGAATAACCATTTCTATAGCTGTACTCATTCCACTTTTTATCTTCTTAGCATTACCAGAAATCTAATGAATCCATATGACAAAGGATAATAACTGTTGTGAGTTTGGATTAGTATGTGTCAGGAGAGTACTGAGTAAGTGGCTTCCTGATCCTCTTTATCTTAGACAGAACACAGGTTAAAGATACCCACATTAGGGTCATGCTAATTTAGAAATTTCTGGACAACTCACAATAGGAATTTGTTGATGTTACTTTCTCCCTTAAGGATAAGTAAGTTTCCTTGGACAAATATTCTTTTTCAAGACTGATCCATCACACAGGGATGCAACACACAAAAGTCCTACAGTAGGAGACAAGGGGGCAGAATTCTGTGGTGGTGGGAGAGGAAAAAAGTGATGCACTTTCCCTCCACCATATGTTCTCAAATTAGCAGATCCTGTATGCTGAGAATTGGCAGAGGCTCCCTCTGCTGTTGAACACTTTGGACAGTAACTTACAGCCATACAGTTGCTTTGATAATTAGGTAGACTCTCCTGCCAACTTTTGCAATCTGCTTTCTACAAGGCATCTGGCCAAACTACACCTTTGTGGCAATGTACAAGCCCAGTTTTGATAATTCAGCCCCATTGTTTTATGTCAACCATTCCTGCTCCACAGAAAACCCCAAGTGTGAGAAGTGTTGTACAGGTAGAGGAGTCTCATGCATGCAGCATGATGGGAGTACCATGAGAAGCATCCTGCTGGTTATTGAGGACTCTCTGCAAGCATCTCTTCCCACCCACCATTTCATGTTCAACAAGGAATTAGACACAAGATTTTTACACAAAGAGTTCTGAAGTCACAAAAAATTAATCGGTGCCAATATTGTGATGGGCTTAGAACATGTACCACACTAATTCTTACTGTCCACTATATTGACAAAAGAGTCTCTTACTTATGTGTTATGTCCGAGCTGACAAGTTTCCTCTCTTGTTGCTGACCTATGAGCTGTCACCTTCCACACTGTCACAGTTAGAGAAGAATCAAAGAAGAATGTCCAGCCAAATAAGAGTGTTCAGGCAGGCAATACCAACAGACAAGCTGGAACCCAGTCAGCCATGCTACACCCTCAATGGAGAAAAGAAGAAGTGTGTACAGATAGAAATGAAATATATGTAGCATCCTTGTTTATTCATTCATTTGTTCATTCAACAAATACTGTACTAAGCCTTGTTCTAGATACCAGAATACAGCAGTGAACAAGAAAGATAGTAATTCCTGCCCACGTGGAGCTTGCATTCTAGCAGCATAGACAAAAATGAGCAAGAAAGATAGGAAAACATATAGTAGGTCAAATGGGGATAAAAGCTAGGAAGGAAAAGATAAAGCAGGAAAGGGGAATAGGGTGCCTTTCAGATGGAATAACACTGACAACCATCCCAAAAAGGGAATGAATGGTTATAAACCAAAAAAAAAAAAAAAAAAAAACTCAGTACCGTCAAGTTGGATCTGACTCACAGTGACCCCCTCCTTAGGTTTCCAAGTCAGTATCACTTCCCTGTGGAAGTAGATTGCCCAACCTTCCTTACGAAGAGTGGCTAGTGGGTTTGAACCACCAGCTTTCTGGTTAGCAGTCAAACGTCTTAGGCACTATGCCACCAGAGCTCCTGTAGAAACTGAGGGATGATGGAGTGAGGCATGCAGATGTCTGAAGGCAGTGAGTCAGGCAAGGGAGCAGTCCACAGGAATGTGCCTGGAGCTGGAGTATGCCTAGGATGTTTGAGCCAGTGTATCTGGGACAGAGGAAGTGAGGGCAGAGTAGCAGAGGAAAGTCAGAGAGGGAGTGGGAGCTGATGGTATAAGGGCCTGCAGGTTGTGTCAACACTTTGTATCTTGCTCAGATTGAGATCAGGAGTTATTAGAAAGCTTTGGGTAGAAGAGTGGTGTTTTAATGGAATTCTTTGTTGAGAAGAAATGGAAAGGGACAAGAATGGAACAGGAAGGAAGCTATGTAATAATCCAGAAGAACCATATGTGTCTTGAACCTGGTGGCAGCGTAAGGGTGGTGGGGAGTGGTTGCATGCAAATTTTCTGAAGCTGGAACAACAGGATGTGTGAATAGACACCCATCAGAAATGCAAAGGCACATTTCAGCACCCTTGGTAGAGGCCCTGCATCTTCACCTTGATGCAGGAGAGGGATGGAGGGATTAGTACAACAAATGGCCCATATCAAGAGTTCTGAATGTTATAGGGTAATTTCTTTTATATCAAAGAAATGTAGAAGATTTCATTTATGAGGCCAAAGATTGATAATTTCAATATTTATTTACTCAGATCATAAACCCTTTTGAAAAGCTTGATGAAGCTATGACCATGCTCCCCAGAACACTGTGCATGTGCAAACTCAGCCCATACTATACACAATAGCAGGAGCTCCCTGGTTCCCTGAAGCCCTCCACACAGCCATTGGAAACAAACACATCTCCACTATTACTCAGGAAAGGGCGTAATCGCCAAAGAACATTTTAGTAGGGCTTGACCGTGCTTTTATTTATGTCACCAAATTGTTCTTCTAATACCCAAGGAAAATATCTCAGTTTTTAAAATACAAGTTTATAAATACATAAGGAAAAATAAACACTCCATATACTTTTCATAAAATTCACCCTCAGGGAAAATGGAGCCTACCTCACTGCTCCATGATATCTTCACACTTAGTCACCCACCCAAAGGTTGAACTCCTCTACAAGGACACCTCTAATTCACCACTCTTGAAAGAATATATTCTATTGGGGGCTGCTAAAAAGAAAAAATACTAAGACAAAACTTCTCCTCGGTTCACGTTCCAAAACATGGCCACCAGGAAAAAAAAATTACCAAATTATCTGTCCATTTTTACCATAACTCACTTAACCATATTGTCAGATACACTTGAACCTCAATAGCAGACCAACAGGGACAAGAAAATCAAGTTATGAGTGGTCAGGGTCCTGCTAGGTTAACTAACCTATCAATGGACCCCACTTCTGCAAGGGTATCTTGCTGTCCAAATCACTACATTGTCTACCTTAACCCAGATGGGGGGAAAAAAACCTGCATAAAGTTTGTGTAGCCTTCCTCCAAGGGGACGTAGGAAGGAGAGGGAGAGGGAAGCCAAGCAGAGAAGGTAGCAAGGCCAGTGCAAAGTAAAGCATTAACAAGTTGGGCAGTGCTTGTAAGAAAACATAGCAGGTTACTAGTTCACAGGAAACATCTCTGGAGGACCACATAGAACCCTAGCAGTCCATTGTGACACCAACTGTCCACAGATCCTCATCTGTGGTGCAGTGTTGCAGTTGTGGCTATGGGCAGCAGTGATGCACACTGTCAGGATAGTGGAATCATGTTGGTTCCTCTGGTCTCAGGTGGATGCTGAGCCAGGGAATGGAATTGTGGAACTCATGGCCCAGCTTCCAGAATAGAGTAGATGTCAGAAAGTCCTATCAGAGAGAGAATGGGCAAGCAGCTGGTCCCCTGTATTGACTGGTCAAAACTTGCCTACAAGTACTGACTGTCCTGACCTCCGAGTTCTGTACTTGGCCCCTCTAAGAAACCACAGGGAAACCTGAGCCTCATCAGGGCCAATGACTTAATGGAGCTGTGCAGAGCCTGGCCTCCCCACTAAGACCAGGTGGAATGTCAGAAAAACAGCTAGCAGGTGGAATACCAGAGAGAGAGCAGCCAGGTGCTACCAATGGCAGTGGCAAGAGTCACTGTGGCTGCCCCAGCTGGGAAGCAGAGCAGGTGTCCAAGGCTGAGGATTCAGACAGATCAAGAAAGATCTGGAAGGAACATAAACTGGGCCCAGCACCTGACCCTAGCAGTCCAACCAATTCAGGCTCCCTGTGTGTGACACCAATGTCCACAGATCCTCATCTGTGGTGCAGTGTTGCAGTTGTGGCTATGGGCAGCAGTGATGCACACTGTCAGGATAGTGGAATCATGCTGGTTCCTGTGGTCTCAGGTGGATGCTGAGCCAGGGAATGGAATTGTGGAACTCATGGCCCAGCTTCTAGAGTAGAGGGGGCTGTGAAGAGGGAAGTCGGAGGTCAGGGTCTAGGTCAGAGATGTCAGGAATCAGTATGACATCAAGGCAAGATGTCTAATCAGAACATCGTAGGTACCTGCAGCTGGGATTGGGGAAGAAGGCTGCTGCTCTTAAGTGTGTGATATCCAAGGCCCAGCAGCTATGAGGCTGAGACATGGGACTTCTGGGATAAAATGCTGTCAGGCAATACCACATATTACGTAATTGTGATCATTGACAAGTGAATATTCTTTGGTTTTGTCTGAGTAAGGTATCTCTCTCATCCCTCTCTGTCTCTCTGTCTCTGTCTCTCTCTCTCTGTCTCTGTCTCTTACACACACACACACGTATAACTTTGCTTCAGCAAATGGCCTCATGCAACAGACTAAACTCTGGGCAGATCCGAATTCAAGCCAGTTTTATGAGTCCATAGTCCATTGTTCTTAAGAGCTACTTTAAGTTTTCCAACCCCATTGTCGTAACAAACACATATGAAATTACAAGGAACAAAATGCTGTTTTTCAAATTTTCCCATCTATGCTGATTTCTGGTGCATGCTGCTCTGCTATATTGAGCCAGTTTTGATTAGCAATTACCATAATGCCTTGCAAAGTTGCCAGAAGGAAAGGTGTGTGTTAAGTATACTATTACAATACCTGTACCTGCTTTTTGGAGGGATATAATTTTCACATCCTGATAAGCCACCACATATTTCCCACATGGTCTCCAGAAACATCATCATGGTTGACAGGTCTTTATTTCCTCAGCCCAAAAGCCATGCCCATGGCATGCCATTGAGGTGAACCCACACTAATTGATTCTGTCATTTCTGAGAGGCAGAAATCACATCTGCAGGAGCCAGGGTGGTTCTTTTGTTTTAATGAAGCAAAACTAGCTTCCATGTTTGTCTGTGCCTGTCTGCAAAGTGACAGTGATTTATCTCATGCTGAAGGCAAGTTCAGGGACCTCCTGGAGAAGCACATAAATCTCCTAACCCCCTTGTGACAGATGCTGAGAGCCTGCCAACCACCTTCACAATGACTCCTTCAAGGGAAAGCCCTTCCACTCTCTAATGCCAAAAACTTACTGTCCAAGTCTTTGGACACTATAGAATCCTTCTTCTTTACCCAGACTCTGTCATGGACAGATCATATTTAAAAGAAACACAAGCAAATATTCTTCTTTCAGTTAAATGTAGTGTCTATTTCCTGCTTTTCTGGAATAATCTAAGGAAAACCATAATCTAATCAAACTTCCTCATTTTAGAGATTAAAGAAAAAAATGCTCAAGGAGACCCTGAGATTGTCTACACAAGAAATGGCTTTGTTCACCATGATTTGGCTTGTTTTACAACTGAACAAAGAAAAGGAAGTTCATTCTGAAATTTGTTTGGAGACTTAGAATTTTGAACTTTTCCTATAATTTCAGACATACAATCTTGTGGCCACTAAACATTTCCTAAAGTAAAAATCAAGTGTACCTATTTGATATTTGAAAGCTATGAAGAACTGATCAATCTGTACCCACACTGAGGCTACAAGAATTTCTTTGTCTCAAAAAATTTATGTACAAGAGTTACTGTTTACAATGCTTCCCAAAATATATTTTCTGACAATTACGAATGTCTTTGCTGGTGATTTTACTATGATGCTTAACTTCTAATAGTTCCTTTTAATTGTAGTTGTTATTCTATTATGTTTAAATTTCTTATTAAACAAATGCAGCACTATCTGTCATCTCTTTTGTATTTCTCATGAGCTTTTTGATCCTCATCATCATCACCCTAAGACCACTCATGTCCTTCCAAACTCTACAACCAATGGACTCTTCTGGGTTGCCTTCTCTCTTTTTTTTTTTTTTTTGACATATCTTTAATATTTTTTACTGTCAACCACTGTCTTCTTTTTGAAACTCTTCTGTTGGCTAAAGAGATTGCCCCTCGCTTAACTCGATCCCTACTCTTCAGATTGTTCTCTCTCTAGCTCTCTTAGGGGCTCTACTTCCTTCACCATCCTTCTAAATGTTGAAATACCTTGCAGTCCTACCCTACCTCTTTGCCTGTCTTCCTTCTTTACTGTCTTAGACAATCTCATCCACATACACAGATTCATCTATTATCTGTTTTGTTTTGCTATCAAATTCACCTCTTTATCCTAAACCTTTTGTGAGCTCCACATCACCTAGAAGTGTCCAGGTACTTCTGAATGACTCACCAGCACCTCAGTATTGACACTTGTTATAACTGGGCTCTTCACTCTCGCAGACCTCCTACTTACTTCCTCTCCTCTATTTCTTGCCTCAGTGAATGGCATCACCGTACTAGCACAGTCTCGGCTGGACACCGAGCTCCTGTTACTCCTCCTTTTCCTTCAGCCTCTATTTCAGTAGGTTATTAAAATCTGGTAATTGTATTTCTAAATATTTCTCTAGTATATTATTTTCTTCATAAGATTCTTGTTGAGGGTCCGTGTTTCAGGATCTATCTCGTTGTGTTGTAGCTGTTTGTCTACATGCTACTCTCCCCTATGAGATCAGAAGCTTGGACTAGATTGAGGACCAGAACTCCGTCACATCTTGGATTTCTTTAATGACCAGCACTGTAGGTGCTGGCACATAGTAGGTGCTAAGTTGTTGTGTGAATGAATGAAACAATGCATAGATAAGTGATCTATAACATTAAAGAAAAATTGAGAAATGGAAAAAAAAATCACTTATTATACTGCCATATGACAGGGTGATTTTGTTGTTGTCATTCTTTGTTTTCATGGGGTCCTTTCAATGCTGTGTTCATAGGCACACATTTTTTTCTAGGTAATTGTAATAATAATGGGCATTTAAATTTTGTGTTCTGCTTTTTTTCATTTAAATATTGATTTATCACCATTTCTCCGTGTATTTATTTGGGCTTTTGAGTTATTCTTTGTATCAACTGCATTATATAACAAAAGTAATTCTAGAATGATGGTGAGAGAATTGTCGAGCCCTGCCCTGGAAGGGTTACATCTGCTATACAAAGATGAATTATAGAGGAGCCTGCTGAAGTGTAATGACCTTGTAAACCTATTTAACTCAAAGCCCAAATTTTTCCATTTGCCAAATGAACCTAGTCATAGTTGTTTGTAATCCTCAAATATAGGGTGTTGGACAATTAGAAATTATTTTTAGTATCTTATTGGTCTGCAATATGTTACTAGGATAGAAATAACTCCTTTTCCTTTGTCTCTTCTTTTGAAAGCAGAGCAGTTAATGATAACCTACCTTTCCCAAGCACCAAGGATGGCAAGAATTAGCAGGGAAGGGGAGGCAGAAACATCTAACTTTCTTTGTTGTTTTGGAGTCAACCATTGTCATCTTTTAAAAGTTTCCTCTGCTCCTTTCTCCTGCAATATTATCATCTTTGCCTGAAATGATCAACTTTTAATACTAGAGGAACCTAGGAATTATCCATAGTTGAATTTTCATGTTTCAGAAGAAGAAATAGGTTTCAGGAAAAGCTAAGCATCTCAGAAGTTAACACAGCCTTGGCTTCTCCATGCTTCTTCCACATAACCCATTTCTGGCAGAATCTTGACATCAAAAGAAACCTCAAACTTTAGGTGACTGTCTATTAATTTTCACAAGAAATGATGACCAGCAAGAATGGAAAAACCCTCCCAGAAGATAACAAAGCCCCTTTGTCCTCATGGTAATACTACCTTCTTGTCAATCATCATAGTTAAATAATACACACCAACCACAATGAAGTCATGAGGAAATGCATATTAACATCCGCTCCTTTTCCTCGTTTCCTTTGATTGACAAGATATCTATGCCAAAAAAAGAAAAAAGGACAAAGCCGTTTTGTGATGTTTCTGTGTTGATTATAATTAACATTCTTTCCTAAATTTTGCTTTTATAAGTATAAATTTATAAGTATAAATTTTCTTGCAATACTGATTACCTCTACTTGTTGCACAAATAAGCGAGGCTGTCTCTCCCACTTTTTGTCTCAAAATCCATCATTTGATGATGACCACTTTCACTTTTGACAGTGGAAAAATGCAAGCAATACACTCCATGAAATCTCTTTTGGGTCACTTTCCCCACTGAAGTTCATTCATTTGCCAGTATTCTTTGACCCAAGCTACAAGTTTATCCTTAATATCTAACTTTTACTAACCGTAAAAGAAATCAACCAAAAAGTTATTGAGCTCAACTCCCTTGTTTTATACATGTGCTGCTTAAAAGTAATTTACAAATTAAAATTTTATTGATTTACTCATGTTTTCACTAACTTAGCTTATTTTTGAGGTACATTTAAAAGTCTTGCTCTTTGCTCAATGAGTGACCTATATTCCCACCTATGATGGCAGGCGATTGTCCAAATGCTAAGATTTCCTCATTAGAATCAATGACTATTAAAGTTGGCATACAGGACATTTAGTCCAAATTTATGCTCCAGTTTCTCCAGTTTGAGGATACGCATGTCACTGCTGGCCTTTTCCAATGATACCCCTCTTCATCAGAAAGATACTTGTTCACTAAACTCACCTCTACTTCTTTGCAATTCTTACTCATTATTCTCATTAGTTCTTTTAATATAGCTACAAAAATGCATTCAAAATGTTCCTGGAAAATGAGTAACCTCTATGCTATCTTTTTACAAGTTAAAATTTTGGGGTATTTATGTGACATCTCAAATTTTAGTACTACTTAAGGATCTCACTCATCCCATGAAACCTATCAGTAAATAGGTAAATCCATTTTCCTACCTTTTAGAGCCAGCACTAACGTATGTTCTTGACAGTTCTTCTGGGTTTATTTCTATTATTTGTAGCTAGTTTGCCTTTCCTAAATATGTGATAATATATTCATCAACATGAGTCAAATGGAAGCATTTGGGCTAAACTAATATAATTGAACCATCTCAGCTCAGCCCTTAACCTTTTTGGTAAGCAAAATAATGGCCCACCACAATGTCCACATCCTAATCCCCAGAAAGTGAAAACATATTACAAAAGGGACTTTGTGGCAAAAGGGACTTTGTAGATATGATTAAATTAAGGATCTTTAAATGGGAAGATTACCCAACATTAGCCTGATATGGCCAATGGAAACACAAATTCCTTTTGAGAGGAAAGAAGGGGGGTCTGACTCAGAGAAGGAGATGAAGAAAGAAAGAGAGAGAGAGAAAGAAAGATGGATTATAGAATATGCTTGGCTTTGAAGATGGAGGAGCAGCTATGAGTCAAGGAGTGCTTGTTGACTCTACAAGTTCGAAAACGTGAGGAAATGGGTTCTGTCCTAGAGCCTCCAGGAAAGAGCATAGCCATTCCAACATCTTAACTTTTTTCTTTTTTTTTAATTGTGATTTGGGTAAAAGTTTACAGAGCAAATTCATTTTCCATACAGCAGTTCATACACATTTTATCTCATAACGTTGACTGCAATTCCCCACAGTGTAACAGCTCTCTTCCCACTTCTTCCTGTAGGTACCTCTTCTCTGTGCACTTCCCTCCCGAGCACTCCCACCCCCCGAGCTGTCACTGCTCTTCTATTCTCCCATGATTGATCACTCCAAGTAGTGTATCTACCTGATGTAAATGTTCACCCCATTTGCTTGTCTATTGTTTGGCTGGAAGCCACAGGAGTAAGTTCAGTTCCAGACCTGAAGGGTGGCTAAGGACCAGTCTCAGGGGTCTCAACAAGCTCTATCAGACCAGCAAACCTGGTCTTTATTTTTATTTATTTTTTATGATTTTGAGTTTTGTTCCTCATTGTTCTCCACTCTATCCAGGATCTCCTGCACCATTCCCCCTCCAAGTGGTTGACAGTGGTAGCCAGGCACTATCCAGTTCTTCTGGTCTCATAGTCATATAGGCTGAAGATTGCATGGTGTACCAGTCCCTTGGACAAAATGTGTCCACGCGTCTTTGGTTTTCTTCATTCTTGTTTGCTCTGGATGAGAAGACACCCATTGTTGCATCTAGATGGCCACTTGAAAGCTTTTAAGATCCCAGTCAATACTCATTAAAGTAGGATGTAGAACAATGTTTTTGTGTAGTATATTATGCCAATTGAGCTTGATATCCCCTGAGACAGGAGCTCTGGTAGGCACTTGACTGCTAACCAGAGGGCTGGCGGTTCAAACCCACCAGCCACTCCTCAGAAGGAAGGTTGGGCAATCTACTTCCATAGTGATACTGCCTCAGAAACCCAAGGAGGAGTCACTATGAGTCGGGTCCAACTCAACAGCACATAACATAACATCCCCTGAGACCAACACCTTAAACTGAAAACCATTTCTGTCTTCTGACCTCCAGAACTGTAAGATAATAAATTTGTATTGTTTCAAGCCACTAAGTGTATGGTACATTGTTCTAGCAGAAATAGGAAACTGATACAACTTCTTATTCAGAAACATTAACATTAGTGAGGGCATATTAATAGACAAATAAAATGGACACACAGATGCCACACAAATTCTGAAAAAACAAATGAGCAAGAGGAACATTCACTGTTTTCTCAGTCTATTAAGTGAGGTGGTTGTAAAAAAAGGGGGTGGGGGACTTGGTTTTCAATATTATAGATTTTGAAAAGGTCTTGAAGCAGAGGTGTGGTTGTCCCATACAAGGAAGACACAGACTAGAAGGGAATGTGTGAAGAGGGAATGGTGTGAGATGGGGTGAAAGAGGTGGGCAGAGCCTTCAATGGTAGAGCTCATTTTTATTTTCTTGATATAGTGTTTAACAAAATTAAACTTCCAAATGCCCCTTCCCCTCAACTCTAACCCCCTGTGCTGGAGGCACACTTGGGCCAGCGCTGCACATTTTCCTTGTCAGGCTTCCTCTGCAGCAGCAGTTCTGAGTGGGCGCAGTGAAGAGCAACACGTAGGCGGCAGAGCCAGGAAGGAACCGGGCCTTCATTAAGAAGCCTAATCAGGGAACACACTGACATTGTGGGTGGGTGGCCACTGATTGGGAGAAAATGTCCTCATCATTTGGACACCTGAACAGATGACTAAAAATAGAACCCCCAGGATTTTAAAAAAATAAAGCACACAAACACAGAGCAGACCCAAATCTCTGCTCAGACTGTAGCAGATTAAAGAAAAAAAAAAAGAAGACAGAAAATGGAGAAGAAATTTTGATAGATAAGAAAATGAAGAGGATTGTGAGCATTTAGACTGACCCCATGTTGTTGCCACACACAGTGATACAGCTCCTGGTGGAGCTTAAGGAGGAAGCAGCCCCAAGTTGGGCAATTCATTCTGGTGTTTCAAACTGTAAGACCTATCTCCAGGTCACAATGCCCACTATGGTTGGAAGACCTGGTACTTCTCCCTAATATGCATATGTGCAAACACACATGAACCCTGAGGTGCAGAGCTTAAGTATTCGGCTGCTGACCAAAAAAATTGGCAGTTCAAACCCACCAGCCAAGAAAGATGTGGTTTCACACTTTTGCCCCATAGGGTTTCCAAGGCTGTGAAACTTTATGAGAGGAGCCACCCAGAGTTCCTTTAGGAAAGATTTACAGTCTTGGAAAACCTCTGGGGCAGTTTTACTCTGTTACAGGGTTGGCATGAGTTGGAATTAACTCAACAACAGTGGGTTTTAGTTTTTGTGCAAGCACACACAAAAAGTAATAATAATTTCTTTCTTTTCACTTTAGTCCCTTGAAATAACTCCTGCTGTGAATAAAAGACCACTTCCTTAAAATTCTGAAATTAGGTTTTTGTTGAACACTCAAGATCCTCATTCAGAAAAGAATGAGCCCACCATCCACAGACTAGGAACGAGTGTACCTCAGTGCTTAATCCATCAATTTGCTTCCTGAGCATACACAAGAGTTTCTCTACTGCCATCATCACCACCACTTCTGCTTTGGGATCCACAGGGAGGAAAAGGACTTATATTCATAAATAAAACCAAAATTCACTGCCATTGAGTCGATTCTGACTCATAACCACTCTATAGGTCAGAGTAGAATTGCCCCAAAGAGTTTCCAGTGTGGTAAATCTTTATGGAAGCAGACTGCCTCAACTTCCTTCAGCAGAACAGCTAGTGGGTTTAACCTGCCAAACTTTTGGTTAATAGTAGCTGAATGCTTTAACCACTGTGCCACCAGAGCACCTTTCGTTCACAGATAAGCAACTTCTAAAGGATATTACTTTAAAAAATAGTTTTATTGAAATATAATTTATGTGCCATATAATTTGCCCATTTAAAGTGTACAATGAAGTGGTTTTTAGTATATTCACAAAGTTGTGAAACCACCATCATGATCAATTTCAGAACATTTTTACCACCTCAAAAACCCTATGCCCATTCTCAACTCATTCCCCCATTTACTCCCAGTACCTCCACCAGACCTAGACAACAAACAATCCACTTTTCATCTCTATGCATTTCCATGTTCTGGACAATTTCATACATATGGCCTTTTGTGACTAAACTGAAAAAAAAAAAAAAAAAAACCTCAGTGCTGTAGAGTCGGATCTGACTCATAGCGACCCCTTCTTGGGTATCCGAGGCAGTATCACTACAAAAGTAGATTGCGCAACCTTCCTTCCGAGGAGTGGCTGGTGGGTTTGAACCACCAGCCTTCTGGTTAGCAGTCAAATGCCTTAGGCAGCACACCACCAGCTTCCTTCATTTAGATAGTGTTTTCAAGCATAATCCATGTGGCGCATGTATTACTACTTCATGTCTTTTTTGTTGCTAAATAAATTCCATTATATAGATATATCACATTTTATTTATTCATTTATCAATGGCATTTGAGTAGTTTCTACTGTTAGGTTATTATGAATAACACTGCTATGAACATTTGTGTATAATTTTTTGTGTGGGTAAATTTTTTCATTTCTCCTGGAGGAATACCTAAGAGTAGGTATTCATATAGTAAATTTATATTTAACCTTTTGAGGAACTGCCAGACTGTGTTCCAGAGTGACTGCACTATTTTTCATTCCCACTAGCAACGTGCAAGGGTTCTAATCTCTCCATATCCTTGACAATACTTGTTATTACCTATTTTGCTGATTAGAGCCATCCTAGTGGTGTGAAGCAGTATTTCATTGTGGTTTTGTTTTGCACTCTCTAATGACTAATAATGTCCATCATATTTTCATCCACTTATTGACTATTTGTATATCTTCTTTAGAAAAATATATATGTGGATAATTTTCCCATTTTTAAAAATTGAGTTGTCTCTTCTTATTAGTTATGTGAGTTCTTTATATATTCTAGACTCAGGTCCCTTATTGGATATATGATTTGCAAAAGTTTGCTCCCATTCTGTCTTAAGACCCTGTTTAAATCCCACTTCCTCTGGGAAGCTTGATCTGATGTAGACAGAAGGAAGCTATTGCTTCCTTTTTTCCACTCTTCATGATGGAGTCTAGTCTTTTCTTACAGGTAAAAATAAAATCCTTAAAATTACAAAAAGTATATATGATCATATAAAAACACAACATGTAACTCCAAAGTGTAGAAAATAAAGTTACTCTTTAATTATTCTCCTCTGAAGATAACTATTGCCTTTGAATTGTGGTGTTGGTGAAGAATACTGAAAATATCACTTTCTTTTCACTTTCTTGATGGTGTCCTTTAAATCACAAAAGTTTTTAATTTTAATGGAGTCCAATTTCTCTATCTTTCTTTCAGTTACTATCTTTATTATTATAGCTTTGTAGTTAATTTTGAAATTGGAAAGCATGAATCCTCTATATTTGTTCCTTTTCAAAATTATTTTGGTTATTCTGGTACCCTTGAATTTCCATATGTACTTTAGGAACAGCTTATCAATTTCTAAAAAGAAATTAGCTTGGATTTTTTAGGAATTATTTTGAATCTTATTTTGAAGGTCACTTTGGGGAGTGTGACCATCTTAATAAGGAGCCCTGGTGACACAGTGGTTAAGTGCTCAGCTTCTGTTTCTAACCAAAAGGTCAATGTTTTGAACCTACCAGCCACTCCACAGGAGAAAGATGTGGCAGTCTGTTTCCATAAAGATTTTCAGCCTTGGAATTCCTATGAGGCAGTTCTGCCCTCCCCTGTAGAGTCACCATGAGTTGGAACCAACTTGACAGCAATGAGTTTGAGCTTGGCCATCTTAATAATATTAAGTCTTCAAATCCATTAACAGGAAATGTCTTTCTAGTCATTTAGCTATTCTTTAATTTCTTTCAACAATGTTTTGTAATTTTCAGTGTATAAGTTTTACAATTCTTTTTGATGCTATTCTAAATGTAATTGTTTTTTTAATTTCATTGTTGGTTGGTTCATTGCTACTGTGTAGAAATCCAATTGATTTTTGTGTATTGATCTTATATCCTGCAACCTTCCTTAGCAAAAGGATATAATCTTTGAACCACAATACAATTAGAAAGAAAGAAAATACAGATATACATGTATAGATATAAAACAGGCAAATGCATAGAAGGATATGGGGGTAGGCTTAAAACTAGCCCACAAAGATGTCCATATCTTAATTCCAGAACCTATTAGTATGTTATGTTACATGGCAAGGAAGAATTATGGCTACAGATGGAATTAAAGTAGCTAATCATCTGATTTTAAGATAGAATATTCTGGATTATCCAAGTAGGCCCAAGGTAATCACAAGGCTCTTTAGAAGTGAAAGAGGGAAGAAAGAGAGTCAGTATCCAAGTGATATAGCATGAGGAAGACTTGAGCAGCTACTGCTAGCTTTGAAGATAGAGGAAGGGACCTTACGCCAAGGAATTTGGGATCCTCTAAACATGGAACAGGTGAGAAAACAAATCTCCAGAGCCTCCAGAAAGGAATGCCGTGCTCTTGACATCTTGACTTTAGTCCAACAAGGCCATTTCATACTTCTGACCCCAGAATAATCAGACAATGCATTTGTGTTGTTTTATGTCACTAAGTTGGGATAATTTGTTACAGCAGCAATAGGAAACATAGATTTATAATAAGCTGATAGTAATAATTATCTTTGTTGTTATTGTTGTTGTTGTTAGGTGCCACTGAGTTGGCACCAACTCATAGCTACCCTGTGTAAATCAGAACAAAACACTATCCAGGCCCACACTATCCTCAACAATCCTTGCTATGCTTGAGCTTGTTGTTGCAGCCACTGTGTCAATCCATCTAGTTGAGGGTCTTCCCCTTTTTCTCTGACCCTTAACTTTACTGAGCATGATATCCTTCTCTAGGCATTGGTCCCTTCTGACAACATGACCAAAGTAGGTGAGGTGAAGTCTGGCCATTCCTGCCTCCAAGGAGCATTCTGGCTGCCCTTCTTTCAAGATAGATTTGTTCTTTCTTCTGGCAATCCATGATATTTTCAGTGTTCTTCACCAGCACCACAATTCAAAGGCAATAGTTATCTTCAGAGGAGAATAATTAAAGAGTAACTTTATTTTCTACACTTTGGAGTTACATGTTGTTTTTATATGATCATATATACTTTCTGTAATTTAAAGGATTTCATTTTTACCTGTAAGAAAAGACTAGACTCTATCATGAAGAGTGGAAAAAAGGAAGTGATAGCTTCCTTCTGTCTACATCAGATCAAGCTTCCCAGAGTGGGTGGGATTTAAACAGGGTCTTAAAGCGTGGGTAGAATATTGACATGCAAAGATGGAGGAGACCAAAATGAACAGGCAGCAGGAACAAAGGAAGGAACCAGGTATGTTGAAGGAAAATGAGGTGTAATTTTTTTATACACTTGGTATACAGCAGATCAGTATGAGTTATAGCACGAACGAGTGTTTACACTGAGGGTAGACAGTTTGCTGTGAGTTTAAGCTTGATTTGGGAGTGAGTGGAAATCAATGAAGATTTTGGGGTTGCAGGGAAAAAAAAATGATTGCATTACTTTTTAAAATTATTCCTTCCATTCAGGGAAACAAAGGGAGATTGGACAGGCAAACACCACCATAGTCTACATCCTGAGATCACACAGACTGAAGGAGGGAGATGGAAATTTGGGAAACATTGTGGAAGACATTCTGGACAGCTTGGTCACTCACCAGTTATGGTCTGCCAAGAGAGAAGTAGGAGTTGTCTTTGAGCCTGGGTTATGAGGAGCATGCCCAGGTTAGAGTAACAAGAAATGTGAGGCTAAGAATAAATTGAGATAAACAGTAAGTCCCCGAGTTACAAACTCCCACTTACCAACAACTCGTACTTGCCCTTTAATATTATGTAAATTTGCCCTAACTTTGAAACAACTGAACCAACCCCTGTTGTTGTGTTGTTGTTATATGCCGTCAAGTTGGACCTGACTCATAGCGACCCCTCCTTGGGTTTCCGAGGTGGTATCACTACGGAAGTAGATGGCCCAACCTTTCTTCCAAGGAGTGGTGAGTGGGTTTAAACTGCCACTCTTCTGGGTAGCCTTAGGTACTACACTACCAGAGCTCTCGAACCAACCCCTACTCATAAGTAATTCTTCATCACAGTCAACTTCACTTGCTGCATGTCCAGCTTTTAAATCATTGAAAAGCCTTCAACATTTTCTTGCATTAAAATTAGGCTAAATAAGAACTCTGTGCACCTGTTCTGACTTACCTACAAATTTGACTTAAAGACACATGTAGAAATGCCCCCATAGAGTTTCCAAGGCTGCAAATCTTTATGGAAGCAGTCTGCCTGCCACATCTGCTCCATCAGCCATGGAGCAGCTGATGGGTTCAAGCACTGACTTTTTGGTTAGAAAACTAGAATTTTGGACTTACTGTGAAGGTGGTAGACTAGGCAGAAAGACTCCACAGACCCTCTTCAACAAAGAAAAGAGAAACCAATTAACACAGACACAGAAGATAATCCTGGACCCCTGAGCCTTGAACGGAAGGATATAGAAGTGGACTA
>NW_006921615.1:3833260-3852479 GCF_000298275.1 Orycteropus afer afer
AGATACACTCCTTGGAGAGAACAATCATGGGAGAAAGAAGGGCTGCTTATGCACAGGGAGACAGCTTAGGGGGCAGGAGTCCACGGAAGGATGGACACTGGGAAGAGGTAACTATGGGGAGGAAGTGGGAGGGAAGCTGTTGCATTGTGGTAAACTGTGGTCAATGACATGAGACAATGTGTATGTGGACTGCTATATGGAAAGTTAATCTGCTCTGTAAATCTTCACCCAAATCACAATTTAAAAAAAACAGAAAGAAAGAAAAAGAAACCTAGAATTTTATCCACTGCACCACCAGGGCTCTTTAGCTGACAGCCAGATATGGGCAAAGTAGAAGTCAGCAAAAACAAAGGAATTCCTCAATAAGATGGATTAACACAATAGCCACAACAAAGCACTCAGACACACCAATGATCATGAAGATGGCACAGGATGGGGCAATGTTAGTTCTGTTACATACAAGGTCAGCATGAGTCAGAGGCAACTCAATGGCAAATAACAATAAGGCTTTACCAGTGGTGGGTCAGGGAGAGAGGGGGCACAGCCTAGGCGGCACCCACCTCTCCGTGGAGGGACCTGTCTTCCGCAGCACCTCTCTTTACCCATATAGTTCCCCTGCCTGCGTACCCAGTGAATATCCATCCCTGGTATAATGATTGCTTGTTCCTCTTTCCCATATCTATGCTTAACATTTTCTATTCCTCAAACACAGTGGTTTGGCTCCAAACATCTCCATGATGTCGTGTCCTGAGGAGTGTTTCCGTCTCCACATGCCACTGCTGTGAACTATACTCTCTCCACATGTGCATTAGAGATTGTACAGCATCTTGCAGAAACCTGTACTTACAGCCCACACTATCAGGAAACTTGTCTTTATTGTTCAATCAAAAAGGTCTTTTCTTCCCTACATCTGCTAATGAGAAAGCCAAGACCTTATGGCATCAAAAAAGATAGTGTGTTCAAGACTCTGGTGTGCATAAGTACAATTCTCTTATAGACACACTGTCTTTCTTCAGGAAGTCTTCCAGAGTAAGTCTCATTGACAATAGTGAAACACAAGGAGCTGATCAAGCACAAAAATAAAAGAACAGATGCAAGAAATTGCTTACTTGAGAAGGACTATTTCATTTAGGTTCTACAAACATACGCAACAACATATCCTTCCTGACTAGAGAAGAGGATTGCCCTCCCAAGCTTTTTACACTAGGTTTGGTGAACTTATTTCCTGTCGACCTTTTCCTCTTAATATATTGGGGGTCAGGAAACTACCATATTTTTCAATATAATGTACCACGTACATAACATGCACAGGTCTATGAAGTGCATAGCACTGATAGGAATCTAATGAGCAAGCAATTGCATGGTTTGCAAAAACTGTATAACATGCACGTTATTTTGTATAAAAATATGGTCATTATTTTTTGTTCAATTGTTCTGTGCTGAAAGCAGCAATATTTACTAATACCAAAATGCAAAATATTTTTTGACAAGGTCTTGTTGACCCACTCACATGTATCACTGACTTGGAATACCTTCCGTAATCAAAAAATACTTATTCTCTACCCTAAACATCCACGGAATGACATTTATATCTCTCTCTCTTTTTTTAATGAGTAGATGGCCATAAAAATAGTGTATGGAAAAATTCCCAGAAAAAGGTTTAGAATTACTTTCCTTTCCTTACTTTCAATATGAAATAATAGCCAACAGATCCCTAAGAAATGTATTTTAAAATATATACTTGTATAACCTCTAGGATCCCCCATACCAGGCCATGTATTCCTCCACCACCTCCATTTTTGTGGAATTATTTACGCTTTTGCTTTTTCTTCAATGTATTAACTTCAGTTCATTCCCTGAAATGATCACTTTTATTCACAGAGGTTGATAATAAAGTGGCCCTTCCACAAGGAGGGCACAATGCATCAGTATTGGTAATTGGGAAATATTTAGGAATTTCCCTCTGAACTGTCACCTAAACCCCTGTTCCCACCGTCTCTCAAAACTCCCCAATCACATTTATAACTGAATATTTAAATAGAAATATTTTATCATTCAAATAAAGGTTTTTTAAATGTATAGGACCTTGAAAATGATTTTACAAACACTTTTAAAAAATTATTTTCCCAAGAATCTGAGTTACTTTTTGAAATGGCAACTTAGCAAAAGTTTCATAATCTTCCCTTCATCACATTCAGGGCTAGAGAAATAGTGTGATGCCCCCAAAGAAATGTGCCAGCATTCAGATGACTAGAGAAAGCATTTTCACTTTTAGGTTATGATGGAGAATCAGCACAGCCCCAAGAGTGCCTGGCGTCCCTAAGCAAGGAAGCAAAAAACTCGGTTGGTGTAGAAAGCTAATCATGTAAGTGTTCCACCCAGAGACAAGTCTCTTAGATCTAGGCTGAGATGAAAAGCATGAGAGACTGCTTACTTCCTAAGGAGTCATTTCATCTGGGCGCTACAAACACAAAAATACACCTCTCCTAACCTTCTTGAACTGCTTCCCTAGAGACAGAGACACCAGGCTAATTACTGTGAGACTGGTAACCTTTAAAAGCCAAAATTATTTTTTCCTTTAAAATTAGCCACATATACTATTCTAGATTTCCAAGGATTTATAGTCCCCTTGTAAATGTGATTATATATTCAGTGCACAATCTGTTATTCAGAGACAGATGAGCCAATATAAAAATTACACAAACCTTCCATTCTCAGATCTCTCTTTTCTGTCTGCCAGAAGGCTGATTATTTCACTGCTCATTAAATCACATGCCAGATGTGGGTAAAGGAATCCAAAGAAGTTGACAGTTGTTGTTGAGGGTTGAAGTGTCTTGGCAAAATGTATAGTGAAATGTACTGGGTTCCAAGGATTTGGGTTCAAGCTGTGTCTTCACCATGTACCAGATCTAGGTAAGGAATGTGACCACATGGCAGGTATTTGAGCTTTGAGGTCAATCACACCCTGGATTTCAATCTCACTTCTCCCACTTATTGTTTGTGTGACTGTGGATGGGTTAATTCATTTTAATGTGCATCAATTTAAGGATCTATTAATAATTTAGGAATGATAATAATATGTATCTCATAACATTGGAATGAAATAATTCACGTATAAAGCACCATCCACAGGGTCTGATATGTTACAGCTATTTTTTTAATGTAGTGGTAACTATTGTTATCACAGTCATAGAAAATTAATGTATCCCTTACCCTGTGCCTTCAGTGCCCTAATCTATAAAATAATATCTACCACACAGCGTTGCTATATGAATTATCCTATCTGATAATGTGAAAGTATCATATGCATAAAAGCCAAACCCACTGCCATCAAGTCAATTCCAACTCATAACAATCCCCATTGGGTTTCTGAGGTGGTATAGTAGACAATAAAATATTAGTTAGAGCAAATTCTAAAAAGATGGAGTGAGAAATCCCATATACTACTATGGAAAACTCTTTAGCCTTATTATCTTAGGTTGGGTTCTCTAGAGGAGCAAAACCAGTGAAGCGTAGAGAGAGAGAGAGCAAGGAAATGGCCCATGCAATTGTGGAGGCTGGCAAATCCCAAACCCATGGGTCAGACATCAGACTGGAGGCTTCTCCTGACTCAAGTGGTTGCAGGAGCTAACAAACCCAAAATTGGCAGGGCAGATGGCAGGCTTCAGGCTCATGGGGCTGTGGGAACTGTCAAATCTCAAATTTTACAAGTCAGACACCAGGGTGCTGGCTCATGTCCCAAGAACCAAAAGTCAGAAGATGAAAGTTGGATGCAGGATCCAAAGAAAGCAAGCTTTTTGCAGAACAAGACACACCCCCAAGGAAACTGATTGACTTTCCATTGACTGGCTTTTCAACTGAATGGCTGTTCACATTTCATCACAAAATGGAGGGCGATTATGATGGAAGAGCAATCAGTCCAGTGTCTACCAAACCACTGAGAATGATAGCCTAACCAAATGACACATAACATTAACCACCACACTTACCTACTAACGCTGAATAAACACTATCGAGAATAACCCCAACCTCATACAGAAGAACAACAATTAATAAACTCAAAAGAGATTCCTGAGTAGACAAGTAGTATGAATTGACACAACTCCAAAGTTGCCAGAAGTAGACAATGAAACTTAATACATCAGAGCAAGACAGTTTATTACTCACAGCAGAGCTAACAGCAGAAATGTCACTGTGATAGTGCTGGTTCCACAGCCTCCCAAGTCCACTGGGTGCGTGATGGGCCCAGGTGGAAGCTAATCACAGAGAATCTTGTGCTGCAGCTGAGGAACAGAGGGCCAAGGGCTCAGCACTTTTTGTAGCAAGCCAGTCTGCTTCCCCTGGGGAGCAAGCAGTAGTCACCCTGTGGATGTCTTGACCTACATTATTTCTACATGATCAGCTAAGTAGCTGCTCCATATTAAGGGATAGCTATGGCTTGAAATTTGGCACCCTCAGGAAGGACATGCAGGAATGCTTGGATCAGTAAGTTCATTCCTAGATGTGTACACAACCAAATTGCATGCACATGTGTACCAACATTGTGATATGCACAATATGTGCACATCGATATTATTTTTAACAGTCCCAAATTTTAAATGACCAAAATATCCATCAGCAGTAGAATGTATAAATACATTATAGCATAAGCATACAACTTAATACTTAACACCAGTAAATGTTCTACAGCTACACAAAACAACCTGGATGAATCACATAAGCACAATGTTGTATGAAAACAGCAAGGCATAAAAAAATGCATAATCTATAATTTCATTTATATAAAATCCAAAAGCAGACCAGATGACTCTATGGTATTAGACACTAGGATAGTGGTTACCTTTGGGGAGGATGAAGGAGACAGTGATTGTCTTTGGGGTATGTTGTTGTTGTTGTTGTTGTTATGTGCCATTGAGTCAGACCCAACTCATAGTGACCCCTCCTTGGGTTTCCAAGGCAGTATCACTACAGAAGTAGATTGCCCCATCTTCCTTCTGAAGAGTGGCTGGTAGGTTTGAACCACCAGCCTTCTGGTTAACAGTCAAGTGCCTTAGCCACTACGCTACCAGAGCTCCCCTTTGGGGTATAGTAATATTTTATTTCTTGATTGAATATGGCTTCCATGGGTATATTCACTCTGTGACAATTCATCAAGCTTATGTTGTGTGCTTTTTTTGTTTATATATGTTACATTTTGTTAAAAAGCTTTTTAAAGGAGTTGGACCAAGTAGGAAGATAAGAAAGATTGAATCCACCACCACCATCACTCTACAGCCAAAAGACTTCCCTTTAAATGATGAGCCTTTCCTCCCAACAGCAAGAGACAAAGCCACAGTCAGCCAGCTAGGCCCTTCTAGCAAGATGAAGTTGTCTCCTTTCCATTGGACAGTTCTAGCCAGCTGAAATGGAACCCTTGAACACTGCAGATAGAAACTCCCTCAAATGAGTTTTTAAAAGGGCAACACCAATATGACTGTTCATGTTAATCATACCATGATTGACGATTGACTTCTCAAAATTCTTGCTTATAAAAATCTCTATTACAACAAACCCTTATGTAACAAACCATTACAATTTTTTTTTTTTTTTTTTTTTTGATGAATTACTTTGTCACCAAGGAGAAAGGAAGTAATGAAGCCTTTGAGGCCTCACAACATTTATCTCTTGACAAGGCTTTTGCTAAAGCTTAAGCAGAAAATCTGAACTTCATGTATGATAGCATTCACCAAGAGGAAAATCCTGGCACTGATTTATTTGAACAGTTACGGATACTACCAAAACCCAGAAGTTGACAGTTGCTACAGAACTCTCCCAGAGAGCTACTGAAAATTATTTCTAATAAGTGGGAGGATGGAGCTGCAGTGGCAGCCGCTTGAAGGTATAGAGGATGTAACAGCCTGAATTTTGGTCAAGAGACTAAGCAAAGAAGTCTTATTTCTCAGCCTGGATTCCTGGTAACAGAAAAATGTATTTTGGTTATTTCAGTTACTTTTTTACTTGGCAATTTATAACTTTTAACATCTGAATGTTGGGCTACTCAGAAGTATCTGCATCTGTTTCTGCTCTAGTTAATGGAGCACCAATCTTTGCTGTTTCTAGAACAGAATAAAATATATTACTTAGTTAACACATTTAAGATATAAAACCAGCTTTAAAAGTAGATGTTGTTGTTATGTGCCATCAAGTTGTCTTTGACTCATAGCAACCCCTCCTTGGGTTTTTGAGCCAGTATAGATGGCACAATAAAATCTAATAAATAAATAAATAGAAGTTATCCATCAGTTAAAGATAAATTTGGCTACATTTTTATCAGTGGGCCAAGAAGTTATTCAAAAAAATTGTAGTTCATTCCATCAGCACTTGCTATACCAGTTCTAACCTTCAGCTTTAGGAGATCAATAGTCATATTACCCAAAAGCAGATAAGGATTACTAGCATTGTCCATACAGATTTTCAGGATGGAATTGTACTACTCAGTTCTTACCAATTTCTACCAGAAATCTTTATACTAGTATTTATCACCCACTATTTTAATTATCCATATGTTTGTATATTTCTTCTGATGACTATGTACTTCCTTGGGCCAAAGATGTCTTTATAGATCATAAACTCTAGCATAGTACCTGGCACACAGCTGATAGTCAATCAATTTTGTTGAATGAACAATAAATATGTTTGCCTAGGAGTATGGAGATTAAAAAAAAAAAAAAAAAGTGTGCATAGATCTAAGTCAGTCCCCTGAGCAGCTCCCTTATCAGTTTGTTTGGCCATCACTACCTTCCACCATTGCTGGAAACACAGTGACTCCAGTTTCTCTCCAGACTTTCTCATCCTTTCTATATTTTTATGTTGTCACTTCTAATTATTTCAACTAGTTCTCATTATTTCAGGGTAGAACTCACAAGTTCATTGTTCCAATCTTGACAGCTATTAAAATCATCTGGGGAGATTTTATAGCTACAGTTGTCCAGGCATAGCCCAGAGACATTGATTCAATTGGTCTGGGGTAGGTATAAGTATCATGCAATATTTCTCAAGTGATTCTCCCCTAGTAATACAGCCAGAGCTGAGAACCAGTACTATTACAGTAGTTGGTACATTGGTTTGTTTTTTTTTTTTTAAATACCTTAGAGTTTGCGAATGTTTCTAATAAAGAAGACTATGGGTCCATCCAATAAATGCTACACCAGTAACAACATATTTTAAAAAAATGAGCAAACCTGTTATCATTCATCATACCTACTAGCACTGCTGATTTTGTACTGTAGTAGCTTACTTCATTAAGAGAATAGTTTACTTAAAATGAGCTATTCTAATTATTTAATGCTAAGATTATCTCATAATCTCAGTTCAGATTCACACCACTCTTGACTATAACCTGGATCCTCATTTTAGAATACTCTAGAACCGGAAAGATAATTCCACCTTGATTACAGCCAGGATTCATGAACAACCCAGCAATGTCTAGCTAACTTTGGGATATATGAAAGGAGTTAAGTCATTTAAACATTTATTTTAAATGTGTAAAATAAGCTGCTTTCCTCGTTAAGAATTCTAAACACATCTGAAGTACATATAAATAAGTGATAAATAAACTTAGAAATAGAATAAAAGCCTAGTTTCACTTAGGAGCTCTGGTGGTATATTGCCTAAAGCATTTGACTGCTAGCCAGAAGGCTGGTGGTTCAAACCTGCCAGCCACTCCTCGGAAGGAAGGTTGGGTGATCTACTTCCGTAGTGATATCACCTCGGAAACCCAAGGAGGGGTCTCTATGAGTCGGAGATGACTCCACGGCAGTGTGTTTGACAAAGTTCAACAACCTCTTGCTATATTTAGTGATCTGCCAACCCTCAGTCAAGTGTAGAAGTTGAGTTAGATTTCCTCTACCTTGCCCTCTGCTGGTGTCATTGAAAAAGACGGAAAAAGATCTCTGATACAGACAAAGATTAATCTCTGGCCTATAAGTTAAAAATAGACAACATCTCTACTTTGATCTACCTGTGGCATCTCAAACTTAACAGGTCCAAAACCAAAACTCCTGTCCGTTCCCCACAACCTGATACGTCCTTAACCCCAAACCAAACTCACTCTCATCAAATCGATTCCGACACATAGCAAACCCCATTTGGTTTCCAAGGCTGCAAATCTTTACAGAAGCAAACTGCCTCATCTTTCTTCCACAGAGTGGCTGGTGGGTTCAAACTACCAACCTTTTGGTTAACAGCCAAATGCCTTAACCACTACACCACCAAAGTTCCTTGATACTCCCCTAGTCTTCCATATTATTTAATAGTATCTCCATCTTTCTAGTTGTTTATGCTAAATGCTTTGAAGTAGTCCTTGACTTTTTTTTCCCCTCACCCTCCACACATCTAAGTCATTAAAAAGTCCAGTTGGTTCTACCTCCAAAATATACCTAGAATCTGAGCACTGCCAGCACCACTATTGCTAAAACCTTAGTGCAGCTGCTATTATTCCTTGCCTGCATAGCTGAGTCATTTCCAGGCCAGTCTCCCCATTTCCACCCCTGGCTTCCATGTATTCTCCATACAGCCATCAGAATGATTACCGTTTAAACTTAAACCATGTGGTATTTCTCTTTGTTTGGACCCTCTAGTAGCTTCCCATCTGAATTGAATATTCTAGTTCCAGAGTCCTAACAAAGGCCAACATGATTTATGCACAGCCCACCACTTCCTTTCTGACTCTGTCTCCTATGGTCCTCCTTTTGTTCATGCCATTCTGTTGTTATTGTTAGGTGCCTCTGAGTCAGTTCCAACTCATAGACCTTATAGTACAGAGTAAATTTGCTCGTAGAGTTTTCTAGGCTGTAATTATTATGGAAGTAGATTACCAAGCCTTTCTTCCACAGAGTGGCTGGGTGAGTTCAAACCACCAACCTTTTGATTCGCAGATAAGCACTTAACCATCGAGCCACCAGGGCTCCTTAAAGAATATGATCCATAGGAATAAATTTAACCAGGAAGGTGAAGATTGGTACACGAAAAACTATAAAACATGGCTTTACAGACCATATGATAAAATGATTTATTCTTTCCTAAATTGGTTCCCTTCGGAAGAAAACTTCTAACTGAAGGAGCCAGAGAATGATTTCAGGGCAACAGAGACAAAAGGCAGCAAAAACACAACTCAAAGAAAACAATATTTTTTGTATAATTAATTATAAAATTTTAATTTAAAATTTTTAAAAATAATGTTCCAATTGCCTGACCTTTAGGGAGGGTACAGGTTTTAAGGACCAACTCACAGAGATGAAATGTGGGAGAAAATGATCAGCATTAGAATCCTCACTCTGCCATCTCTCTCTCTCACTCCCCCACCCTCCTCTCCAGCATATGTAATTATATTTATGAACCAATTTAGGAAAGAATAAACCTTGACAAATTTATAGGCATGGACAGTAGCTTCTTTTCATAATACTCCTCCAGATAAATCCATTTCCATGCACATTTCTTATACAATCCAAAGATGCTGGACTTTTGCTTTTTTCAGGTGTTCTGTATTTTTTCAGCTCTTTGATTTGGCAGCTTGAGATATATCAGTCTATTTTCTTCATTTATTCTGTGTGCCCAATTCTTTATACTGCCATGTTCATAACTTAATGATGAAAAAAGCTGTGTAAGTCCCAGTCATAGTCAGTTTGGATTTTATTTGAATGAGATTTCTCACCATTTTATCATATGATCTGCAAAGCTATTCACTGCAAGAATCTGCAGAGAGAAATAGCTTTAGATAAACTATTCTGCCTAAACTCACCTTTGGCTGAACTCAACTTCTCACATACACATCTGCTCACTTTTATTTCTTCCTGGATCTTCCTCATAAAAATATTTCTAACTCAACATTTAAAAAATCATTACAAAAGATATACTAATAGTTGAATATCATCATCATTGCATGCACTATTTGTTCATGATACGATATCATTCCTGTGTTTAATATGAACATTTAAAATGTCACTCATACACAGCTATATTGTCAGTTTCCACAAGCTTCTGAATAGTACACAGTTCCTTTCACTGTTGCCTGCAAGGACCCTGATCACAGGGACACTGAGGCTCCATACCTTGAGGTCAAGGAGAAGAGGCAGGTCAGGATTTGAGTTCTAGAAGATCTCAATCTACTGTTTAGAAACTTCTACACTGATAATTTCTAAAATCTTCTACAGTTCTAAAATTCTGACTTGTATGAAGTAATGTGTTAAAACAACTTACAAAGGATAGTCTTTTAAGTATATCAATATGTACATTATCAAATTTCTTAACAGATAAATAAACAACCAGTTAAGGAGGTTTGGCAGCACTATATAATTTATAGTCATTTGTCCCTAAAATTGATAACTCTCTGGAATTAAATGAAGAAATAAATGTATATAAGATTGTAAGTGTGGAATATGGCCATTAGAACAGCTTATCTAAAGATTTCTTTCACGTAGCCCTTTGCATTGGTTACAATCATAAATATTTTAATTAATTAGGAAAATAATAATAAATAACTATCTTAATTAGGAAATCATTTTGTTTTAAGACAATACCTTGTACATAGTGGGTACTCAGTAAATTGTTATCTACTATGATTTTTGCCAAGAAAAGTTAAGCACTTATTATATACAGAATGATGTTTTATAGTTTGTGGTGAAATGAAACAAAAAAACATTTAGAAGATAAAGTCTCTGCTAATATTAGTTCATTACGAGTGTCTTTTTATCCTGGTAGCCTGAGAGAGCTTGTGTGCTTCTTAAGAAGCCTCCCTTATTATCAGTGAGAGAGTCAGGTCCCGTGAATAGAGCACCAGCAAGAATCCAGTTGGTTTTTATTAACTCTGTTGAGTTTTAGATTATAACTTTCAAACCTCCCTTGCATAACGCCAACATAGTGCCCTCTGACACATAAAACTCGCGCTGAAGAATACGCAGGCCGCTCATTTAGAGCTCCTGCCCTCCATTATTCTTTTATTCTGATTTTAAAACACAAGTTAATGTTCTCATCTCTCAGATGAGAGATTCTAATGCTAATTAACTGGCGGAAGCACCAAAGTGAGGACTAGGTAGGTGCCCAGTTCCACACAATGAAGCTAGGAGAGAAGGCTCTGCCAGGTGAGTTCTGCAGAAACAAGGGTTTCCAGCTTCAGCGCTCTCCTTTAATATGGGTAAGAATCACCTGGGGGTCTTGTTAAAATGCAGACTCGGGCTCTGTGGGTCTAAAATGAGGCCTGTGACTCTGCATTTCTATTAAAAAATAAATAAATAGCCTAATTTCACTGCTCTAGGTAGGGTGGTGGTGGTGGTTGTTATGTGCCGTGGAGTCGGACCCGACTCATTGCGACCCCTCCTCGGTTTCCGAGGCAGTGTCACTACGGAAGTAGACTGCCAGCAGAAACAGAGGAGGGAGAGAAAATATTAATAATATTACCAAATGTGAATGTGTGAATGTGTCGTTGACCAGAAAATTCTCCTTGTTCTGAAATATATTAAAAGACAATAGGCAGACACACCTAAACCACCCCCTTCCCCCACTCAAAAAATACCTAGCCTAATTGTTTTTATATTCACAGTCTGTGTTTTCTATAAAATAGTCAGATACTGAAATTAGAGTCATGTTTCTTACTTCAAATGGTTTCCTTCTAAAATGCTTCATCATTTGAAGCTCAAATCCTAGAAATGCTAACTCAGAAGGAGGGAAGATGTTCTTTTACCATTAAATATTTGTCTTATAAATAAAGGCGGCAGTGACCGCTTGAAGTTTTTTTGGGAGCTGGGCGGCTGTGACCAGCCCTCAGTTCCGGTGGCAGCTCTGCTGCTAACTGGCCGATTAGACCTCACAGCCTCTCTGAGGCTCAACTTCTTCTGTGGAAATTAGAGCCTTAGAAAAGATGATCCCATAAACCCAAGCCCCGGAACATCCTTTGCTTCCTTCACTAAGTTACATGTGGCAAACTTTTAAAAGCTTGATTGGAGCACACTGCCCTGGATTTCCCGGATGCCTCAGTCCTTAGATAATGTGCGTTACGTATAGCCTACTGTTGTTGTTGTTGTTGTTATGTGCCGTACAGTCAGCCCTGACTCATAGCGACCCCTCCTTGGGTTTCCGAGGCAGTATCACTACGGAAGTAGGATTGCCCAACCTTCCTTCCGAGGAGTGGCTGGTGGGTTTGAACCGCCAGCCTTCTGGTTAGCAGTCAAGTGCCTTAGCCACTATGCTACCAGAGCTCCTTATAGCCTACTATAGACGCGGAATGCCCGGTGGCGCCAGGGGTGGCTGCGGGTCCGCTGGCGAGCTCCCTGCTCTTCTCTCAGTGTCGGCTGCCCCCTCCAGGCTCACCTGGCACCAGCGGTCACCACCTACTGGAAAATCATGGCCCTTGCCCCTTGGTCAGAGCGCATCGCCTTGAAAACAGATTCACTACTCCCTTCACTGAGGTTCCCTCCCCCAAAGTTTCCCACCACCCTCCATGGGCACAGGAAGGAAGACAGAGCATAAGTGCCTTTTTCATCAGAAAAGAGACAAAGGCCAATTAATAAAGATCCAGAGGAGAAGAAGGACCCTCAGGAGCTGAGAGAGGGAAGGAAGAGGAGAGACTTAGCCCATTGGACAGCAGCCTATCAATGAGAGAGTTGTTTATTTATTACAGTTTCTGGTTTCCTATCTCCGCTGCCCTTGTGTCTCATTACACATTACTTCATGATCTTGGGATTTTCCCAGCACAATTTGTATAATCTTATATTGCTACCATAATAGAGTACATTTTGACCAGAAGAATTTCATCCCTCTTTCTGTATCAGTGAACGATGGTTCAGTGCTCATTCTAGAAAAGTTAAACCGTCCTCAGTACAGTGGCTGTTATCTTTCCTTTCTCTCTCACCTAACAACATAAGAATTTACTACCATTTACCATGGTGCAGAGATAATGAAAGTGGGTAGAAGTCATCTTTTCAACACCAAGGCACGTTTCTGGAAAAGGTATTGACTGCCAACATTACTAATTATTACTGTCTTTATACCTAATTGATTTTGTGAGAGTACATGTGGTCATTTAAATGCTGGTAATAATGCATTGTGAGGCATGTTTCCAGTCTTCTCACAAATGCTTTAAAATATGTTTTTGCTTCATATCATGGGTAATTATACTTTCCATTCAAAATCTGTGAAATTCTGGAAAACCTTTCTTTTTTTTTCTTCCCTTTTTCTTCAAATCAATGAGTGGTTATTTTCACTAAGTATAAGTTTCAGAACTGTTGCATATCTATAGCTAAAGCTGATGTAAAATATGGCCAATGAAGCTGAATTCATGTTTGGTTGTGGCCTATCAAAATTGCATTTTAAGTGCCTTTTCTAATGGGCGCCCCTAGTCTTTTCATGTCTTAATAAAGGCATCTGGGTGCCTATAAAGAGCTGTAGGTATCCAGTGCTTTGTTGGTTAGGCAGGGGCAATATTCAGGAGAGAAGTTTGGTCATTAGGGACTACCTGCTTTTCCCAGGTCAAAGAAGAGGGGGTACAAACTTAGAATAGGAAAGTCGTGCCACCTCCCTGAGTTTCTGCCTTCCCTTCCTCTCCAGGGAAAATAACACTAACCTCTCAGGCATGGAAGATAGAATATAAACTATCGGGGTCCCATGCACAGTGGTCCCTACCTAATTCCCTGAGCCCACAGCCACTCCCTCCTACACTCATGAGCACATTCTTGAAGTGTGTATTACTCACTGCTACATGCAGACTCTGCCTTATCACAGCAGAAGTTTAAAACATCAGAGATTAACTTGGCTTTGCTCATTCTTCAGCATAAACTAAATCCCAACATCCAGCTTGGACTGCATGGTAGGCCAGTCTAAGAATACTGGGTTCCTTTTTGCATTCTAACCCATACATTAGAGGGTGGGATTATTGTTTTTCATTTAAATGTTTTATTTTGAGATAATTGTAGATTCATATGTAGTTGTAAGAAATAATACAAAAAGATCCGTTGTACTCCTTACCCAGTTTTCCCCCAATAGTAACATCTTGCAAAACTATAGTGCAAATCACAATTTGTGTGTTGGCATTGGTACAGTGAAGATACAGAACATTTCCATCACTGCTAAGATTCTTATATTAAACTTTTACAGCCTCACCCACTTCTCTCTCATCCCTAACCCTCCCATAAGCCATGGAAACCACTAATTTATTCTCCATTTATATAATTTTAAGTACATTATATAAACAGAATCAAACTGCATGTGTCCTCTTGGGAATGGCTTTTTCATTCAGAATAATTCTCTGGAAATTCATTCAGGTTGTTGCTGGGAAGTCTTCCATAGTATGGATGTACCACAGTTTGTTTTACAGTTCACCCCACTGAAAGATTTTGGGTTAGTTCCAGTTTGAGGCTATTAACAATAAATCTGCTATGAGCATTCCTATGAAGGCTTTTGGGTGAACATAACATTTCCCTAAGGTGAATTCCCCAAGTGCAATTGCTGGGTCATATAGATTTTCATGTTTTGTTTTTTAAGACACTGGCTAATTGTCATACACAATAGCTATACCATTTTTACATTCCACTCAATGTATGAGTGATTCATTTTCACCAAATCCTAATGAATGTTTGTTGTTGTCACTATTTTTTATTTTAAACATTCAGCTTGAGATCTTCTTATTTCTTGGTTTGATAAGTGAAACCTGGACATTTTTATATTATGTTGTAATATTCCAGATGTTATTTAAGCCCTCCATTTCAACTGTATTACTTTTTTAATGCTGCTCCAGTAGGAGTATAGGGTTGCTACCTCATATACCAAGTATACAACTCCAAGTTTCCCTTTCAGCCTCTGTTGACACCTGAGGTGGGGGCTCCTCACCATTGCTGGACAGGGGTGGGAGTTCAGGCTCCCCGTGTAGTCTCCACTGACACTGCATTGTAAGGGATGGTGAAACTTCCGACTCTCCACTGGACCTCCTCTGAAACCTCTCCAACAAGGAGCCAGAGGGGTGCCTCATTACTGCTGGGTGGAGTGGAAGTCCATGCTCCCCCACCATGGTCTCTACCAGTACCACAGGGATAGGAGGAGGCCTTGTTACCAACCAGTGGGTCCTTGATGCCACCCAACTCCCCTTTTGGTCTTCTTCTATACCACCTTGGTGGGAATTTTGGGGGTCCCCATTGCAGCCTCATAAGGAAGAAGTCTAAGCTCCCTACTCAGCCCAGGCATGGGTGGGGTGGGACCACTATTTTTTCTGTGATATTTGGCTGGAGAAGAATGGTCATTGTCTAAAATGTCCTGACTTTCTAAGCAGACTGTGGTAGTTAAGTTTGTGTGTCAACTTGGCTGGGCCTGGTTGAGTGGCTGGGCAGCTGGAAGTAGTATTCCCCATGATGAGACTGGTAACGAACTCCATGGTGATATCTACTGTGAGCAGCTAAGTAGTTGCCTTAGGGATGTGGTCTGCTTCCTGCATATAAGGAGAAGCCTTGGAGAACAGTCTCTAGCTTATGGCATGCTTGAACCCTGCATGTAGCTGTGTTGTTGTTCAGCAGCCTGCCATGTACTGCCGACCTTGGAACTTTCAATGGACTTGAATTAATGCCCTGCCAAATGGTTTGGTAACATCGGGACTGTGCCTTTTTACTTGTCAACCTTGGGCTTGTCAGTCTCAGCAGCCAGGAGCTGTCTGAGTGAAGAAAAGCCTCTAGCTCCAGTGGGCCAGGAGCAGGAGGCAGAGCTGAACCCCAAGGTTGAAGACTTTCACCCAGCCCCTAGAGCCTGGCACTTTGAACTCAGACTTACAGCCTCCCAAACTGTAAAAGAATAAACTCCTGTGAGTTCACATTTGTGGTATATTCTTGTCAGAGCAGCACTAGGTAACCAAGACACAGACTTTCCTGGTCCTTTCACTAGAGAGAGCAGGGCTATGTGGAGACTTTTTTCTTCCTTTCTTCCTTCCTTCCTTCCTTGCTTGCTTCCTTCCTTCCTTTCTTTTTTTCTTTCTCTGTGTCTGCTGCAATTTCTGGGTTGCCAGCTTCTTTAGCTCCAAATCTGGAGGATATGAGGCAAAAGGAAAATTTAATTCAAGGGAACTCACTGCCACAGTGCTCCTCAGGGCCCGAGATTCCTTACCAGTCTGCCTTCTCTCCACCTTTCACTGTCTTATGTTGATTTATAGCTGATGTCCAGGATTTTTAGTTGTACTTAAAAGGTAGAATAGGAAAATGTATGTCTACTACATCTTTCCAAAAGAGGTTTCTCCTGTAATTTTTTTTAGCAATAAAAAATTTTCCCAATAAAAATATCAAGAATACAATTATCTTTTTAATACATATTTTAAAATTTCAGTCAAAGTAAAATCTCACTACAATTGATGAAGTAGATATAAAAAATGAAATATTTGATACCACCATGACAATGATGTCTGTATACCTTTTTTAAGTGAAATAGGTTGTAATTTAGTGGGGGAAAGGAGTAGCAAGTCTTAATCTCACGTTTACGCACACACACATAACCAAGGGCCCTTGATCAATTCAAAAATTATTTACAAAGCAGAAAACACCAAAATGACTAAAATCAAGATCTCTGAGTGGTAGGATTAGTAATGATGCTTTTTCTTGTTTTTAATTTTTTTGTTTTCTAACTTTTCTGTATACACACACTCCTCACTTATCAACATGGTTAAGTTCCAAAGAGCAGGTCATTATGTGAAAATTGGTACTATGTAAAAATGGGGGATGACTACATCATTACATAACTACCAAATTACATGAATACATAACTGCTAAGTCACTAAGAATCATGAGAATTACAGCCCAACCAAGTTGACATATAACCTTAATCACCACAGTCAGCATTACTCTCACCTCACACCTCAGTGTTAGTTATTGCCAAATGTACATAGTTAATGTGCAAAATACTCAGATAATAGATTGTTTTTCACAGTTGTCGTAAATGTGAAATGTCGGATAACAACATAGTTGATACGTGATAAGTAGGTGCACACCAATTACTTTTATAATGAAAAGTATTTTTTTTAATTTTAAGTTATGTTTAATGCATAATTATCTTTTACTTGAATAGTTAAATTGTATGAACATTAGACTTTACAATACTACTGATCTCCTCACTTCATTTTTTACAGTTTTACTGAGATATAATTGACTCATAAGCTGCTCATACTTAAAGTGTACAATGTGATGAGTTTTGACATGTCTTCTGACTTTAGTTTTAAATATTTAACAATACATTCAGCTCATTTCACATGCATATTTATTCCATTACAATTAGAATTAATAAACTTTAAAATCTAATTGAATGATTCCCCTGCATACAAGAAATGTAATGAATGAAAATTCTAGCCAGGATTGATCTAAAGAATAAATTAATACTAATATTTATAAAGCATTTTCATTCTGTTTCATATATACTGGGTTCTAGGCTAAATATATCATGCTTAATAATTTAGCTAATAGCCTCAATGATTAAAAATGAAAAAGAAAAAAGAACTAAAAAATTTTGCCAAAAACAAATTAGGCTAAGCTCTGATTAATTTCTGTATGACAGGTTATATACTAGAAGTTTCAGCATTATTAATGAAGTTTTCCAGTAATATATCAGACAGTGTTTCACTGATGTTTATAAGGTTTTCACTGGCCAATTACTTGAAAAGTGGATGTCCCATTCCTTCTTCCAGTCTGTCTTAGTCTGGAAGCTCCACTGAAACCTGTCCACCATGGATGATGCTGTTGGCATTTGAAATACCATTAACATAGACTACAGCCTCACAGCAATTTGCAAGCCAGCACAGAATGACAAAATGGACCTTGGCTGAAAGCAAAGAATACCAGAAAGATGTCCACCTGTGTTTTATTGACTGTGCAAAGGCATTCGATTGTGTGGATCTTAACAAATTATGGATGACATTGAGAAGAATTGGAATTCCAGAACACTTAATTGTGCTAATGAGGAATCTGTACACAGAGCAGGAGGCTGTTGTTCAAACAGAACAAGGGACACTGCATGGTTTAAAATCATGAAAGATATGAGTCAGGGTTGTATCCTTTCACCATACAACTTATTCAATCTGCATGTTCAGCAAATAATCTGAGAAGCTGGACTGTATGAAGAGGAACACTGC
This sequence comes from Orycteropus afer afer, assembly GCF_000298275.1. Taxonomy (NCBI): domain Eukaryota; kingdom Metazoa; phylum Chordata; class Mammalia; order Tubulidentata; family Orycteropodidae; genus Orycteropus; species Orycteropus afer. Next base: position 3,851,382 of record NW_006921615.1, read on the forward strand.
ATCGGAATTAGAGAAATACTCATTAACAACCTGCACTATGCAGATGATACAGCCTTCCTTGCTAAAAGTGAAGATGACTTGATGCACTTACTGATGAAGGTTAAAGACTACAGTCTGCAATGTGGATTACACCTCAACATAAATAAAATGAAAATACTTACAACTGAACTAATAAGCAGCATTGTGATAAATGGAGAAAAAGTTGAAGTTATCAAAGATTTTATGTTACTTGGATCCATAATCAACACAAATGGAAGCAGCAGTCAAGAAATCAGACATCATATTGCACAGGACAAATCTGCTACAAAAGACTTCTTTAAAGTGCTGAAGAACAAAGATGTCTCTTTGAAAACTAAGGTGCACCTAACCTCAGCCATGTTATTTTCAATCACCTCATATGCCTGTGAAAGCTGGACAATGAAGAAGGAAGATCAAAGAAGAGTTGATGCTTTTGAGCTGAGTTAGTGAAGAATACTGAAAGTGCCTTGGAGTGCCAGAAGAAAGAAAAATCTGTCCTGGAAGAAGTGCAGCCAGAATGCTCCTTGGAACCAAGAATGGCCAGACTTCATCTAACCAACTTTGATCATATTGTCAGAAGGGGCCATTCCCTGCAGAAGAATATCATGCTTGGTAAAGTAGAGGGTCAGTAAAAAAGAGCAAGACCCTAAACAAGATGGATTGACACGGTGGCTGCAATGATGGGCTCAGGTATAGCAAGGATCGTGAGGGTGGCACAGAATCAGGCATTGTTTCATTCTATTGTATTTAGGGTCTCCATGAGTCAGAGCTGACTCAATGGCACCTAACAACAACAACAAAGATTCCATCTATTTCTATTAGCATAAAATATAAGCCTATTATACAGACCATCAACTGCTCATATGCATGTTCAAGTTGAAGTTAAAGACAATTAAAACAAGTCAATGAGAGCAAAATATGACCTTGATAATGTTGTTGTTGTTAAGTGCCATCGAGTCGTTTCCGACTCATAGCGACCCCATGCACAGCAGAACGAAACATTGCCCGATCCCACGCCAGCCCCACAATCCCTGCTATACTTGAGCCCATCATCGCAGCCACCGTATCAATCCATCTCCT
>NW_006921615.1:3854604-3880839 GCF_000298275.1 Orycteropus afer afer
GAGGAAAAATTTTAAGCCTGAGTTGCAATAGTAAAAGATTCCATAGGCAAAATATTGAGTGATGCAGGAAGCATCAAAAGAAGGTGGAAGGAATACACCAAGTCATGGTACCAAAAAGAATCAGTCGATGTTCATCCATTTCATGAGAAAACATATGATCGAGAACATTGGTACTGAAGAAAGAAGTTGAAGCTGCACTGAAGGAATTAGCAAAGAATAAGGGTCCAGGAATTGACGGAATACCCACTGAGATGTTTCAACAAACAGATGACCCACTGGAGGCGCTCACTCAGCTATGCCAAGAGATTTGGAAGGCAGCTACCTGGCCAACTTACTGGAACAGATCCGTATTTGTACCCATTCCAAAGAAAGGTAATCCCACAGAATATGGAAATTATCAAACAATATCATTACTATCACAAGCAACTAAAAATCTTACTGAAGATAATTCAAAAACAGTTGCAGCAGTATATTGATGGACACCTTCCAGAAATGCAAGCTGGATTCAGAAGAGGACGTGGAAGGAGGGATATCATTGCTAAAGTCAGATGGATCTTAGCTGAAAACAGAGAATACAAGAAAGATGTTTACTTATGCTTTATTGACTATGCAAAAGCATTCAATTGTGTGAATCATAACAAATTATGTATAACACTGAGAAGTGGGAATTCCAGAACACTTGATTGTACTCATGAGGGACCTGTACATAGATCAGGAGGCTGTCATTTGAATGGAACAAGGGGATACTGTATGGTTCAAGTCAAGAAGGGAGTGTGTCAAGGTTATATCCCAAAGAAATGTGAAGCTGTGCTCAGGCTAACTGTATCCAGCATCCAGGAAGTCTTCTGATCTCACCTGCCTCTGCTCAGAGAGTCTTATTTCTCATCTCCTGCCAAACCCCAAAGCTGACACGTGTACCTTACCTAGAGGCAGAGTGAGAGCTCAGTATGTACATGCCACTAGCAGTGAGGAGACCCAGTGTCCAAGACGTATGACATTGAGTGTCAGTATGGGCACATACATATGTGTGGTCAGGGCTGATATCTGCCATTAGCTGTTCAGGCCTCTGTGTGTTCACATGTTTTTGTAGGCAGGTTGACTTACTTCCCTGGCTGCTCTAGGAGGCCCAGAATTTCCATGACCACTTGCCACTGTCATATAAATTCTTATGTAATGCCATGATATTATAATTGAAACACTTTTTATTCAAGGAAGGGACATCTTTTTCTAATTTGCAAAAAAAAAAAGGACTGTATGGGCATGTCAGCCCTGAGTTCTAGATGGCCTATGTACAAGGCACTGTAATCCTTCAACTCCCTTGTGAATTAAAACTTAAGTGAATAGGTACACACTAAGATCATAGCCAACTACATAAACCCAGTCTGGAAACAAAACCAAGTGACTGCCACAAATAAGAAGAACACAGATAAGGACATGAAAATGTGGTTTCCATCTGAAGAAATTCATATATGATATGGAGTTATTACTGGTAATATTTTAGAAACCATGGAAAAATTAACAAGAAAAAAAGAGTAAATGTTATCTTGCTTTTCCAAAGAGAGGATTCTGAAAACAGAAATAGTTCTTCTAAAGTGAAGTGAGTCCTTGGATACATAGGTAGACATGCAAGCTGTGAGATGGCCAGTGAGAGTTTGTCCATGGGTAAATATATATATATATATGCTTGGCAGAGGATATTTCTACATACATATTTGTATGTACTGCAAATACGTCATGAATATAACATCCATGAATATAGTAGAGTGTACAGGGGAGAAAGTTATGAAAATTTCTTAGCCATAAATTAAAGGATTGAGTCACTTGGATTAGTGACTTGGGGTCATAATCTTGGGGATCATCTAGGTCTATTGACATAACATACTCCGTAAGGACAATGTTCTACATCCTACTGTAGTGAGTAGTGACTGGACTCGGGTCTTAAAAGCCCAAGTGGCCATCTAAGATAAAACTATTGCTCTCTCCCCATCCAGAGCAAAGAAGAGTGAAGAAAATAAAAATGTCAAAGAAATAATTAGTCCAAGGAACTAATGGGTAGTAGCCTCTACTACCCCAAAACCAGAAGAGCTAGGTGGTGCCTGGCTACCACTACTGACCTCTCTGATCAAGAACACAATAGAAGGGCCTGGACAGAGTAGGAGGAAAATGTAGAACAAAATCCAAATTTGTAAAAAGACCAGAATTGCTGGTCTGATAGAGACTGGTAGAACCACTAAGACTATGGACCTTAGACATACTTCAAGCCTGGAGTTAAACCCACTGCCAAGGATCACCTTTCAGCTAAACAATAGGCAGGCCTATGAAGTGAAAGGTAATAACCAGTAACAACCTTGAGGAGTGTAGTTCTAAAAACAATCAACCACATAAGACCAAAAGGGCAGCATTTGCCCTAAAACAAAGATCAAAAGGCAGGAAGGGGCAGAAAAGAAGGATGGCTGGAAACAGGGAACCCTAAGAGGAAGTGGGGAGAGTGCTGTTACATTGAGGGGATTGCAACTTAATGTCACGAAACAAAATGTGTATAAATAGTTTAGTAGAAAATGAATATGCTTTGTAAAGTTTCACCCAAACCACAATAAAATGTTCAAACAAATAAATTCAAGTAAGCCCTTGGAAAAATTCCAGCATGAATTTTTAAACAGATAGTTTATGATGATTTAGAATACAGGAGCCAGCATAGGTTTGCTAACAAGGAGCCACACAGACTACCCACTGCTCTGCCTTTGAGAGGTTGAGACAGACATATCAGAGAAATGTAACTGGATTTAGGATAGTGTCTGAAATAAGGGACAGGGAGGAAAAAAGGGAAATATGGACTTGATAATAGAAGTATATGCAACTATATAAACAGCCTTAGAGCAAAGATTGTCTTATTAGTGGAACAAGCAAACTTAAAAGATCACTGACTTGTCCAGTGTTAGTCAATAATTTTTACCGATGATTGGGTAAAAAATAAATGATGTGGTTATGGGAAGATTCAAGGTGGTTAAGACTCCAGCAGCGAGAGAGACCTAGCTTTCAGTTTTGAGTTTACAAACTTGCTCAGCCTCAGTTTCTTCATCTGTAAGATAGAGTGATAATACCTCTTAAGATTGGTGTGATAATTCAATAACACATAGGAGGTAAAGCACTTAAATGCACTCATTACATGTAACACTCATTACATTGTGCTTTTGTTTTCACATTTGCCAATGACACGTAACTAGCAAGAATGGCTGATATAGTACACAAGGATGACAGGATTATCCTTTGGTTTCCTTTTAACAGGAGCAAAAGGGTCAAATATTGCAATGATTTAACATCATTTGATATGAGGAAGATGTCAACGTTCTTCAAATTGAGCTTGTTCTTGTTGTTAGTTGCCATTGAGTCAATTCTGATTCATGGTGATCCCATGTGTGCCAAGTAGAACTGCTTCATAAAGTTTTCAAGGCTGTGACATTTCAGAAGCAGATCTGCAGGCTTGTCTTCCGAAGCACCTCTGAGTGCATTCAGCCACCAACCTTTCAGCCTGTAGTCAAATACTTAATTGTTTGCACCACCCATGGACTCCTACAGTGAGCTTAAAAGGAGCTAATGACATGGCTATAGCCACAAAACTCAATACTTCCCAGGCTACAGATGCAGCAGTACATTCTCAGAACATAGAAGATAATGACCATCCTGCATTTGCACTCTTGTCAGGTCACAATTAAAGGACTGAGTTTAGTTCTCTAATGGGATCTTATAATAGTCTTATAACACTTAGAGTTTGGCACTGTATTGTAAAGGAGAAATTAACAAATTGGATTGGCATTAGAGAAGAAACATCAATGCTGGAGACAGTCTGGACATCTTGACATAAGAGAAGTAGATAAAGAGGGTATATTTCTGGGAGAAGAGCAGACTTAGCTGTTTTGGAAAAATTGAAGGGTGTTATATGGAAGTTACCCACTGCCATTGAGTCCATTCTGACTCAGCAATCCTATAGGATAGAGCACAGCTGCTCCATGGAGTTTCCAAGGCTGTGAATCTTTACAGGAGCAGGCTTCCTCATCTTTCTCCCACAAAGCGGCTGGTGGGTTCTAACAGCCAACTTTTTGGTTAGCGGCCAAGTGCTTTAGCCACTGCACCACCAGAGCTCCTTTTACACAGAAGAAATGTCATACATGACCTGTTGACATGTCGGTAGGGAGTTCAGACACAGAGCAATTGACAGTGGGGGTTAGAAGAAAACCAACATTAAAACATTTATTTAAGTCTGTCTTAGATGTTTTCTTCTTCCTCAAGTGAAGTCAGAATATGAAGCACTTAGTGAAAAAATCCATCAAAATACTTTCACATAGCTTTAACTGCTCTAATTTGTCAGTGTCGGCTTACATCTGTGTGAGTACATCTGCTCTGCCCTGGCACTCTGAAAATAGAGGAAACACTGTACTGTATTCAGCTCAAAAGGTAAGCAGCATTTGGGTCTCTCTTCCCACCACCTCCCAAGAATTACCACTGTAGGCTTTTTACTGACGAGTCCTTTGGAATTGTCATCACATCTTTCTTAGTGACAAAATTGCTTCTTTTCTAACTATCTCCTAAACTGGCACTCTGTCAAGAGTTTTTTGGCAATTTCTGACTGCTTTATGGAATTATTTCTCGGGAGGTTTTACTCATGGCAATATAGTTTATTCTCAATAATACTGTATCGAGTTTTAATTATGTTAGTGTTTTGCAATTGCTGTAGCAGGAAAATTACATTCAGATTTATTACTATGCTTTGCAGTAACTAATAAAAGTACAATTTCTCTATTTTCAGCCATAGAAGTAATAGTTACTCCCTGAAATGTTAGTTACCATTGAGTCAACTCTGACTAATGGTGATCCCATGCCAACACAATGAAATATTCTCTAGTCTTATGCCATCTGCACCATCATTGGGATGTTCAAATCCATTGCTGCAGCCACTGTGCACTTTGAGTACCTTCCAACCTAGGGGGCTCCCCTTCTTAGCCCTGTACTATGCAATATTCTATTGTGGTCCATAGGGATCCATTGGCTAATTTTCAGAAGTAGAATCCCAAACCTTTCTTCCTATCTGACTTAGTCTGGAAACTCCACAGAAACTTGTCCACCATTGATGACCTTGTTGGTATTGAAATACTGGTGGCATAGCTTGCAAATATCACAGCAACATGCAAGCCACCAGAGTTTAACAAACTGACAGGTGGGTTGTGGACTCCCTGAAATGCTACTATACTATTTAGTGTCCTTAAAACTTATCATAAATGATCAATAGAGTGCCTGGAGGCTGGAGGGGGAAAAAGGTGGCAATTTTCCTTCTATTATGTTGATACACAAATTGTTTGGTAGCCTGATTGCTAAGAAATGAAATAGACAAGTTTAGGTACTTCGGTTAAAGAGAGATTCCTGCCCTGGGTGGTAAGTTTGGTTTATTTCCATGCTAAGATTACCTATCAGCTGTGTAATATATCATAACCCTCCTTAGTGGGATAGTGAAATTTCCCAATTCTATCAGGTAGGTATAATTTTCTGTATTGTAAAGAAGAAGGAAATGTGGTTTCCCCAATGCTGTGGAGCCAACCTGGCTTCAAAGGCATCACATCTTATTAAAGAGTAAATTGCCTATTGTGAAGCCACTTGTATTAAAGGCAACTATTGCCCACAGCAAATCACATTTTTCCTGGATTATTTTAACTGATTTGGTTATCAATTACACCCTAAACAAACTAAAGTGAAGGTAATCACAGAAGTAATTCTGAGACGATGCTTAAGCATTTATTCACAAAACTGGTAATCCCCAGGGCAGAAGAAAGGTAAGAAAGGCACCCCATTCTACTTAGTTGTTGTTCAGTTCTAGGCAGTGATTTACCTACATGTGTGTGTACCATATGCTCTTACAGACCTCCTTTGATGACAAGAACAGGCCATAGCCCAAAAATTCATGTATGGAGTTATTTGCAAACAATTTTTTATGTATTGTGTGTTGTATCCCCAGCCAGCCAGCAATTAAAACTCTGCTGGGCAAATTTAAGTACTAAGCAAGGTTGTTTCCTCACTGTTACCCAGAAACAACCCTCTGTGGTACCCCCTCAGTCCCCACTTCAGCCACCACCATGTAATTCTGAGTCTGCCCTGTTTAATTTCTCCAGTCTTCACCTTCCCTGAGACCTTGATTCTCTTCAAGTCCTTATCAAGATCTTACCGAGCCTGTTATCAAAATGTCTAAAAAGGTCTTTAGGCCCTTCCACCCCTCCCCTCTCACAATTATTCAACACATATTTAAAATGGTCTAACATAAGGAGCTCTGGTAGCGTAGTGCCTAAGGCACTTGACTGCTAACCAGAAGGCTGGCGGTTCAAACCCACCAGCCACTCCTCGGAAGGAAGGTTGGGCAATCTACTTCCGTGATACTGCCTTGGAAACCCAAGGAGGGGTCGCTATGAGTCGGGGCCGACTTGATCACTGTCGTGGAGTGAGATCTGATTCAGAGCGACCCCTCCTTGAGGTTTCCAAAGAGAGATCACTACCGAAGTAGATTTGTTACTATGCTTTGCAGTAACTGGTGAGTTTGAACCTCCAGCCTTCTGGTTAGCAGTCAAGTGCCTTAGGCACTATGCCACCAGAGCTCCTGTTTAAGCAGTCAACTACTAGACAAAATGTAGGCTATTCGAGCCCACTCAGAGGTACCTCAAAAAACAGGCCTGGTGATCTGCATCCGAAAGGTCACAGACTTGAAAATCTCAGGAAGCAGTTGTATGCTGCACACGTGGAGTCACCATGAATCAGAACCAGCTCAGCAGCAACTAACAACAGCAGCAAGAGCATATGTCAGATGAGGCACTGGTGGTTCAGTGTAGAATTCTCACTTTCCATTCAGGAGACCAGGTTCAATTCCCAGCTAATGCACCTTGTGCACAGCCACGGCCCATCTATCGTTGGAGGCTTGTGTGTTACTATGCTGCTAAACAGATTTCAGCAGAGCATCCAGATTAACACAGACTAGGAAGAAAGACCTAGCAATCTACCTCCAAAAATCAGCCAAAATAATAATAATAATAATTACTGTACAGATCACAATTGTCCAATCCACAGCTAATCATGGGGATGGCGCAGGACAGGGCAGAGTTTCATTCCATCATGAATGAGGTCACCATGGGTAGGGCCCAGTTTGATGGCAACCAACAGCAACAACAATATTGGTCAGACACTGTACACCGAGCTTCAGGAATACAGTGATGGTTAAGACATGGTCCCTGCCTTCAGGAAGCCCACAGTTCTATGGGAAGACTGACTAGCAGGCAGTTAGAACACAATCCCATGGGACCTCTGCTCAGATCAGACACAGCCCTGTCCACCGCCCTGAGTGATTGCCATCCTCTGCACTGCCTGCATGCTCTGCCTCCAAGCTTCTCTGTCATGTTTCCTCAGGTCTGGAATGCCTTCTCCCAGTCTCACCTTTACCTAGTGACAGTCTTATCATTCATGATCTAACTCAAAGCCACCTTCTCTCTGAAGCTGTCCCTAATGCCTCCACTCCAAATTAGTCTCTTCTTTTACTACCCTCTTATTACTGTTTTCCTGAGCATTTGCTATAAGCATAACACAGCTGATCTTGAAGTTAGTTCTGCATGTTTGTCTCAACCTGGAGACTGTGAGGTTCTGGAGGCCAGGTATCATCTGTAACATCCAGCACAAGTATTGTGAATAGTTGGTTATCTTAGCTACCTAGTGCTGCTGTAACAGAAATATCACAAGTGGGTGACTTGAAAGAACAGAAATTTATTTTCTCACAATCCAGGAGGCTAAAAGTTCAAATTCAGGATGTGGCTTTGGTGGGGGCTGGAAGTTAGGGTGTCTTTCCTTGTCTGTTTCAGGTTCTATAGCCCCAGAATTCTGTGGTCCCTTGACCATCTCCATGTGACATCGATCTTATCTCCACACACATCTCCTTGTTTGTGTCTTCTTGATTCTTTGTCTAATCTGCTCTTTTTTTAACTCAGAAGTGATTAGTTTAAAAAAGAAAAGAAAACCCACTGCCATTGAGTAGATTCTAACTCACAGTGATTCTATAGCACAGAGTTGAACTGCCCCATAGAATTTTCAAGGCTGGAAATCATGGAAAAGACTGCTTTATCTTTCTCCCATGGAGCATCTGGTGGGTTTGAACCTCCATCCTTTTTGTTAGCAGCCAAATGCTTTAACCACTGTACCACCAGAGCTCCTTTATTAGGTTTAGGGCATCCTAAACTGATAATTATTACAATAACAAAGAAAATCCTATTCCCAAACAACTTGACTTCTGTAGTATAGGGTTAGGATTACAACACATATTTTGCAGGATCACAATTCAATCCATAACAGTTGATGTCTATTTTTTTTATTATTGCTTTAAATCAAATATTGCATGGCCTAGATACTGAGAAAAGAACTTTTGTGTTCCAAGTCTCAGAAGAGCCCAAATATGATAAATAAACATATTTACCACACTGGAAGAATTGTTCTTTATGCTGATAATTTCTATGTCTTATGACATCATATTTGGGACATAGTAATATCTTTGCTCTTTAACCCTTTAAAGAGGTAGCAGATTTGCCCAATGCAATACGTTGTTTGTTTTCTTGACTGCTGCTTCCATGATCATTGATTGAGGATCCAGGTAAAATGAAATCCCTAACCACTTCAGTCTTTTCTCCACATATCATGATGTTGCTTATTAATTCAGTTATGAGGGTTTTTGTTTTCTTTATATTGAGGTATAATCCATACTGAAGGCTGTAGTCTTTGACCTTCATCAGTAAGTGCTTCAAGTCGTCTTCACTTTCAGCAAGTGAGGTTGTGTCATCTGCATATCACAAGTTGTTAATGTCAAGTTATTATGTATACTGATTTTCTGTCTGGTTGTTTTATCCAATATTCAGAGTATAGTATTGAGGTCTCCAACTATTATTGTTGATTTATCTATTTCTTCCATCAATTGCACATTTTGCTTCAAGTATTTTGGGCTCTCTTGGTAGGTGCATATATGCTTATAATTGTAACTTTTTTCCTAATATATTGATCCTTTTATCATTAGAAAATGCCCTTATGTCTCTAGTAACATTTTTTTCCTAAAATATATTTTGTCTGACACTAGTATAGTCACTCCAGCTCTCTTTTGGTTTCTGATTGCATTTTTGTTATTCTTTTACTTTCAATCTATTTGTGTCTTTTTGATCTGAAAACTAGAGGAATTGTGAGATAACATCAAGAACATCATACGTGAAGAAAGCAAAAGGTCATTAAAAAGATAAAAAAGGAAGAAAAGACCAAAATGGATGTCAGAAGAGTCTCTGAAACTTGCTCTTGAATGGAGAGTAGCTAAAGCAAATGGAAGAAATGACAAAAGAAATTATAAAAGAGCTGAACAGAAGATTTCAAAGAGCAGCTCAAGAAGACAAAGTCAATTATTATAATGAAATGTGCAAAGACCTGGAGTCAGAAAACCAAAGGGAATAGCATGCTTGTCATTTGTCAAGCTGAAAGAACTGAAGAAAAAAATTCAAACCTCAAGTTGCAATGTCAAAAGATTCTATAGGCAAAATACTGAATGATTCAGAAAAGATCAAAAGAAGATGGAAGGAATACAGAATCACTGTATCAAAAAGAATTAGTCATGTTCATCTGTTTCAGGAGAGGCATATGGTCAAGAACCAACAGTATTGAAGGAAGAAGTTGAAGCTGCACTGAAGAAATTGGCAAAAAACAAGGCTCTGAGGATTGACTGAATATCCATGGAGATGTTTCAACAAACACATGCCGCTCTGGAGGCACTTACTCGTCTGTGCCAGGAAATTTGGAAGACAGCTACCTGGCTGACTGACTCAAAGAGTTCTATATTTGTACCCATTCCAAAGAAAGGTGATCCCACAGAATGTGGAAATTATAAAATGATATCATTAGTATCACATGCAAGTAAAATCTTGCTGAAGATAATTCAAAAACGGTTGCAGCAGTATATTAACTGGGGACTTCCAGAAGTGCAAGCTGGATCCAGAAGAGGATGTGGAAGGAAGGATATCATAGTTGATGTCAGATGGATCTTGGCTCAAAGCAAAGAATACCAGGAAGATGTTTACTAATGTTTCATTGACTATGCAAAACTATTTGATTGTGTGGATCATAACAAATTATAGATAACACTGAGAAAAATGGGAATACCAGAACACTTAATTTTTTTATTTGGGGTTTAATATATATTTCTAATGTGCTATTTAATTTCCTTTGTTTTATGTTCACTATACATATTTAAGTTATTTTCTTAGTGCTTGTCCTGTGAATTATAATTACACCTGAACTAAAAACATTCTAGTTCATATTGATACTAACTTAATTTCAGTAGTATATAGAAACTTTGCTTCAATATATCTTCCTTAACTAGTCCTTCCTTTGTGTTATTATTGTCATGCAAATTGCATGTTTATACTTACAAAATCAGCACTTTTATAATTGTTGTTTATGCCTTTGTCATTTATATCAGTTACAATAAGACTATTAAAAATGTTTATACTTTTATATTTATCTATATGTTTATATTTACCATTGCTCTTTATTTCTTTGTGTAGATTCAAGTTGCCACCTAGTGTTTTCTTATGATGCTGAAGGACTCCCTTTAGCATTTCTTGTAAGGCAATTCTGCTGGTAATAAATTCTCTCATCTTTATTTTTCTGAATACATCTTTATTTCTCCTTTCCTTGATTATTGAAGGAGTTTTGCAGCATATAGAATTCTTGACTGACAAACTATTTCTTTAGGCACTTTGAATATGTCCTCACACTCCCCCTGGCTTCCGTGGTTCCTGATGAGAAGTCAACTGTTCATCTTATTGATTATCTCTTGTAAGTGATTAGTTTGTTTTCTCTTAATGTCTTACTACTTTCAATATTTTCTGTTTGTCTTTGACATTTGACATTTTCACTGGGATACAGCTAGATGTGGCTCTCGTTAAGTTTATCCTAATTGGAGTTTGTTAAGCCTCTGGAATATGTAGATTGAAGTGTTTCATCAAATTTGATAAGTTTTTGACCATTAGACTTCAAATATTTTTCTGCCCTTTTCTCTTTCTCCTCTTCTTCTGGGAGGGACTCCCATAACATTTATGTATTTTTTGTAGTGTCCCAAAAGTATTTCTGGTTCTGTTTACTTTTTGTTTTTCTTTTCTTCAGATTGCATACTCTCTATTGACCTAACTCTAAGTTCACTGATTCTTTCTTCTTCCAGTTCAAATCTGCAGTTGAATCCCTCAAGTGAAATTTTAATTTCAGTTATTATACTTTTTAACTCAATAATTTCTATTGGACTCTGTTTTTATTTTATCTATCTCTGTGTTGATATTCTCTATTTGGTGGGATATAGTTGGCATACTTTCCTTTAAATCTTTTGCAAAGTTTCCTTTACTTCTTTGAACTTACTTACAAGAGCTGATTTTAAGTCTTTATCCACTAAGTCCAACGTCTTGAACCTCTCAAGGACATTATTTTCCCTCTCTTTGAGTCACTCTCATCTTTCTTCATGTATCTTATAATTTTTTATTATAAATTTTACATTTTATATAATATGTTGTAGCAATGCTTGAATCATGTATCACTCCATTCCAGTTTTTTTTTTTTTTTTTTTTTTTGAGTTTATTCCCTGTAACTTCTTATATTTGTAGTGATTTTCCTGGACTGATTATTTAGATCCAGTACTTCCTGCAATGTACACCCACTAATTTCTCTGTTCTTTCTTTCTCTCCTCCCCTTTCTCTTTTAATTCTTGTTTTTATTTTTAATTTGGGGGTCATTCTGAGGTCAGCATAGTTTAATAATCAGCCATTAGCTGATTAACCACACACAAAAAAAAAAAAAAAAAACCCTCACTGCCGTAGGGTCATTTCCGACTCATAGCAACCCCTATTTGAGTTTCCAAGCTGTAAATGTTTACGGAAGTAGATTGCCCCGTCTTTCTTCCACAGAGCAGTTGGTGGGCTTAAACCACTGATCTTCCAGTTAGCAGTCAAGTGCCTTATCAGTACTCCACCAGAGCCAGAACATTTTCTTAAATGCCTTAAGCCAATAGCCTTCCACCTTTTTCCAAGGATGTCTGTGTGTGAAAGCACACTTTCCAATTTTGGATAGTTTACAAATTAGGCTTAGCTTTCACTTCCTGCTTTTTCAGGATCAAGGTCAGCCATAGGTGAATGACTGGGGCCATTTCTTTTTCCAAGTCTTTTCTGGGCTTGCACACAACTCTGTGTATATGTGCAGCCATCTAGTTCCCCAGCAATAAGGTGGATTTTTTTTTTTCAATTTTATAGGGATGTAAAGTTCTCTAGATCTTTCTTTTACATTTAAAGTCAGGTCCTTTGGTGCCCTTTCTGAAATTACAGCCTTGGGCAGCTACCTTGTTAACAATTTCAGTCAATTGCTACTATTTGCTGTACAACCTAGGGATAGGATTTTTCCCACAGAGTAGAGCTCCATGGAGATCATATAGCATCTATGCCCTGGGGATTGAGCTTTTACAGCAGTAATGGGAAAAGTAATGGAAGGTATGAGATTGATCAAAATATTCACAGTGTACTGGGAGTGGTGCTTTGAACAGAAATGCGAAAGAAGCCCTTCCCCTCCATAGTTCCCATCTTGTCACAGCTACTCTTTTTTTCTAAAAATCTGCCATCTTTTCACACCTTCTTTGTTACAGATCTAGGAGTAGGGAGATAGAAGTAGCTCCAAGTTAAATTGTCATAGACTCCAATGTTTTAACCAAAGTTTAGTTTTTTTTTAATAAGTGCTTTTCAGATTGTTCTCTGCCTTTGATTTCCAGAGTCCTATATTGTTGACTTTTATACTGTTGCCAATATTTCACAATTGTTTTTGTGTAAAACTGAAATCACTGAGGTCTTCTTTGTGCCATTCCAGAAGTTCTTTAGTCTTTCATGCTGAATATTTTTTTTTCCAATTAAGCCTTTATGCCCAAGAGAACTGAAAATATATGCCAGTTCAAAAACTTATATATGATTTTTTATAACAGCATTACTAATAATAGCCAAAATGTAGAAAGAAACTAAAAGTCTATCCACTGATGAACAGGCAAATTGTGGAATATTCATACAATAGAATGTCATTTGACCATGAAAAGGAATCAAGCATGATACATGCTATGACATGGATGAACCTTGAAAACAGGTGCTAAGTGAAAGAAATCAGACACATATAGCCACATATTTTATTATTCCATGTATATACAATGTCCATAATAGGCAAAGGCATAAAGACAGAGTGTAGATCAGTAGTTTCCAGGGGATGGAAGGAAGCAGGGATGGGGTGTGACTACTAATGTTACAGGGTTTCTTTCTTGAGATGCTGAAAATACTAAAATTAGATAGTGATGCTTCCACAGTTCTGGGAATACATCAAAAAAAAAAAAACTGAATTGTTTTAAAGGATGGATTTTATGGTTTGTGAATTACATCTCAAAAAGAAAGTTTTAAAAATACTCTTTGTGGGATTTTTAACTATGAGTAAGAAAAGAAAAAGTTTAAAAACCATCAATTTCAGATCTAGAGTAATTATTAATTGAGTTACTCTCTTCACATATTTACTTATTCATGCATCCATTCATAAGATAATTCATGTACAGTATCTTACATTGTAAGGAGCATTCAAATAAGTGTTAGCTATTATTACTAGTCATTAGTAAGAGAATGTTAAGGGCCAATTTAACAAAATTAATGAAATTCTTTCCTGCAATAAAATACATGAAATACTTATTCTGCCTTTTAAGAGCTCAAAAATTGAAGACGTGTACAAATAACTACAGTAATTAGAAAAAATGTAACAGAAATATAAAAGACTCTATGGGAATACAGATGGGGGAGTAATTTATTCAGCCTAAAGTGAACAAACGAACCCTTCTGAAAAGAAGTGACCTAAATACATGCTATAACACCTGATAACCTGCTAAAATAAGTTGAAGTAAGAGCTCTGCAGAAACATAGAGAAAGGAGAGTATTTCAAGCAAATATTTCAAGAAAACAAAAAGAAAAAAAAAAAAGAAAAAACTCACTGCCGTTGAGTGAGATCCGATTCATAGCGACCCCTCCTTGGGTTTCTGAGGCAGTATCACTACGGAAATAGATTGCCCCATCTTACTTGCAAGGAGTGGCTGACGGGCTTGAACTGCCAGCCTTCTGGTTAGTAGTCAAATGGCTTAGGCACTTGAGAAAATATGCATGATATATGTAATGATGTCATGAAAGTTGATACTAGAAAAGTAAGTGTCTTAGTTATCAAATTTGTGCTATAACAGAAATTCTGCAAGAGGATAGCTTTAACAAACAAATTTATTTTCTCACAATTTAGGAAGTTGTTGTTGTTGTTATGTGCTGTCGAGTCAGATCTGACTCATAGCGACCCCTCCTTGGGTTTCCAAGGCAGTATCACTACAGAAGTAGATTGCCCCATCTTCCTTCCGAGGAGTGGCTGGTGGGTTTGCACCACCAGCCTTCTGGTTAGCAGTCAAGTGCCTTAGGCACTATGCTACCAGAGCTCCCTTTAGTTAGAAGTCTGAATTCAAGGTTTTGGCTTTCAGGGAACTCTTTCTGTCTCTGTCAGCTCTGGAGGCAAGTCTTTGTTTCTTCTGAGCTCCTGGGAAAATCTTTATGTGGCTTGGCATCTCTCTTTCCCCATCTCTAGACAACAGTGAGTTTGATTTTGGTTTGGTACCCCAAAAGTCACTGGGTACATGAGATTGTCCAAGAAAAGAATGTAAAGTAAAATGACCAGATAAGAAGATATAATAAAAATAAAAACATTTAAGGATTTGGTAAAGGAAAAGTAACACACTGAGAATTTAGGCAAGATTTTCTAAGATAGGAAGTGAGGAAGAAAAGAGGGATGTATCAATCAGGAGAAGGCAGTGTTTCCATCTAAATTACCTAGAACATCATTTAACCTCTTAAAGCCATGGATTCTTTATCTATCCCAAATCAAACCACTGTCAGTCAAGTTGATTCCAGCTCATAGCAACCCTATAGGACACAGTAGGACTGCCCAATAAGGTTTCCAAGCCTATAAATCTTTATGGAAGCAGACTGCCTCATCTTTCTCCTGGGAAGCTGCTGATACCAAGTTCAAACAGCTGAACATTTTGTAATAGCAGAGAACTTTAACCATTAATCTGCCAGGGCTCCTTTCTTATCTATGTTGTTATTGTTATGTGCCCTCGAGTTGGACCCGACTCATAGCGACCCCTCCTTGGGTTTCTGAGGCAGTATCACTAATGGAAGTAAATTGCTCAACCTTCCTTCCGAGGAGTGGCTGGTGAGTTTGAACCGCCAGCCTTCTGATAAGCAGTCAAGTGCCTTAGGCACTATGCTTATCTATAGAGCGGTATTAATAATGAAACTCAACGAAAGCTACTGCTATCGAGTCAATTCTGACTCATAGTGACCCTAAAGGACAGAGTAGAACTGTTCCATAGGGTTTCCAAGGTGCCAAATCTTTCTTTTCTTTTTTTAACTTTTTATTGTGATTTGGGTGAAATTTTACAAAGCAGATGTTTGTTACAATCAACAATTCATACACATTTTCTTTTGTGACATTGATTACATTCCTTGCAGTATAGCAGCTCACCTCCCACTTTCTCCCTGTGGTTACCCTTTCCCTGTGTCCTTCTTGCCTATGCATTCCTGCCTCCTTATTTTCTTCCTGTGCAAATGCTGCCTTTCTGCTCTCCCTTGGTTAATTGTTCTAAGGAATACATCTCCCTGGTGTAAGTGTTCAGCTCGTAAAACTGTCTATTATTTGGCTGAGAGTTAAGCTATGAGAGTAAGTTGAATTCCAGGCCCAAAGGGTAATTCAGAGCCGTAATCTCAGGGGTTTCACCAGTCCCTCTCAGACCAGTAAGCCTAGTCTTTTTTATGATTTTGAGTTTTATTCCACATTTTTCTCCCATTCTATACAGTATCTCCAATTTTGATCCTTTTCCAAGTGGTTGGCATTGATGGCCGGGTGCAATCTAGTTCTTCTGGTTTCATGTTCATATGGGTTGACGTTCTCATAGTCCATTAGTCCTTTGGACTAATTGTTGCCATGCGTCTTTGATTTTTATTTTCTTCACTCTTCTTTGCTCCAGGCAAGGATAGAAAGCTTGCAAGCTTTTAAGACCCCAGTAACTACTCACCAAAGTAAGATGTAGAACAATATTTTTGTATACCATGTTGGGCCAGTTGAGCAATGTCCCCCACAACCATGGTCCCCAGCCAAGGATGCAAATCTTTATGGAAACAGACTGCCTTATCTTTCTCCCATGGAGAGGCAGGTAAGTTCAAACCACCAACCTTTTGGCTAGCAGCCAAACACTTAACCACTGTACCACCATAGCTCCTTATTAATAATAGCAAAGTGTTTTTGAAATGAATATTTCTACTAGGTTTCATCATCAAAGTAAAAATAACTCAAGAGCCAACATTCCAAAGTGTACAACTTTAGTGAAAGTTATATTTTTTAAGAAATTATAGAGAACTTATACAGACCTATATTAGTACTGATATTAGAACTTGTGTGGACTTATATTAGTCCTTATAGAGGCCATATAAAGTCTTTCTCACATGAAGTTGCCAAGAGGAAAGCTTTACTGTTTCACCAAAGTACATTGACTAATAACGCATTCTAAACCCACCAGCCACTCCTCAGAAGGAAGATTGGGCAATCCTACTTCCGTAGTGATACTGCCTCAGAAACCCAAGGAGGGGTCTCTATGAGTCGGGGGCGACTCCACAGCAAATAACAACAACAACAACAAAGCTCTGGAGTCATAGTGCCTAAGGCACTTGACTGCTAACCAGAAAGCTGACAGTTCAAACCCACCACCCACTCCTTGAAAGGAAGGTTGGACAATCTACTTCTGTAGTGATACTGCCTCAGAAACCCAAGGAGGGGTCGCTATGAGTCGGGTCCGACTCGACAGCACATAACAACAACAACAACAACAAAACTAGTAACCAAGCACTGACCTACTAAGTACCATTTTCTAGAGAAGACCAAAGATACAAAATCTCTCAATTTAAGCCATGAATGTTTGTTAGAATAATTTGATAAAATTGTCATGGCAAGGGCCAAAATAATTTTTCAAAATAGAGAAAATTTGTATTAACCCCCAAAGGCAATCAGATGTTTCCTCTGAGTTCTATGGAATAACTTTAAATTTGAGTATTTTCTAATTCAGCATCAAGAAATTAGAGTGCAAATGGATAAGTAAGATGGCCCATTATCTCTAGAGATTCTGCTGTTAGATTCAATGATCTGGAGTCATGAAGTATTTTTTTTTTTTTTCTGGGGGAAAATTTCAACTACCTCAAATTATATTTTTAGTAATATGTTGCAGAGTTAATCATTTTCTCTTTGGAAGCATTGGTTGAAAACATTGTGGTCTGACTGGCTTGAATTTTCTCTTCTTTGCAATGGCAGCATTACAGTAGGCTTCACTGTGCAGCACAAAATCACCTAAAGGCCTTCTGTTTTTTGATGTGCTCAAAGGACATGAAGACGAATAGGTTTCATCCCAGTCAGGTCGAAATCACAATCACATATGGCAGGCCATGAAAGGTTGACTTAGCATAGGTAATTTAGAAAGAAACAAAGAAGGATCAGTAGTTGGAAACTATAGGCTTGGTAATAGAAATGACACAGGAGATTGCATGATAGACTTTTATAAGATCAGCAACTTATTCATTTCAAATACCTTTTTTTCAATAGCATAAATGGCAGCTATACACTTGGGCCTCAAAGAATGGAATACACAGCAATCAAATGGACTACGTCTGTGTAAAGAGACAATTGTTATTGTTGTTATGTGCCATTGAGTCATCTCTGACTCATAGAGACCTTATGTACAACAGAATGAAACGTTGTCCAGTGCTGTGCTAGCCTCACAATCCCTACTATACCTGAGCCCATTGCTGCAGTCACCGTGTCAGTCCTTCTCATTGAAGGCCTTCCCCTCTTTTGTTGATGCTGCACTTTACCAACCATGACATTCTTCTCCAGAGAACGGTCCCTTCTGACAACATGACCAAAGTAGGTGAAACGAAGTCTAGCCATTCTTGCTTCCAAGGAGCATTCCAGCTTCACTTCTTTCAGGTGAAAAGTTACTTGTTACTTTTTAACAGTCCATGATACTTTCAGCATTATTCACCAACACCACAACTCAAAAGCATCAACTCTTCTTCGGTCTTCCTAATTCATTGTCCAGCTCTCATGTGCATATGACATGACTGAAAATACCATGGCTTGGGTTAGGTGCATCTTAGTCTTCAAGAAGACATCTTTGCTCTTCAGCACTGAAAAAGGTCTTTTGCAACAGATTTGCCGAATGCAATATGTCTTTTCATGTCTTCACTGCTGCTTCCATTGGTGTTGATTGTAGAACCAAGTAATATGAAATCTTTGACAACTTCAGTCTTTTCTCCATTATCATGATGCTGCTTATTTGTCCAGTTCTGAGAATTTGTTTTCTTTATATTGATATTTAATGCATACTGCAGACTGTAGTCTTTAATCTTCATCAATAACAGTTCCAAGTCATCCTCACTTTCAGCAAGCAAGGTTGTGTCATCTGCATATCTCAGGTTGTTAATGAACCTTCCTTCAATCCTGATGCCAGTTCTTCCTCATATAGTTCAGTTTTTTGGATTATTTGCTCAGCATACAGATTGGATAAGTATGGTGAAAGGATACAACCCTCATGCACTCCCCTCCTGAATTTAAACCATGCAGTATCCCCTTCTTCTGTTGAAACGACAGCCTCCTGGTCTATATACAGGTTCATGAGTACAACTAAATGTTCTGGAATTCACATTCTTCTCAATGTTATCCACAATTTTTTATGATCTACATAATCAAATGCCTTTACATAGTCAATAAAACACAAGTAAACATCTTTCTGGTATTCTTTGGTTTCAGCCAAGATCCATCTGACATCAGCAATGATATCCCTTGCTTCACATCCCCTTCTGAATCCAGTTTGTACTTCTGAAAGTTCTCTGTCAATATACTGTTGCAAACATTTTTTAATTATCTTCAGTAAATTTTACTTGATAGCTCTGGCGGCATAGTGCCTAAGGCATCAGACTGCTGACCAGAAGGCTAGTGGTTCAAACCCACCAGCCACTCTTTGGAAGGAAGATTGGACAATCTACTTCCATAGAGATACTGCCTCAGAAACCCAAGGAGGGGTTGCTATGAGTCAAATTGACTCGATGGCAGTGAGTTTTAAGTTTTTAAGATTTTACCTGCATGTGATATCAATGATATTGTTCGATAATTTCCACATTCTGTGGGATCACCTATCTTTGGAATGAGTACAAACATGGATCTCTCCCAGTCATTTGGCCAGGTAGCTGTCTTCCAAATCTTTTGGCATAGCCAAGTGAGTGCTTCCAGCACAGCATCCATTTGTTGAAACATCTCAGTGGGTATTCCATCAATTCCTGGAGCCTTGCTTTTTGCCAATTCCTCAGTGCAGCTTCAGCTTCTTCCTTCAGTACCATTGGTTCTTGGTCATATGCCACCTCCTGAAATGGATGAACATCGGCCAATCTTTTTGGTACAGTGACTCTGTATTCCTCCCACCTTCTTTTGATGTTTCCTGCATCATTCAATATTTTGCCCATGGAATCTTTTAATATTGAAATTCAAGACTTAGATTTTTCCCTCAGTTCTTTCAGCTTGAAAAATGCTGAGCATGTTCTTCCCTTAGACTCCAGGTCTTTGCACATTTCATTATAATAATTGACTTTGTCTTCTTGATCTCCTCTTTGAAATCTTCAGTTTAGCTCTTTTATCCTGTCAATTCTTCATTTGCTTCAGCTATGTATTCTCAATTCAAGGGCAGGTTTCAGAGTCTCTTCTGACATCCATTTTGGTCTTTTCTCCCTTTTTAGTCTTTTTAATGACCTTTTGCTTTCTTCATGGATGATGTCCTTGATGTCATCCCACAATTCCTCTGATTATCAGTCATTGGTGTTCAATGCATCAAATCTATTCTTCAGATGGTCTCTGAATTCAGGAGGGATATAATCAAGATCATGTTTAGGCTCCTGTGGACTTCCTTTAATTGTCTCCAGCCTCAACTTGAACTTGTATATGAGCAGTTGATGGTCTGTTCCACAGTCAGCTCCTGGCTTTTGGCTGAAGATACTGAGCTTTTCCATTGCCTCTTGCCACAGATGTAGTTAATCTGATTCCTATGTACTCCGTCTGCGATGTCCACATGAATAGCCACTGTTTGTGTTGTTGAAAAAAAGATATTTGCAATGAATAAGTCATTGGTCTTGCAAATCTATCATGCAAAATCCAGCATCATTTCTATCACCAGGCCCGTGGTTTCCAACTACTAGTGATTCTTCTTTGTTTCCAACTTTTATGTTCCAATCACCAGTGATAATTAACACACCTTGATTGCATGTTCTGTCAATTTCAGACTGCAGAAGTTGGTAAAAATCTTCAATTTCCTCATCTTTGGCTTTGGCAGTTGGTGCATAAATTTGAATAATAGTAGTATTAACTGGTCTTTCTCATTGTTGTTGTTGTTATGTGCCATTGAGTTGGACCCGACTCATAGCGACCCCTCCTTGGGTTTCCAAGGCAGTATCACTAAGGAAATAGATTGCCCCATCTTCCTTCTGAGGAGTAGCTGGTGGGTTTGAACCACCAGCCTTCTGGTTAGCAGTCAAGTGCCTTAGGCACTATGCTACCAGTACTCCTATCCTATCTCTGACAGCATTATACTTCAGGATAGATCTTGATACCTTCTTGTGATGATGAATGCCACACCATTCTTCTTCAATTTGTCATTCCTGACATAGAAGATCATATGATTGTCTGATTCAAAATGGCCAAAACCAGTCCATTTCAGCTCACTAATATCTACAGTATTGTGTTCCATTTCATTTTTGACAGCTTCCAATTTTCCTAGATTCATATTTTATACATTCCATGTTCTGATTATTTTGGATGTTTGCAGCTGTTGCTTCTCATCTTGAGACTTGCCACATCAGCAAATGGGGGTCCTGAAAGCTTTACTCCCTCCACGTCATTAATGTTGGTTTTACTCAGGAGACAGCTCTGCTCCAGTCCTATTCTGAGTGCCTTCTGGCCTGAGGGGCTTATCTTCTGGCACTATATCACACAATGTTTCAGGGCTATTCATAGAGTTTTCCAGTACTATATCAGATAGGGTTTCACTGCTATTCATAAGGTTTTCACTGGCCAATTCTTTGAGAATGGATAGCCTCTTTCTTCTTCCAAGTCTGTCTTAGTCTGGAAGCTCTGCTGAAACCTGTCCACCCTGCTGGCATTTGCAACACTGGTGTCATAGCCTCCAGCCTCACAGCAACACTCAAGCCACCACAGTACAACAAACTGACAGACAACTTTGTCTCCCTTAGTTATTCCAAACTGCTCTGCTCATTTCCTAGTCTCCCCCGCCCTGCTCACTTACCCAGCCTGCCCCCAGGGTGCAAACACCTGCCTTCCACTGGCCCCAGGGCTGGCTTACTGCAGTCTGCCCCTGGGGTGCCTCCATGAAAGCAAACACCCACCTTCCACTGCTCCCAGGGCAATAGAGACAATGGAGAAGCTCAAAGACATCAGCCAGAACAAATCCAAGGGCCCACTGTGGAACAGACCATCTATTGCTCATATTTAAGTTCAAATTGAAGATAAAGAAAATTAAAACAAATCCATGAAACCCAAAATAGGACCTTGAGTATATCACACTGAATTTAAAACCATATCAAGAATAGATTTGACACTGTGAACACAAATAACCAAAGACCAAAAAAGCAGTTGTGGGATGACAGCAAAGACATCATACATAAAGAAAGTAAAAGGTCATTTAAAAAGATAGAAAAGGAAAAAAAAAAAAAACAGACATCAGAAAAAACTGAAACTTGCTCTTGAACATAGCGTAGCTAAAGTGAATGGAAGAAATGATGACATAAAAGAGCTGAACAGAAGATTGCTAAGGGCAGCATGAGAAAACAAAGTAAAGTATTATTATGAACTGTGCAAAGACCTGGAGTTAGAAAAGCAAAAGGGAAGAAAGAGTTGGCATTTATCAAACTGAAAAAGCTAAAGAAAAAATTCAAGCCTTGAGTTGTAATATTGATGGATTCTGTGGGCAAAAAAATTGAACAATACAGAAAGCATTTAAAAAAAAAAAAAAAGGAATACACTATCACTGTACCAAAATGAATCAGTCATTTTGAGAGATAGCATATTATCAAGAAACAATGCTACTGAAGAAAAAAGTCCAAGCTGCACTAAAGACATTGGTTGAAAACAAGGCTCCAGGAATCACAGAATACCAATTGAGATGTTTCAGCAAACAGATGCAAGGCTGGAAATGCTCATTAATTTATGTCAAGAAATTTAGAAGACAGCCCACTACCTGGCCAAATGATTGGAAGGAGTCCATATATATGATCATTTCAAAGAAAGGTGATCCACCTGAATGCATGCAAGCAAAATATTGCTTAATTTAATTCAAAAATGGTTGCAGCAGTTTATAAGCAGGGAACTTCCAGAGATTCAGCTGGATTCAGAAGAGCATGGGGAATAAGGGATATCATTGCTAATGGCAGATGGATCTAGACTGAAAGAAGAGATACCAGAAAGATGTTTACTTGTGTTTTATTGACAGTGCAAAGGCATTTGACTGTGTGAATCATAACAAACTAAAGTAACATTATGAAGAATGGGAATTCCAGAACACTTTATTGTGCTCATGCAGAACCTGTACATAGACCAAGAGATAGTCATTCAAATGGAACAAGGCGTTACTGTGTGGTTTAAAATCAGGAAAGGTGTGAATCAGGGTTGTATCCATCACATTTATTCAACCTATATACTGAACAAATAATCCAAGAAGCTAGATTATATGAAGAGGAACATGGCATCATGATTGGGGAAGACTCACGAACAA
This sequence comes from Orycteropus afer afer, assembly GCF_000298275.1. NCBI lineage: Eukaryota > Metazoa > Chordata > Mammalia > Tubulidentata > Orycteropodidae > Orycteropus > Orycteropus afer. Next base: position 3,877,619 of record NW_006921615.1, read on the forward strand.
TTTGTGACATGCAGATGACACAACCTTGCCTGCTGAAAATGAAGAGGACTTGAAGGACTTATTGATGAAGATCGAAAATTACAGCTTTCAGTACAGATTACAGCTCAACATAAATGAAGCAAAAATCCTCACAACTGGACCAATAAACAACATCATGACAAACAGAGAAAAATCAAAGTTGCCAAGGATTTCACTTTACTTGGATTCACAATCCAACACCCAGGAAAGCAGCAGTCAAGAAATCAAATGACCTATTGCACTGGGCAAATCTGCTACAAAAGACCTCTTTAAGGTGTTAAAAAGTAAAGACATCATTTTAAGAACTAAGGTGTGCCTGGCCCAAGACACAGTAATTTAAATCACCTCATATGCATACAAAACTGGGCAATGAATTAGGATGACCCAAGAGGAACTGATGCCTTTGAATTATAGTGTGAAGAATGTTGAATGTACCATGGACTGCCAGAGAGTGAAAAAAAAAAATTGTCTTGGAAGAAAAATAGCCAGAATGCTCCTTAGAAGCGAGGATGGTGAGACTTTGTCTCACATATTTTGGACATGTTATCAGGAGGCATCAGTCCCTGGCGAAGGACATCATGGTTGGTAAAGCAGAGGGTCAGTGAAAAAGAGGAAAACCTCAGTGTGATAGACTGACACAGGTCTGCAACAAGAGGCTGGAACATAGCAAGGACAGTGAGGATGGCACAGGACCAGGCAGTATTTTGTTCTGTTGTATGTAGGGTTGCTATGACTTCACTGTGAGTCAGAACTGACTCAGTGGTGCCTAACTACAACAACATTTAGAGAAGAGTGAGAAAAGATTAATGTCATTTCAATAAGCAAACATTGCAAAGTAATTAATCTAACATGAGAGCTGACATTTCTGAATGTGCATGTGCACTCCCTTTCTTAGTAGATCAATTTTCCTTTGAGGTGAAGGTAGTCATCAATGTACTAATTTTGGTATTTGTAATCAGTGTTTCTGCATCAGAAGCATAAGTACATACTGTACCCTTTGTATTGATAGCTCTATGTGTGCTCACTAAGTAGACAAGATAGAGGAGTTCACTGCCTTGAAATAATTAGTGTATGAATTATTATTCAGTATGATTTGTTTTGTTGAAGGAGTGCTGGTGGTGCAAAGGTCTGCAGTTTGAACCCGTCATCCACTCAGCAGGAGAAAGATGAGGTGGTCTTCTTCTGTAAAGATTTGCAGCCTTAGAAACCCTATGGGGCAGTTCTACTCTATCCCTTAGGGTCACTGGGAGTCAGAATCTACTTGATGGCAGCGGGTTTGGTTTAGTTTTATTAGGAAAGACTCACCAAAGTAAAATTATTCAATCCCTTCTGAAATGATTTTTCACTTGGAAATTTGGGAATTATGGCTTATTTCATAACAAATGACCAAGGTGAATGATTGCTACATTGATGCCTCATTTCCCCAGCTCAGCCAGCAGATAGACATTTTTCAAAGCACTGCACTTTCACTTCTTTTGAATATACACCATTTATGAAACAGCCGCCATCATTGCTGCCCTGATAACCATTTGGAATAGCATCATCATTTATGTTGGCAATATCATTTCTTTAGGTCAGGTTGCAAAATAGCCAAAGAAAAACATTCATCATCAAACTCTTAAGTTCTAAGCAGAAGTGAATTTTAAGTTGTAATTGCTTCTAGCTGGGACTTTCTTTTTTCTACAAAAGATCTCCAATGGAAAATGAATTCTTCAGTTTATTTGTTTGTGGGTTGGGATTTTTGGTATGGGTGTTTATAAAATGACCCAGTATGAACTACCACAGTAGCACATAATAGAGAGGAAAAAATTGTTTGACCTTGCAGAATACTTTTATGCTTGAGGATCCAGGCAGATAGAACAATCATTCCTCTTTTGTAATGGTTGTTGTTGTTGCTACATGCCGTCAAGTCAGACCCGACTCATAGAGACCCCTCCTTGGGCTTCTGAGGCGATATCACTATAGAAGTAGATTGCCCAACCTTCCTTCCAAGGAGTGGCTGGTGGGTTTGAACCGCCAGCCTTCTGGTTAGAAGTCATGTGCCCTAGGCACTATGCTACCAGAGCTCCCTTTTATAATAGTAAGATGCATAAAAGGTTTACTTTTGATGTTATACTGTATTTTAATTTAGCCCCTCCATCAATCTGATTGCAAAAAGTGACTGCTAGTCAGATTCTCAGATTTTAGTTTTATTGAGACTATCGTTTTCAGCTATTACATTTAAGTAATTACATACAAGTTTTATCAATGTACGCAATCTTATACCCAGTACATTGCTGCAAAGAGGATGTTTGGAATATGGGAATATGTTTACTATCTGAGGACACAGACCTGGCCATGATCTTTAGCCATAACTATGTCTCAAAGAGGAGCTCTGGTAGTGTAGTGCCTAAGGCACTTGACTGCTAACCAGAAGGCTGGCAGTTCAAACCCACCAACCGCTCCTCGGAAGGAAGATGGGGCAATCTACTTCCGTAGTGATACTGCCTCAGAAACCCAGGGAGGGGTCGCTATGAGTCAGTTCCGACTCAATGGCACATAACAACAACAACAACATGTTTCAAAGTTTGCTCTAGTTATTTACATTGCCTTTGAATTTGCTACACTTATTTATATTCAAAGAGTGCACACTCTCACTCACAAACTTCTTTTAATTTTTGCAATCTCATGTGCAAATTGATTGTAATTGTCTGTTAGTATTTCTCCTAATTGATGATTTCTCCTTCCTTTTCATATTTACTACTGTTTCTCCTTACTTTTCCATATTCTTGATGGCATATGATTTTTATTTTTCTGTGAACTTATGCATTTATTTTCCTGATTGCCTCTGTCCATTTTTCTTCATTTGATCACATCATTTTTTTCAAATTTATTTTTAAGTCTACTATAGACATTATAGGAGCTCTGGTAGCATAGTGGCTAAAGCACTTGACTGCTGACCAGAAGGCTGGAGGTTCAAACCCACCGGCCACTCCTCGGAAGGAAGGTTGGGCAATCCTACTTCCGTAGTGATACTGCCTCGGAAACCCAAGGAGGGGTCGCTAATCAGTCGGGGCCGACTCGACGGCACATAACAACAACATAGACATTATGGGAGCTCTAGTGGTATAGTACCTAAGGCATTTGACTGCTAACCAGAAGGCTGGCAGTTCAAACCCACCAGCCCACTCCTTGGAAGGAAGATTGGACAATCTACTCCCATA
>NW_006921615.1:3883714-3889484 GCF_000298275.1 Orycteropus afer afer
ATTCTCCACTCAAGGGCAAGGTTCAGAGTCTCTTCTGTCATCTACTTTGGTCTTCTCTTCTTTTCTTGTCTTTTTAGTGATCTCTTGCTTTCTTCATGGAGATGAAGAAACACACACAGACACACGGTGACACATGGTGTATAGTAGGAATCCATTTTTTTTCCAGATGGATGCACAAGTGATCTAAGTACTATTATTACAGTTTATCTCTTCCATGCTTATTTGAGCCGCCATCTTAGCAATATACTAAATTCAAATACACACTTGATTCTGTTTCTGGAGTCCTTATTTTATTCTATTGACCTGTGTCTTCCTTCAATAACACTACACTGTTTCCATCATTGTATCTTTGAAGTATACTTTGAGATATGGTAGGGTACTTCTCTCCTTTATCTTTTACTTGGGGTGGCGGTGTTTTAACATTTTCCTTTTTAAAATTCTTACTAACCAACAGTGCTCTCTACCCCCTCCCCTTATTTTTTCACCCTTTACCCACCAATTTTTTTAAAGAATTGTCTACATTTTGCCTCTTCTTGCTCAACTCATATATTTAACAGAAACCTCCATATTTGCTGAATTTTATGAATGCTTTTATGTTCTTATCTTGTGGTGGTATTGTTGTACGTCATAAAATTGATCCCAACTCATAGGGAGCATATAGGAAAGAGTAGAATTTCCCCATAGGGTTTCCAAGGAAATAAACCTTTCAGAAGAAGATTGCCACATCTTTCTCCCACTGAGGTGGATGATGGGTTTGAGCCACTGATCTTTTAATTAGCAGCCAAGTACTTAGCTACTGTGCCACCAGGGCTCCTGTTCTTATCTTACTTTTCACCCTTATGGCATTTGAAATTGTAGACCACTACCTTCTTAGCACCCTCTCCTCTCTTGGCTTTTAATCACATGCAACTGTTTTGTTTTCCTCTTATATTTTTCACTATTTCTTCTTATTTTCTTTGGCAGCCTAATTCTGTTTGTGTATGTAGGTGTGTGTGTCTGTGTGTGCGTGTGTGTCCTTAAATTTCAGTATTTTGCCTTATCCTTGACACCCATCCTTCCTTACTTGATTAAACTCAAGGCTTCATATACCATGTATATGCTGATTGATTGTTTGTAACATCTCTGGTCCTAACTCATATATCTAACACATAATAAGCATTTCCACTTTTGTGTCCCAGACCAGCTACTTGATTTGTAGGCCCTAATGAAAATAAATATGTGAGTCTCCTTGTTTCAAAAATTGTTAAGAATTTCAAAATGGTGACAGCAGAGCATTAATCCAAGCTTGGGACCCTTCTAAGCATGAAGTGGCACATCCATGCTGCTGGTTTTGAATGTTCCTCTCACATACCTCAAATAGAACATGATCAAGATTGAAAATCTTTCCACTAGCCCCTACTTCAATTAATTATTCATTAATCAATCAGTTACCTAAGTGTGGTAGTTAAGGTTATATATCAACTTGGCTGGGCCTGGTTTTGAGTAGCTGAGCAGCTGGCGGTAATTATTCCCTATGAGACTAGCAATCAACTTCATGGTGGAATCTGCCATGAGCAGCTGAGGAGCTGCTTTAGGGATGTGGTCTGCTTCCCATATATAAAAAGAAGCTTTGGGAATGGTCTACAGCTTTGTGGCATGCTTAGACCCTGCATATAGCTAAGTCTTCATTCAGCAGCCTGCCGTGCTCTGCCGATCTTGTGACATTTAATGGACTTGAATCAATGGTCTGCCATGTGGTTTGGTAATATTGGGACTGTGCTTTTCACTTGTCAATCTTGGATGTGTCAACCTCAGCAACCAGCAACTGCCTAAGTAAAGAGATGCCTCTAGCTTCAGTGGGAGGGGAGCAAGACACAGAGCTGGAGCCCAAGGCTGAAGGGCTTTCACCCAGCCCCTAGAGCCTGGTACTTTGAACTCGGACTTCTAGCCTCCAAAACTGTAAGAGAATAAACTCCTGTTTGTTAAGGCCATCCCATTTGTGATATATTCCTGTCAGAGTCGCACTAGGTAACCAAAACACCAAGCTAAACACCTAGGAATCAATCTAGACCACAACTTCTTATATATCTTCCACATTTAATTATCACATGGATTCTAGATCTATCTGTTCCTCTCAAGTACTGCTCATACTTATTCAGTCCCCCATCACTTATTGGCTAGATTATTGCAATATTCTCCCAACTGGTTTCTCTACTTTAGTGGTGCCCACTTTAGTTGACCCTCTAAACTCCATTATAAAGAAATCTGATTATTTTGAGAGGCTATACATACATATTATTTTGTAACAGTTTTTTTAGTGTAATTCACATATCATACAATTAACCCATTTGAATTGCATAATTTAATGGTTCTTAGTATAGTCAAGTTGTCCAGCTATCACCACAATCAATTCTACCACCCTGAAGAGGAATTTCTTATCCATTAATCACATGTGAATCCCACTATCCCTATGTCCTCCTACAGCCCTAGGCAACCACTAATCTACTTTCTATCTCTGTGGATTTTCCTACTCTACACATTTGATGTAAATGGAATCATATAATATGTGGTTTTTTGTGACTGGTACCTTTCACCTACCAGATGTTTTCAAGATCCATCCATGTTGTAGCATGTATCAGTACTTCATTACTTTTTATGGCCAAATAATATTCCATTGTGTGGATGTACACCCATTTATCAGATGGTGGTCATTTGTGTTGTTTCCATCTTTTGGCTATTGTGAAAAATGCTGCTATGAACCTCATAAAAACTTTAAGATGAGTTTGATACATTCTATTTATTGCAATTGAATTAAATCTATAGATTCATTTAGGGAAAATTAATATTTTAATAATATTGACTGTTTCCATCCAGGAAAATTATATTCCTTTATATGTGTTTATGCGTTATTTACTGCCTTACATAAAGATTTCTAGTTTTCTTTGCAAAATTTTGATACATTCCTTTTTGTAATTTCTATTTTGCCATTTTGAATGGAATATTTAAATTAAAATTTCTATTTGCTGGTGGCAGTATATAGGAAATCTTTTACTATCTGTATCTTTACCTTCCATCTGACTACTTGAGGACCTTTTGTATTAGTTCTGACAGTTCTTCAGTTGATCTTTTCTTTTCCAGATCATTAATTATATAATCAGCAAATACACAAAGTTTATCTTTTTCATTGCAATATTTATATTCCTTATTTTTTCCTTTTCTAATTTTATTGGGTTAGACCTCCAGAATAATGATATGTAATATCAATGATATTGGGCATATGTCTTTTTCCTTATCAATCTTCAGTTTTTTTTAAGTTGCAAACAATGTTACAACAAAAATAACAGAAATCTAATAATGAAAGAAAAATAACCCTGAATTCCATTTCAAAGCAACCTTTAAGAATTACTGAGTTTAAAATAAATTGTTTATAAATGTATAGCTGCTAGATGGTGCAAACAAAATCAAGTACTAACCAAAAGGTTGGTGGTTTGAATCCACTAAGCTACACCACAGAAGAAAGGCCTGGCACTCTATTTCTATAAAAATTATAGCCAAGAAAACCCTATGGAGTTTGTTCAATGCTACTGTAATACATGGGGTTACTATGAGTCAGGATCAACTCAACAGCAATAGATTTGTGTGTTTGTTAGTTTATTTATTTATTTAAAATGTATTGAAAGGCTGAGGAAGGATATACACCAAACTACTGTGACTACATCTTTACGACTGTAAAGATGGATGCAAGAGCAGGGCTTGAGAGGGATACCCTTATATACTCATATATCTTGGCTTTTTGCAATGAGAATTTCCTACTTTTATAATTTTAAATGCATTTTTGAAAAATATCCAAATAGAAAAAAAGTATATAAAGCTAGTTTTCATTTATAATGATTTAGAAATATGTGCATTTTTAATGATTAAAATTTAAGTATTTTCACTAAATTCAATTTCAAATAAATGAGACAGTTAAAGATTAGATAGATGGAGCGAAAGGCAGGCAGAGATATATACCCACTTGCCACTACTAGAAACTCAAAATACAAAGACATTACCATAGGAAAGAAATGGGTACAAAGGAAACACTTATAAGTCATTACACAGGGCAGAATTCTGAGGCAATGTAGTTGTTGTTATTATCTCCCTCCTTAGGATGCTGACAAAAACAAGACTGGAAGAATTATTCCATACTTGAAGAGACTTTTAACTGCTCTCTAAAGCTATCAATTCTTGATAATTTCCCTGCTGAGACATTCTGGGGGAATTTGGCAATCATAGGAGGGCATCTATATTGCTTGCTTCAGTATTAAGGGGGCCACATAAGTGATAGTATTGCCACATCTTATCACTGCCTACATTTTGGGATATGGCTACATGCATCCCTCCCATTGTCTCTTTCAGGATTTCCAATGAACACTCACCTAAACTCCAGATCCGGAGCCACAGTTACCTGAGGGCAGTCAGTGAAGTCTCCATCAACCGGAGCTTGGATAGCCTGGACCCTGCAGGCCTGCTCACATCACCCAAGTTCCGCTCCAGGAATGAGAGCTACATGCGAGCCATGAGTACCATCAGCCAGGTGAGCGCTGCCGGTGGCTGCTTACTGCAGGGGGTTAATGGGGTTAATGACCTCTGAGAGAGTGAGAGTGGGTAAGTCAGAGGTCCTGTCTAAGAGCAATGAGAAATATTCCCTGTGTTTGGCTGCAGCAAATACTTGGTGTCAATGGTGAGGGGAGGGCACTCCACAAGAGGATAAAGCACATGGAGGAGATCCTTAGTAATTCATTGGCAGTCATTTAACACCAGCAAATGTGTCAATAAGGAGTTGATAGAAGAAGCTGCAGTTTAAAAAAGGCTTGAAGGATGGGAGGCCAGAATACACATCACTGGCAAAACCAAAGCACCATGTTGTTGTTAGGTGACATCAAGTTGGCTCCGACTCATAGCGATCCTATGTACAACAGAACGAAACACTGCCTGGTCTCATGCCAGCCTCACGATCCTTGCTATACCTGAGCCCATCATTGCAGCCATTGTGTCAATCCATCTCATTAAGTGTCTTCCCCTTCCTCACTGACCCTCCACTTTACCAAGCATGATATCCTTCTCCAGGTAATAGTCCCTTCTGACAACATGACCAAAGTAAGTGAGACAAAGTCTGGCCTTTCTTGCTTCCAAGGTGGATTCTGGCTACACTTCTTCCAAGATAGATTTGTTAGTTCTTTCAACAGTCCATGGTACTTTCAGTATTCCTCGCCAGCACCACAACTCAAAAGCATCAACTCTTCTTTGGTCTCCCTTATTCATTGTCCAGCTCTCACATGCATATGAGGCAATTAAAAATACCATGGCTTGAGTTAGGTGCATCTTACTAATCATAAAAATACTACAATATTAGCAGATCACCAAGACAGGGACCTGGGCATGGGAAACAAGATATGATCTATTAACCCACACTGGGTCACTATGTGAGTATTGCATCTTGGAGACAGGACAAAATCCCACCTCAAAGAACTGGCACAGAGGACTAGGGATGAAGAATCATTGAGGAGAGACCCAGGATGCTGGGAAGACCTGACTCTGAAGGTCCCAGAAGAGCAGAAAGGTATCTGGGGATTCTTCAGGGAAGACAGAAATAATGGTCTTTGAAATGATGTTTAAACCTGTTTCCATAGAGTTGATTCCTACTTATAGCCACCCTAAATGACAGAGTAGTATTGCACATGGGTTTCTAAGACTGGAATCTTTAAGAATCAGACTACCTCAAACTATCCCTATTTGCTGATGATATGAT
>NW_006921615.1:3923242-3924310 GCF_000298275.1 Orycteropus afer afer
GCATATTGAACATTGTGAAAATGTCACTTCTACCCAAAGCAATCTATACATTCAATGCAATCCCAATCCAGATCCCATCAACATTCTTTAAGGATATAGAAAAACCAATCACTAACTTTATATGGAAAGGAAAGAGACCTTGAATAAGCAAAGCACTATTGAAGAAGAACAACAAAGTAGGGGGTCTCACACTGCCGGATCTCCAAACCTACTATACAGCCACAGTAGTCAAAACTTCCTGGTACCGGTACAATGACAGACACATAGACAAGTGGAACAGAATTGAGAACCCAGAGAGAGTTCCATCGACCTATGGTCAACTGATTTTTGACAGATGGGGAAGAGATGGCTTCTTTAACAAATGGTGCTGGCAAAATTGGATGTCCATTTGCAGAAAAAAATGAAACAAGATCCACATACCTCACACCATACACAAAAACTAACTCCAGATGGATCAAAGACTTAAATGTGAAACCTAAAACTATGAAGTTCCTCAAGAAAAAAATAGGGGTAAATTTAGAGGGCCTAATTTATGGCCTAAATAGGCTGTCAAGCATAATCCAAAATGCACAAACAGCTGATGCATAAACTAGATAAATGGGACCTTCTGAAAATTAAAGTTTTATGTGCTTCCAAAGACTTCTCCAAAAGAGTGAAAAGAGAACCTACAGATTGGGAAAAAAATATTCAGCAATGACATTTCTGACAAGGGACTTATCTCAAAAATTTATAGAAAACTCCAACACCTCAACGACAAAAAGATTAACAATCCAATTAAAAAATGGGCAGAAGACATGAATGGACACTTCACCAAAGAGGATATTCAGGCGACCATCAAATACATGAAGAAAAGCTCACAATCATTAACCATCAGAGAGATGCAAATCAAAACAACAATGAGATACCATCTCACTCCAGCATTAATGGCAAAGTTCAACAAGACAGAAAATAACAAATGCTGGCAAGGATGTGGAGAGATTGGAATTCCCATACACTGCTGGTGGGACTGTAATATGATTCAACCACTGTGGAAAGTAGCATGGTGATTCCTTAAAAAGCTGGAATTGG
>NW_006921615.1:3925085-3933605 GCF_000298275.1 Orycteropus afer afer
CAGCCTTCTGGTTAGCAGTCAAGTGCCTTAGGCACTACACTACCAGAGCTCCGTTTTTCACAATAGGCAATATAATATTTTTAAATTCTTTAATGATATCTTTATTCCACACAGCCTAATGACTTCTGGAGTTGCATAGGCTATTGTCTATATAAACTAAATAAATTTCTAAAGTGAAAATATTCTATAGATCCAGTTGTCATACATGCAGTATACATCAATGAGTTTAAAAATTCTGTTGGAAAGATATTTGAACACATTCATAGTTTTCACAATTTTAACATATTTAATATAGGAGTGCACACGTACTTTCCTCTAGCAGGATATTGTGTCTACACAGAAACTGTGCTTAGTCCCTTTGCTGGGAATCTGATCTTCCTTGAGACAATATCCCTTCCCAGTGAAAGCTTAGTAAGATATTGGGAAATCACTGAGCAGACGCATTGAACTGTTGTGCTATGTCAGGTCACACTCTGCAATTTTGTGAATACAGGAAGAATGCCATCCTAATGGATTCCTAATGGTCTGTCATTTTTCTAGCCTTATATTCAATTTTCAAGCAGTCCAGTATCTTTATGGGTAATTTCAAATTTTATGTTGCAGTCACAACATCGTCATTATTCACAAGAGAACAGTTTTTCCTCTTCAAAGCAATGCTAGCACATATACTCTAGACTTTTCAAAATGAAGTTGGGTATTCTGATGTTAGAGAGATTCTCTCTCATAGATTATTAGTAATGGCTATAATAGTATAGAATTTAAGTGCATTATGTCCTAATCCCTTTCAAAACCTGATATATTTTTCATCAAAGGGTACTAGAAAGATCAAAGTAAAGTTTTGTAAGCCAAGAAATCGGTCTAGAATAACTATTTCTTTCTGCCGTTCATGGCTCACAGAAATAAAAGACTCCTAAAAACAGATTGTGCTTAAATGACAGGAAGAAAAATGAGCATCTTTTTATATGTTTATTCCTTTTATACTCTATAATAATAAAAATGGAGGTTTTTGTGAGTAAGCTTAAGAAGAAAGAACTATAGAAAGTTAGATTTTTTAAAAATATTTGATGTAATAATTGTAATTATCCATGTTGTTGTTGTTGTAATATGCTGTCAAGTCAATTTTGACTCATAGAAACCCCTCCTTGGGTTTCCGAAGCAGTATCACTACAGAAGTAGATTGCCCCATCTTCCTTCTGAGGAGTGACTGGTGGGTTTGAACCGCCAGCCTTCTGGTTAGCAGTCAAATGCCTTAGGCACTACAAAACTAACCATTTGTACTACCCAGGGACTCCAGATAAATACAACTTAGCAGATATTGTGCTTCATGGCAATACCAGCAACTTTGTTATAACTTTTCACCTAAAACATCCCTTCACTTTATACATAAATAAAAACCCAGATGAATTAAGTTATGGGTGCACAGCTAGTCAATGACAGAACCTAGATTCAAAGAGCAGAATAACATTCCTACAGCAAATGAAAGCATGCCAAAAAGGCACACCCCCGAAATAGATCAAAACTGTAACACAGCTTCAAAACAAGCTAAAATACATTAAGAAACTGGTAAAAGACAAGGGAGAAAAGCATAAATCAAAGAAAAGGGAAGGAGATGGGGAGTAGGAGAGGCAGAAGAAAGAGGAGGAGGTAGCTCTTAGCTATTGAGAATGTCAGTTTAACCACAAGGGATAACCATAATATACAGCCTAAATGAGAGAGAAAAAAATAAAAACAGGTATCAGAATTCTGTTTACAGGTATACCTCATTTTATCCTGCTTCACTTTATTGCATTTCACAGATACTGTGTTGTTTACAAATTGAAGGTTTGTGGCAATCCTATATTGAGCAAGTCTGTCAGTGCCATCTTTCCAACAGCATATGCTCAGTTCTTGTCTCTGTGTTACATTTTAGTAATTCTCACAATATTTAAAACTGTTTCATAATGATATTGCACACTTAATAGACAATAGCATAGTGCAAACAAAACTTTTATGTGCACCAGGAAACCAAAAATTTCATGTGGCTTGCTTTATTGCAATATTCGCTTTATTGCAGTGGTCTGGAACCAAACCTGCAATATTTTTGAGGTATGACTATGTTTCATGATTCAGTTTTATGAAAAATAGAAGAGGTATATGTAACCAAAAAACCAAACTCACTGTCATTGAGTAGATTCCAACTCATAGTGACCCTATAGGACAAAGCAGAATGCCTCATAGGGTTTCCAAGGCTGTAAATCTTTGCAGAAGCGGACCTCATCTTTCTCCCACAGAGCAGCTGGTGGGTTCGAACCACCAAACATTTTGGTTAGCAGCCAAATGCTTCAACCACTGTGCCACCAGAGCTAAGATATGAATAGCTTCTGGAATGTTCTAGTCAATCAAATTGAATAGTTGTTACTTTGACAAGGATATCACTTCAAACCTACCAAAGAGTGACATGTATAATAAAAGAACCCCTGCATCTATCCTTGACCAGATTCAGGTTCATTGACTGTTAAGATTTTGACACATCTTCCCTCTTTCCATTTGACAGTTAATTGCAGAAATTTTGTCCTTTTACTCCTAAATGCATCTCCATGTACTTCCTAAAAACAAGAATATAAATATGTATTTATATGCAGGTATATATTAATTACATATAAATATATATTAATTAGGGAGGTATGGTGGTATAGTGCCTAAGGTAACTGCTAACCAGAAGGCTGGAGGTTCAAACTCACCAGCCACTCCTCAGAAGGAAGGTTGGGCAATCTACTTCCATAGAGATAGGGCCTCAGAAACCCACGGAAAGGTTGCTGTGAGTTGAATCGCCTTGATGGCAGTGAGTTTGGTTTTTGGTTTTATATACTAATTATGTATATATGTAATAATTAGCCTTGAAAAGTTCAGGAATTTTATATCAAATAAGATAAAGTATGGAAAATGCTATTTTAAACTGTAAGAAATTATAATTAAGAAATGCACGTCTCTTTTCCATTGTTATGCCTTAAGATCTTTGGTCACTTTTATCTGAAGGTTAAAGAAATTAACTATTACTGGAGCTTGTCTTCAGGAACACAAAATGAGGAGACAGCCAGAGATATTTCATAGTTTTCAGTATATATTCTAACCTTAATAGTAGTTTAATCTCTTAAAGTTTCAATTATTCATTAATTTGAGATTGGAGGAAATAGTGATAAGAAACTTTGGAAGGTAAAAGAAAATTGAAAAATGCTCCCAAATCTCTATCAAGTTAGCTACAAGTGAAAAATTGACTTGAGCTCACTGTTGTTGTTGTTAGGTGCTGCTGAGTTGGCACCAACTCACAGTGACTCTATGTACAACACAACAAAACAATGCCAGGTCTTGCACTATCTTCACAGTATTTGCTATGCCTGAACTCAACGTTGCACCCACTGTGTCAGTACATCTTGTTGAGGGTCCCCTTTTTCACTGACCTTCTCCTTTACCAAACATGATATCCTTCTCCAAGGGCCAGTCCCTTCTGATAACATGACCAAAGCATGAAAGACAAAGTCCAGCCATTCTCATTTCTAAGGAGCATTCTGGCTGTACTTCTTCCAAGACAGCTTTGTTCGTTCTTCTGGCAATCCATGCTATGCTTCACCAACACCACAATTAAAAGGCATCAACTCTTCTTTAGTCTTCTTTATTCATTGTCCAGCTTTCACATGCATATGAGGCTGTTAAAAATACTACGGCTTTGGTCATGTGCACTTTAGTCTTCAAAGTGACATCTTTGCTCCTTAACACTTTAAAGAGGCCTTTTACAGCATATTTGTCCAGTGTAATACATCATCTGCTTTCATGACTGCTATTTCTATGGACATTGATTGTGAATCCAAGTAAAATAAAATTCCTGACACCTTCAATTTATCTCCATTTATTGTGATGTTGCTTATTGGTCCAGATGTGAGGATTTTCATTTTCTTACATTGAGGTGTAATCCATACTGAAGGCTGTTGTCTTTGATCTTCAGCAATAAGTGCTTCAAGTTATCTTCACTTTCAGCAGACAAGGTTGTGTCATCTGCATATCGCAGGTTGCTAATGAGTCTTCCTACAATCCTGATGCTGCGTTCTTCATATAGTTCAGTTTCCTGGATTATTTGCTCAGCACATGGATTGAATAAGTATGGTGAAAGGATACAACTCTGATGCACACCCTTCCTGAATTTTAAAGATGCAGTATCCCCTTGTTCTATTCAAATTACTGCCTCTTAGTCTATGTATAGGTTCCTCATGAGCACAATTAAGTGTTCTGGAATTCAGCTCTTCACAATATTATCCATAATTTGTTATAATCCACACAATTGAATGCCTTTGCATGGTCAATAAAACCCAAGTAAGCATCTTTCTGGTATCCTTTGCTTTCAGTCCAGATCCACCTAATATCAGCAATGATATCCTTCGTTCTATGCCCTCTTTTGAATCCAGTTTGCATTTCTGGCAATTCCCTGTCAATATACTACTGCAACCCATTTTTTAATTATCTTCAGCAAAATTTTATTTGTGTGTGATATTAATGCTATTGTTCAATAATTTCCATGTTCCATTGGATTACCTTTCTTTGGGATGGGCACAAATATGGATCTCTTCCAGTCAATTAGCAAGGTAGCTGTCTTCTAAATTTCCTGGCATTAACAAGTGAGCACCTCCAGTGCTACATCTGTTTGTTGAAACATCTTAATGGGTATTCCGTCAATTCCTGCCCTTGTTTTTTGCCAATTCCTTCAGTGCAGCTTCAACTTCTTCCTTCTATACAATTGGTTCTTGATCATATATTATCTCCTAAAATGATTGAACATCAACAGTTCTTTTTGATAGTGACTCTGTGTATTTCTCCCATCTTCTTGATGCTTCCTGAATCATTTAAGATTTTGTGCTTACAATCCTTCAATAATACAACTCAAGGTTTGAATTTTTTCTTCAGTTCTTTCAACCTGAGAAATGCTGAGTATGTTTTTCCCTTTTGGTGTTCTAAATCCAAGTCTTTGCACATTTCATTATAATGTTTTCCTTTGTTTTCCCAAGCCACCCTTTGAAATCTTCTGTTCAGCACTTTTATTTCATCATTTCTTCCATCTGCTTTAGCTACTTTCTGTTCAAGAGCAAGTTTCAGAGTCTCTTCTGACATCATTAAGGTCAACTTTATTTTGAGAAGGCAACTCTTCCCCAGTCATATTTTGAGTGCCTTCCAACCTGAGGAGCCTTATCTTCCAACACTGCATCAGATAATGTTTCACTGCTATTTATTGATAAGGTTTTCAGTGGCCAATTTTTTCAGAAGTGGATGGCTTCCTACTTCTCTTTAGTCTGCCTTCGTCCAGAAACTCTGCTGAAACCTGTCCACTATGGTTGACTGGTTCTGTTAATATTTGAAATACCAGTGGCATAGCTTTCAGCATCACAGCAACACACAGCCACCACAGTACACCAAACTGACAGACAAGTGGTGGTGAGTTCAAAATAGGGTATGTTTTTTCTTAGGTGGTGCACAAATCCAATGCAAGTTACAATGTTATACAGAGGAATATACGTAAACAAAAAGAGATTCCTCAAAAAAAAAGAGGCAGCTACATTTGGAATAGTTTTTATATGCTTTTATAAATATTTTGTGGATCATCTCAGCTTTTTATAAAGAAGAATGAAACCTGTAAATGGTTTGAAAATCTTGCTAGTGCTTTTCAAAGTTTTGACATAGGGTTTGGTCTATTTTTGGGTAGAATGTGGCTAGGAAATAATAGGGCATGTTTCCATATCTTGCACTAAATTAAGCTTCAGTCAACACTGAAGTTATTTTACAAACTAATGTCTTCAAAAGGCACACTAAAAATACTAGTTTCTAAAATGTTTGTACTCAAAACAGTTACATCGAGGAGTTCTGGTAAAATGGTGGAATAGGCAGACAGACTGCACAGACCCTCTTCAACAAAGTAAAGGGGAACCAATTAACACAGATACAAAAGATAATCCTGGAGCCCTGAGCTTTGAAGGGAAGGATATAGAAGTGGAATAAACTCCAACTAGTAGAAGAACTTGCATGAAAACACCAAAAAAGGAGACATACAGAGCTGCGGTCTGGCAGTGATCCTGACGGCACAGACAGCTTGGACATTGCTGACCTAAGAATCAGCCCTCCTAGCTAGGGGCTGCACAGAGGAATGCACTGGTGGCTAGTGAATAAAAGGGGAAGCAGTGAAGAGGAAGGCGGGCTGAGCTGTGGACTTTTGCCTGTCCAGAAGGCAGCCATTTTGAATGTTTACAGTGGTTCAACCGTTTTGGATATTTAAAGCAAGAGTGTTCTCCCAGATTCCAGGGACTTAAGAATAGGCTCCACTTTCTGGGAACCACAAGGACATTACAGATGCCAACAACTGGAAAGATGCAATATTACCTTTGTTATTCTTATACCCCACACGCTCTTGGTGAACAGAAGAGCAGCCATCCCTCACTCCCACCCACCTTCTGGGATGGTTGGAATTCCATCCCAGTCCATGTGCACAGATGGAGCCTGCATGCCCTGCCCCACTGTGCCCACACGACCAAAACTAAATGGGAGCTCTGGTGGTGTAGTGCTTAAGGCATTTGACTGCTAACCAGAAGGCTGGAGTTTCAAACCCACCTTCCTCAGAAGGAAGGATGGGCAATCTACTTCCATAGTAATACCACATCACAAACCCAAGGAGGAGTCGCTAAGAGTTGGATCTGCCCTGCCCAGACTTTTTTTTTCTTTTTTCTTTAGGTAGTTTGTTTTTGTCTGCTTTAAAATTATTGTTATTATTATTATGATTGTCCTTTTTATTATTATTCTTTATTCTTCCCTTCCCAGGTTCTAGTTTTTGGCTTTTTCTCTCTGCCCTGTTCCTGGTTTCCATTTTTTTTCCTTTTCATGGTTAACCCCATTCCTTGTTTTTCTTTTTGCATTTTTCAAATTTTTCTCTTCATTATTATCCTGCTGTTTTTCTCTTATTGCCCTCACCCCAGATATTGCAGGGATTTGTTTTCTTTTTTTGGTTATTGTTCCTGTGTGTTTAGACGGTATGTTTTTTGTCCACTTGCTTTTATTTTTTGATGGTTATTCACTTGTTGTTTTGTCTAACTGAGTGGGATACAGCAACAGTGCTCATATGACACAACTACACCCACATCTCCTACAGCTTCACTTACTGAGTGAGAGCCACCACTTCCTTCTCCACCAACTAGCCAACGACAAACAACCACCAAGAAGAGCCTGACTCACCCTTAACTGCTCTTCACAAACAGTTAACAGAGATCTAAATACAACAATGTCACAATGTCTTGGAGACAACAGACCATCACAGTCCACACAAAGAACCAAGATAAAGTGGTAGAAACAAGGGAGCAGGATGCAGACTTAGAACATATCCCTGAGGAAGAAGCAGCATTGGAACTCCCTGATAAGGAATTTGAAAGAATTATATTTAGGTATCTTCAAAGGATTGAGAGACAGATCAAGGAAAACACTGACAAAATTAAGGAAAACACCCAAAACCCTAGAACACTTTTGGAAGAAAATAAAAGAACAAAATAACAAAATAAATGAAAAATTAGAAATGATGCAAAATCTACAAATAGAAATCCAGAAGATTAATACTAAATTTTCCAAAATAGATAAGACATTGAATGGGCAAAGGAGTAGAATTAAATCAATGGAAAATAGAATTAGTGAAATTGAAGACAGATATCTCAATACTTATTTAGAAAACAATGAATCAGAAGAAAGATCAAAACAAAATGAAGAAAGCCTAAGGTTCATGTGGGATACCATCAAAAGGAATAACCTACATGTCATTGGAATTCCAGGACAGGAAGATGCAAATAAAACCACAGAAAAAAAATTGTCGAAGATTTGTTGGAAGATAATTTTCCTGGTATGACGAAAAATGAGAATATATCTATTCAAGAAGTCCAACAAACCCCAAACAGGATAGACCCCCAAAGAAAATCACCAGGACACATCATCATCAAACTCATCAAAACCAAAGACAAAGAAAGAATCATGAGAGCAGCATAGGAAAAACAAAAAGTTACCTACAAAGGGCAACCAATAAGACTAAGCTCAGATTTCTTGGCAGAAACCATGCAGGCGAGGAGACAATGGAATGGTATATATAAAACCCTGGAAGAGAAAAATTTCCAACCAAGAATTATGTACCCAGCAAAATTGTCCCTCAAATATGATGGTGAAATTAGGACATTTCCAGATAAGCAAAAATTAAGGGAATTTGTTAAAACCGGACCAATGTTACAAGAGATACTAAAGGAAGTCCATTGGACAGAGAAGCAACAACAGCCAACAACAACTAACCATTAACACACATGGTGACATAACCTAGAAACCAACCCAGCTATGGAAGTATCCAACATAAATAAGCCTACAAGATTGTAAACAGGGAAGCAGACACATCAATTGACAAATGAAGACAACTACAAACCAAAAAGAGGGAAAAAATTGTGTAGTTACAGAACTTCTAAATGGTAGGGAAGTCAAGACAAC
>NW_006921615.1:3934227-3936987 GCF_000298275.1 Orycteropus afer afer
CACCCATGTTCATCGCAGCATTATTTAAAATAGCAAAAAGTTGTAAACAACCTAGGTGTCCATCAACAGAAGAATGGATAACCAAACTATGATACATACATACAATGGAATAGTATGCAACCCTAAAGAGTAACCAAGAAGCTGCAAAACACTGCATAACATGGAGGACATTATGCTGAGTGAAATAAGTCAATCACAGAAGGACAAATATTGTATTAGTCTGTTATTGTAAAAGTCAAGGAAAGGTTTATCTAAGGAGGAAATTTTCTTTGTTGGTTACCAGGGGTAGGAGGGGAGGGGAAAGAATAGTTAGATAGGTAGAGATAAGTATTGATTTGGGTGAAGAGAAGGGCAATGTACCACATGTGAATGATCAATGTGGTGGCATTGAGGAAGAGGAAGACATAAAGAGATACATGAGAGGTACAGACAACAAAGATGAACCGTTTTGCACATACAGTACTGCGTTGTCAGTAAAGGCAAACATGGGTTTATGGGTGGATTGTTGGGTGGACAGGCTATTAGGTATGTCTATGAAGCAGACAGCATACCCAAGACCATGTACAGGGTTGGCAGACAATGGTCCTATAAGTGTATTTGTATGATCTGAGTCCCAGGTATATAGTAGAGCTGACAAGGGACAAGGTCATAGTCACGTCTTGGTCACAGCCAGCTACCCAGAGGGACCGAGTAGGTGAACCTGTGGACTTGGGGCCATAGTCACAGGCAACATCAAGCTCAATTGGCATAACATACTATGCAAAACATTGTTCCACCTCCTACTTTGGCGAGTAGTGACTGAGATCTTAAAAGCCTGCAAGCAGCCATCTGGATGCAATGATGGGTCTCTCCTCATCCAGAGCAAAGAAGAATGAAGAAAACCAAAGATTCATGGAAAGAATTAGTCCTAGCGACTGGTACACCATGCAATCCGCAGCCTATACAACTATGAGACCAGAACTAGGTGGTGCCCAGCTACCACTGTCAACCACTTGGAGGGGGATCTATGTAAGAGATCCTGGATAGAGAGGGAGAACAATATGGAACAAAACTCAAAATCATTTGGGGGAAAAAATAATGGGAAGGCGGGACCAGTTTTGCTGGTCTGATAGAGCCTGGTGGAACCACTGAGACTATGGCCCCTAGCTGCACTCAGGTCTGGAATTGAACCCACACCTATGGCTTCCAGCCAAACAAAAGACAGGCATATGAGTTGAACATTTACCTGAGATAGATACACTCCTTGGAGAAAACAACCATGGGAGAAAGAAGGGCTGTTTATGCACAGGGAGATAGCTCAGGGGGTAGGAGTGCATGGAGAGATGGACACAGGGAAGAGGTAACTATTGGGAGGAGAGCTGTTTCATTGTGGTAAATTGTAGTCAATGTCATGAGACAAAGTATATGTGAACTGCTGTATGGAAAGTGAATTTGCTTTGTAAAATTTGACCCAAATCATAAGTAAATAAAAGATGGAAACAAACTATCTGCCCATCAGTGGAAGAGTGGATGACCAAAGTATGGTGCATACACACAATGGAATACTATGCAGCAGTAAAGAATAATGTAGAGTCTGCAAACACCACATAAAATAGATGAATTTGGATGCCACGTCCAGCAAAACTGCACAGGTCACAAAATGAAGTGACACGAAAGGATTAATGGTTTTCTTTTTTTATTTATTAAAAGGAACGGGGGCCAGGCAGACACCCTGCATGTTCTGCGAGAGCGACCCCTGATGCCTTTGTTCTACTTTATTTATATATTTGTACATGATTACATAATTAGTCTTAGAATCCATACAGTCAGCTTATTCTCTACAGAGCTAAAGTTTTACTCCTCTATGTGCTCAAGGACAACAGGTGGTCATTAAAACAATCACAGAAATCTCCTCAGGAATAAGGAGTGTAAAACGATAAATGTTCACTAGGACACAGTGACCCAAAGTATGAAACATCCCAATAACATAAAAAACATGGAGAGTAACATCTATTTCTAATACTTTGATGTTTTGCCAATTAAGTATTTAACAGTGAGAGACACCTTGCCATCTCTTAAGCAACATTCAACCACAGAGAGGCCTTGCCATCTCTAAAAGCAAACACTCGATCACAAGAGAGGCCTTGTCATCTCTTCACTGTAATTAGAACATGTGCCTTGCAATCATGTTCTTTTAGGGGTCTTTTTCTTGGTCCCCAACACTTGGAGGACATTATGCTGACACTATACATTCTTTTCCAGTGCACATGGAACATTCTCCATGATAGACCATGTGTTAGGCCATAAAACAAGCCTTAAAAAATTTAAAAACATTGAAATACTGCAAAGCATCTTCTCAGATCACAATACAATCAAATTAGAAATCAACAATAAGAAGATCAACAGAAAAAAGAGCAAACACATGGAAACTGAACAACACCCTCCTTAAGAAAGATTGGGTAAGAGAAGAAATAAAAAATGAAATTAAAATATTCTTTGAATCAGACAAGAATAGAATGAACATAACATACCAAAAATCTTTGGAACACAGCAAAAGCAGTGATCAGAGGCCAATTTCTGGCAATAAATGCACACATCAAAAAAGAAAAAAGAGCCAAAATCAATACTGTAAACCAACACCTCCAACAATTAGAAAAAGAACAGCAACAAAAGTCTATAGTCACCAGAAGAAAGGAAATAATAAAAATTCGAGCAGAAATCAAAGAAACAGAAAATAGAAACACAATAGAAAAAAAAATCAACAAGACTAAAAGTTGGTTT
>NW_006921615.1:3937722-4017789 GCF_000298275.1 Orycteropus afer afer
CTCCAGCAACATATCAAGAAAATAATTCATTATGACCAAGTGGGGTTCATATCAGGTATGCAAGGATGGTTCAACATTAGAAAAACAATCAGCATCATCCACCACATAGATAAAACAAAGGAAAAGAACCACATGATCATATCAATCAATGCAGAAAAGGCATTTGATAAAATCCAGCACCCATTCCTGATCAAAACTCTCAGCAAGATAGGAGTAAAAGGGACATTCCTCAACATAATAAAGGGCATATACACAAAACCAACAGCCAACATTGTTCTCAATGGAGAGAGACTGAAACCATTCCCCTTGTAAACAGGAACCAGACAAGGATGTCCTCTATCACCTCTTCCATTCAACGTTGTATTGGAAGTCCTAGCCAGAGCAATAAAGCAAGAAAGGGCAATCAAAGGCATCCAAATTGGTCAGAAAGAAGTCAAACTATCCCTATTTGCTGATGATATGATCCTATACCTAAAAAACCTAAGTGACTCAGTAAAAAATCTACCGGAACTAATTGAGAGATTTAGCATAGTGGCAGGATACAAGATCAACATCCAAAAATCAGTTGAATTTCTCTACACCAGCAAAGAGGTTGCTGAGAAAGAAATATGGAAATCAATACCATCTACAATAGCTACCAAAAAAATAAAATACTTGGGAATAAATCTAACCAGGAACTCAAAAGACCTGTGCAAAGAAAACTATAAAAGACTACTTCAAGAAACCATAACACATCTATATAAATGGAAGAACATACCATGCTCATGGGCAGGCAGATTGAACATTGTGAAAATATCAATTCAATGCAATCCCAATCCAGATCTCATCAACATTCTTTAAGGATATGGAAAAAACAATCATTAACTTTATATGGAAAACAAAGAGACCTTGGGTAAGCAAAGTACTATTGAAGAAGAACAACAAAATAGGAGGTCTCACACTCCCAGATTTCAAAACCTACTATACAGCCACAGTAGTCAAAACTTCCTGGTATTGCTGTAATGACAGACACGTAGACCAATGGAATAGAATTGAGAACCCAAAACTAGATCTATTGACCTATGGTCATCTGATCTTTGACAACGGGCCTAAATCCATTAAATGGGGAAGAGAATGTCTATTTCATAAATGGTGGTGCCAAAACTGGATATCCTTTTGCAGAAAAATGAAACAAGATCTGTACCCCACACCATGTACAAAAACTAACTCCGGATAGATCAAAGACTTAAAATATGAAAGCTAAAACTATAAAGTTCCTCAAGGAAAAACAAGGGGCAAATTTAGGGCCCTAATATATGGCATATTTAGACTATCAAGCATAACCCAAAATGCACAAACAGCAGAAGATAAACTAGATGAATGGGACCTTCTAAAAATTAAATTCTTACGAGCTTCAAAAGACTTCTTCAGAAGAGTCAAAAGAGAACCTACAGTTTGGGAAAAAATATTCAGCAATGACATATCTGACAAGGGACTTGTCTCTAGAATTTATAGAAAACTCCAACACCTCAACAACAAAAAGACAAATTATCCAATTAAAAAATGGGCAGAAGACATGAATAGACACTTCACCAAAGAGGATATCGAGGTGACCAACAGACGTATGAAGAAATGCTCATGATTATTGGCCATTGTTGTTGTTGTTATGTGCCGTGGAGTTGGACCCGACCAAAACAACAATGAGATACCATCTTGCCCCAGCACTAGTAGCAAAGTTAAACAAGACAGAAAATAACAAATGCTGGCAAGGATGTAGAGAGATTGGACTCTCACACACTGTTGCTGGGACTATAAAATAATACAACCGCTGTGGAGAACAGTATGGTGATTCCTTAAAAAGTTGGAATTAGAAATACCACTTGACTCAGCCATTCTGTTACTAGGTATATATCCTAAAGAAATGAGAGCCTGGACAAAACAGATATATGGACACCGATGTTCATTGCAGCACTATTTACAATACCCAAAAGATCGAAGCAACCTAGGTGTCCATCAACAGAAGAATGGATAACCAAACTATGGTACATACACACAATGGAATAATATGCAACCCTAAGGAATAACCTAGAAGCTGCAAAATACCACATAACATGGATGAACTTGGAGGATATTATGCTGAGTGAAATAAGTCAATCACAGAAGGACAAATATTGTATTAGTCCATTATTGTAAAAAGTCAAGGAAAGATTTATCTATGGAAGGAAATTTTCTTTGTTGGTTACCAGGGGTGGGAGGGGAGGGGAGGGAACACAGGTAGGTAGAGACAGGTATTGATTTGGGTGAAGAGAAGGGCAGTGTACAAAATGTCAGTGATCAACATGGTGGCATTGAGGAAGAGGAAGACATAGAGAGATACATGGGAGGTAAAACAACAAAGATGAACCCTTTTGCACATAGAGTACTGCATTGTCAGTGAAGGCAAACATGGGTATACGGGTGGATAGATGGGTGGACAGCCTGAGCTATTAGGTATTTCTATACAGGGGGAGTGTGCCCAAGATCATGTATAGGGTTGGCAGACAATGTTTCTTCAAGTGTATTTGTATGTTCTGTAAGAATTCCCAGGGGTATAGTAGAGCTGACAAAGGACAAGGTTGTCACTTCTTGGCCACAGCTAGCTACCCAGAGGGAGTGAGTAGTAGGACCTATGGGCCCCAGACCGTAGTCCCAGGGAACATCAAGCTCAATTGGCATAATATACTACCTTGCTCCACATTCTACTTTGGCGAGTAGCAACTGGGATCTTAAAAGCTTGCAAGCGGCCAGGTGGATACAACAATGGGTCTCTCTTTGTCCAGAGCAAAGAAGAATGAAGAAAACCAAAGATTCATGGAATGAATTAGTCCAAGCGACTGGTACACCATGTGATCCTCAGCCTATACAATTATGAGACCAGAAGAACTAGATGGTGCCCAGTACCACTGTCAGCCACACAGAGGGGAATCTATGTAGGAGATCCTGGATAGAATGGGAAAACAATGTAGAACAAAACTCAAAATCATTTAAAATAAAAAAGGGACCGGGTTTGCTGGTCTGATAGAGCCTGACAGAACCACTGTGACTATGGCCCCTACCTGCCCTTCAGGTCTGGAATTGAACCTACACCTGTGGCTTCCAACCAAACAGAAGACAGGCCTCTGAGGTGAACATTTACCTGAGGTAGATGCACTCCTTGGAGAGAACAATCATGGGAGACTAGAAGGACTGTGTATGCACAGAGAGAGAGCGCAGGGGACAGAAGTGCATGGGAGGGAAGGACACAGGGAAGAGGTGACTATGGGGAAGGTAGTGGGAGGGGAGCTGTTGCATTGTGATAAATTGTAGTCAATCTCATGACACAAAGTGTATGTGAACTGCTGTATGGAAAGTGAATTTGCTCTGTAAATTTTCACCCAAATCACAATTAAAAAAAAAAGAAAAAGTTACATTGAAATATATGAACTCTGACCACAGGCAGATAAAAAATCCCTAGGTTGGCATTAATAAAGAGAATGATCACATTTGTGTGCCTTACATTAAGAGTTTCCAGCCCCCACACTTCTTGCATTCTAAAAACAAATCTCCTTTTCTTCAGAATGTAATTACTTGGAATTACAAACTAAATGGCATTCAATTATAGTAACATAAATTGTATTTTAAAAATTGCCATGGAGTGGTGACCCCATGTATGTCAGAGTAGAACTCTGCTCCATGGGCTTTCAAAGGCTATGAACTTTCAGAAGTAAATGGCCAGGCCTTTCTTGTGATGTAGCACTGAGTGGGTTTGAGCACCAACCTTTCATTTCGTAGCCAAGTATTCAACCATTTACATCAGGCAGAGACTCCAAATTTGTAACATAAAGAAATTAACATGTTTTTGAATTTGATGTAATTAGACACTGCTTTCTTTTGAAGGATTGAACTTGGGAGAGACTTGAAGGGCGGATTCTGCACCAGGTGAAAAATCACGGGGTTTCACAGCGCATGTTTCTCTCCCACAGGTGAGCGAAATGGAAGTGAATGGCCAGTTCGAGTCCGTGTGCGAATCGGTGTTCAGCGAACTGGAGTCGCAGGCAGTGGAAGCCCTGGACCTGCCCATGCCCGGCTGCTTCCGCATGCGGAGCCACAGCTACGTGCGGGCCATTGAGAAGGGCTGCTCTCAGGACGACGAGTGCGTGTCCCTGAGGTCCTCATCCCCGCCTCGCACCACCACCACCGTGAGGACCATTCAGAGCAGCACCGGTGAGTGACCACATACGTGTTCATGGGCCCTTGGTGCTGCACCACACCAACCCGGGTCTCTACGCCCGGGCAAGGCCCTTGCTGTTCTCACACATAGTTGTTCTCACCAAAAGTACCTCCCATGTCCCACAAAACAAGGTTCTCCTTGCCAGCCCCTATCCCCATCCTTTGGACACCTTCAGCGCACCCTGCTGTCTCTCTATGTCCGGTATTCACATAGTTAACTGCAACTACAGGACCACCAGGGAATAACAGGGTGGGGGGTCTTTCCAAGAGTCATTCCCTCCAGCATCCTAAGACTAGCAAACCCCAACCAACTTCTCAGTAATTAGGCTTTGACTTTAGACATGTGACCTCCCACCCCCTAGTGACCACACATCTTGGTTATTGAACATCCCAGAACTGGGATTTTTTTTTTTTTTTTAAATTCCAAGATCTCCAAAAAAATGACTCCCAGAAGAGACGAAATATCACCGAGTGAGAAATAAGATGAAAGAAATGCATGATGCAGTAGTAGTGATTGAACATGTTATGAGTTGTCTTTGATGATAACAGAGGGCAGATTTATTTCATTAGTTTAAAACCCTCTATCATATAGATGCAGCACCTCCTTTCCCTCTAAACTGTATTTAGATTTCTGCTGAGAAACTGTATTTTTATCAGTAGATTTTAGGCACCAAAAGCAAAGACAAGCTTAACTGGTTTCCATGACACTGAAGCCTGCCTAGGAGTATAGCCTTGGGTTATATACAACAATGTACATGTTTATCTTCTTTTTAAATAGCAGTTTGGTTCCAAGAAGAAAATCCCCATCTTAACTAGGCTTAACTTTATGACTGAATTCGGTATAACTCCAGTACAGAGTAGTTGTACAAGATCACCAAACCTAGAGTCAAGATAAATAATGATGAATAAATAAGAAGGAAGAGCATTGCCAGAATATCGTATCATTCAATTTTAGATTCAAGTGCATTAAATATCAGTAATTATCACTCAGCCTAGAACTTTGACAGGCTTGAAAATTTGTTATTCCTCAAATCTGAGTTAAAATTCTAGTGACTAGAGATTTGGGGGTGAGATAGGAATTAAAAAAAAAAAAAAATCACTAGAGGTTAAACTGTAGGAGGAATTAGTTCCCGACTAATGCAAGCGACAATGTCACGGTTAGGAAAGGGAGGCTTCTGGACACGACTCTGGCTGCAGAAAGCTCAGCAGCTGTGGCCCTGGTTGGCTATCTCTAGACCAGAGACAGTAGATGTATGTTTTTGTTCATTAGTAAATTCTACGATAATATAATCGAGTTTATTTAAGCTTGATTGATAAGTTAACAAATTAATAAACTAAATAAAATTGATGAATAAAAAGATTTTTTTTAAATCATTCATGGTCATATTTACGTGCATGTCTATATCCATGCGTAAATGTAGTTTTGAAGGTGTGCCCTGTTCCTGTAGCATATCACTGTGTCTTTCGGTGTTTTCCCATTTTCACAGCCCTCTACCCCACCCTCCCTACCCTCTCCCAGTGTCTTCTCCAGTCATCTCTATAATGACCTCATCACGTGCCAGCGTGCTCTTCTGTGCTGAAATCACCACCTAAATACACAAAAT
Source organism: Orycteropus afer afer (assembly GCF_000298275.1). Lineage (NCBI taxonomy): Eukaryota > Metazoa > Chordata > Mammalia > Tubulidentata > Orycteropodidae > Orycteropus > Orycteropus afer. The sequence goes on from NW_006921615.1 coordinate 3,943,554, forward strand.
GCAGATCATTGCTGAGAACTGCAAAGGGGTGCACTTAGGAGACAAGGTCAGGAAGGAAGGTCCATCCTTCCCTTGGGCTTCTCTCTCAGATGGTCGTCTTGTGGATAAAGTGGTAAAGGACTCCAGGATGACTTTTCTCTTGTGTGTTTTCGTCATTTAAGAAACAACATACTTATGCTTCCCCCTTCAGTTCTTGACCTGTGCTCTTCACCGCCAATACCCCACGTCTGACCTCCCTAAGACACTTCCCAGATACTCTGAGGTTCCCAGAATTCAAACAATAGAGTTTCCAGAGAAATTACAGTATTCCTGGTTAAAGCAGAATGTCAGATAGTGATAATTTTATAGTGTAAGTATAGCCCAAATATTGTATAAAAAATATTGTATGGGACAAATTTATACTACACAGTTATTTGTTGTTTTTCTGAAATTCAAATTTATCTGGACATCTTGTGTTTTTTGTTTGTTAAATCTTGCAATCTTATCAGAGAAGGAGATGCATAGTACCTGGGAGAGTGTCCTGTGTTCCATTTAGAATAAAAATTGAATTTGAGGGGCTTTACACAGAGACCCTATGTGAGACGACGTCCAAAAGGGAGGAGAAGTGAATGAAAACAATATGGAGATAATTGCACCCACAACTTCTTAGCCTCCAGGTGCCTCATCCTAAGTACCAGCCTTGTCCACTTGCAGCTTTCTGGATGAGAGGCTCAGGCTTGGCTGCAGCTTTATGTGTTAGGGCAGGAAGCTTTGACTTGCCCCTGGGGGGTTGTGAAGCATGAAATGGCAAGTTTTTGCACAGGGCAGCTTTTGATATCACCCTTCATCAACAAACTCAGCATTATGGTATGTAATCTGTACAATGATAGAAAAATCAACAAATTAAGAACTAAACCATGACCCTCAATGAGATGGATTGACAATGTGGCTGCAACAAAAGGATCAAGAGTGGCAACGATTGTGAGGAAGGCTCAGGACCAGGCAGTGTTTCTTTTTCTTGTACGTAGGGTCGCTATGAGTCTCAACTGACTCAACAGCACCTAACAACAAACCATGATAGTAGGTTCTAAGTAAGCCTGTCAAATATTTAATAGTAGAAATTTAACAATTCCAGCATTACCTTTTACAGTTGTTCTATGCTACAGATTCATTCTTTTTAAAAGAAATTATTTTTAACATAATGAGATTTTGTGACATTCTATCCCTCCCACACAACTCTTCTGTGTGCTACTTTCTCTCCCACCTCTATCTCCCTGTCTCTATCTCACCTCACACACACATACACACATCCATTTGCCTTTTCCCTCTTAAATGATCTGAGTATCACCATTGTATCAATTTTCTTCTTCTACTGATTTCCTTCTTACATTGAGTCAAATGTAATTTCCTTTAGAAAGTACCAAAACAAATTATTTTCCTAGGCCTAATAATTTTGGAAAGGATTTTCTCATCTATGGAAATCAGGAAATTGCTTTACTCTAATTTTAACCATTTTCCTCTATGTACACGGGTCAAATTTGTGTCTATGTTTAGTGGGAATTGAAATAGAATTTCTCCTCTTGCTCTCTTCCCTTTTATTCTTGCATACTTACAACTGACTCCATTTTTCCTAAACTTCCCCTTGTCCAGGAAAAAAAAATCTTTATTTTTGTAGTTAAGAAGTATAACTTTTCCCTATGTTGTTGTTATGTGCCGTCGAGTCTGACCCAACTCATAGCAACTCTGTCTTTGATTCTTTTATCCATTTTAATTGTTCACATTGGAACAAAATACAAAGTTAAGCTTATCTCTTTAGGCCTTGTCCATTCTTCATATTACAAAATGAAATCACAGATAGACAAAAGTCCACAAGAGTTCCTGATGCCCCAGGAGAGACTAGGAAGACAGACCAGTTCTAAGCAGGCCCACTGGTCCTCTAGCTATTATGAGGTGAACAAGCATAGCAGGGGCTCATGAAAGAAGGGCAAAACAGAGACTGAGCTACAAAGTTCATTACAATGCTCCTTCCTCCGATTTGTTGACTTTTTTCTCTATGATAAAATCTCACATTCTTTCAGTATAATCTACTTCAGGCACCCAGATATCTTTCCATCTAATAGATTCAACAAAGCTTTATGTGAGTCACTGCACTTTGGACTGTTAGGTTAAGATCTGAACTATTCCATGAAAGTGAGGCAATTATCCTAATGACTGTGGGAAAAGAAATACCTCTACCTCTATTGTTGGAATATTTTGGGTAAAAGTAGAACTTGGTGCCTGAAATATACCCAGGCTTCCCCTTCTTAGTACTAGATTCAACCTACCTCTAACGGAATATACCAACATAATTGTGTACATTTCAGGATGAGAAGTTTTCTTCGTACTTCCTAGAATGAACTTTTTTTTTTTTTTAATTTTATTTTATTTAGATTTGGGTGAAGATTTACAGAGCAAAATCACTCTCGATACAGCAGTTCACATATACTTTCTCATGTCATTGACCACGATTTACCACAATGCAACAGCGCCCCCTCCAATTTCCTCCCCAAGGTACCACTTCCCAGTGTCCATCCCTCCATACGCTCCTGCCCCCTAAGCTGTCTCCCTGTGCATAAGGTGCCCTTCCTTCTCCCATGATTGTTCTCTCAAGGGCATGTGTCCACTTGAGGTAAATGTTCAACTCACATACCTGTACTTTGCTTGGCTGGAAACCACAGGTGTGGTCTCACCTAGAATGAACATTTTGAAGAATCTATTAAAAGCATTAGCACATTATACCCAGGCAGACTTGTATCTAGTGATACAAGTAACCTGAATTGTCAAAAAAAATTGTATAATAATTATGTGGATGTATACCCACAAAGATACACAGACACGTAGTTTTCAATATATAAAGAAAATGTTAGAAAGGGCACAAAATGAATTGTTTGCTGGTTAGCCTAGCACATGGTAGGTGGGAAGGATCAGGTGGTATGGAGAAAGATTTTTTAAATAAGTATCTGTTACTCTGGTAGTGTAATGCCTAATTAGGAGCATCTCTTAAAAGATGATAGAATTGAGCTGTTCTCCTGTCCTTCATGTAGCTACCTGGGAAAGAAGACACAAAAAAGAGTCCTCATGTGTGAGCAGGCAGTGTTTTCCAACCCAGGAGTCAACGGTTTGTCCTATGGGTGTGTTTTGGGCTATGGTCACAGTTAATTTTTCTAACAGGAAAGATCATATTTTCCCCTAAATTTCAACATGCTCTTCCATATTCCTACTTTACAGTCTGCCACACTTACTCAAGGAGCTCTGGTGGTGTAGGGGGTAGGACATTTGGCTAATAACCAGAATGTCAGTGGCTCAAACCTACTAGCTGCTCCATGGGAGGAAGATGAGGCAATCTACTTCTGTAAAGATTTACAGCCTTGGAAACACAATGAGGTCACTGAGTCAGAATCAACTCAATGGCAGTGGGTTAGTGTCTTATACATACTCAAGTCTGGCTCCCTATAGCAAAAGCAGTTAGACCTTTGATCATCTTAGATTAGAGCTAAAATTCAGAGAGCCTTCCCTACCCCCATGTTTAGGCTTTCATTTTCCATCAGCCATCCTATCCAAGAGACTACATTTAACCTGCCTTCAGGCACCCCACACCCCAGCCCCATACACTCTGCCTCCCACCACTAAAAAATAAATAAATATATATATAAGATCTTGAGTAGAATAACATTATGGCAATAATTTATATTTGCAATGCAGTAATGGAGGAAGAAAGGAAAGAGAAGCAGCAGAAAAATACTATATACTCCACAAAATACACAACCAACAGACTTTGCATAATCAAGGTGACGTTACTCAGGAAATAGCACTGCTGTTAGAACAGGTTAAATCATAAAATATTAGCAGTAAAAGAAACTTTTACTGCAAAGTCTGCAAAGTACAGCCCATGGGCTGTATTCATCCAGCTGCCTGGTTTTGTAAATAAAGTTTTATTAGCACACAATCACACCCTTTGTTTACATATCGTCTATGGGTGCTTTCACTCTTCAGTAGAAGGCTTGAGTAGTTGCTGCAGAGAGAATATGGTCTGTGTTTTGGTTCTATAGTGTCACTTCTACAGAAGATACCACAAATGAGTGGCTTTAACAAACAGGGATAGGTTCAGAAGTCCAAGAGACAGACATCAGTCAGAAGTATTTTTTTAATACAGCACTTTTCTATTCAAGATAAGATTAAGCAACATAATCAGATATTGCTTGCATGCTTCCCTGGCTCGCTGCTAACAATGTTCATTTCTTAAATCACTTCCAACATCCTAGTAGAACTGGAGACACCCCCTTCCCAGCATCCGAGGAGGCTCAGACAAAATAGAGCAAGAACTGTGGCGCAACAAAAGTAACTTATCTGTTTTTCATATCTATGAAAACTGGCAGTGATGACTTTCAGAGGCTTTTGGTTATAACTTTTCCTCCCTCCTTGATGGCACTGAGAGATGGGCTCCTCTATAACAGAAATATTATGAAGCAGTGAAAATATAAAAGTTCTATCAGACAGAGAGAGCTAGATAGCCTGAGGGACAGTGTATGCTTTTGTTTCCTCCAGTTGTTTTAAAGTACTTAAATCACCTCTGAGAATAGAATGGTTCAAGCCAATCTATCTGACAGCCCTTCACATCCACCTGTGTTTATTTGGAGGCTTATCACAAGGCAAATAGTGAAGGTGCCCCAAGGGTCATCTGACACACTCACCTTTTAGGGTTACTGTGAAGTTCAAATGAGATACTATTGTTGTTAGTTGCCTTCAAGACAGCTGTGACTCATGCTGACTTTATGAATGAAATCTCTGGTCTTGCACCATCTTTATGATTGTTGGTATGTTTGAATCCATTGTAGCAGCCATTGGGTGGTGCCTTCCAACCTAGGGCACTCATCTTGCATCACCATATCGGATAATATTCTATTTGTAATCCAGGCCTATCTTTCTAGTCTGTCTTATTATTGAGAAACCGAAACCAAAACAAATTCTGTTGCTGTCAAGTCAATTTTGCCTCATGGCAACCCATGTGCTGTAGAGTAGAAAGAGTCCATAGAGGTTTCTTGGCCATGATCTTTACACAAACACACACCAGGCCTTTCTTCTGTGGTACTGCTGGGTGGGTTTAAACTGACAACCTTTAGTTAGTCGTCAAACACAAACCATTTGTGCCACCTAGGGACCTCTTTGAAAGGCTCTCTGGTGGCACAGTTCCTCAGCCATTTCACTGCTAACAAGAAGGTTGGCAATTCAAACTCACCAGCTGCTCCGTTAAAGGTGAGGCAGCCTACTTCTGTAAAGCTTTACCACCTCTGAAACCCAATGTAGGTCACTATGAGTTGGAATCTACCCAATGGCAGTCAGTTTGTGTTTTTTTTGTGTGTATAGGGACCTCTTTATTCACCAAACACTATGTAAATTACAAATTAGAATGCCTCTGCTTTGGCTTTGATTTTACATCTTGCAATCTGGCTTAGTTTAATAACAATAATGAGAATAGCTAACCTTGCATATTTACTATTTGACAAGCATTGTGAGTCAGCTATACAGATTATCTCATGTAATCCTAAAGAATACTCTACAACATGTATGTAGTATTATCTTCATCATACAGGGGGGAAAAAAAAGTTTAGTGAGTTTATACAATTTGACCAAAAAAACAAAGCAGGTTTTTAAATTCTCTCTTTACCCATCTTTAAATGCAATCAACCCTGAAATAATTTAATACAAATCTTTATACAGGCTGAGAGGCCTGGGAACCCTTTTCTCTCACTCTTTACTCCTACAAATACTCATTTAGCTTTCGTCATGTTTAAAACTTGTTTTCCTTAAAAAGTCCTGAAAAGCCCTCTTTTTAAAAGAACTGTATTTTTTATGTATTATTGCAATCATCTTTCATGTCACCTGTGAAATACCTGTTTAAAAGCTAAATTAGAAATAAAATAAAGAGAAATTAAAATGAATAAAGAAAACAGGCCTAGAAAAAGGAAATGCCCTTCGGGTTTAAAATTTCTTATTACACTTTGTCATTTTGACATTATGACATATTTAAAAGGCCAATTATCCAATCCCTTGATCTAGTTATATAGGATTGTCAGAAAACACTGAACAGAAAAAAGGAATTTACCATCTGACTAAGCAGATGGTAAATTCTGTTTTGTAGCTAATGAAATGATTAGGCGGCCTCCTGGTAAGATTGGGCAATCTACTTCCATAGTGATACCGCCTCGGAAACCCAAGGTACAGTCGCTATGAGTTGGATCCAACTAGATGGCAGTGAGTTTTTTACCTTTGGGTTATGTAAAAATAAATACCACAGTAATTTAATCTTGATCTATCTGGTCCCCTGATTGAGTTGTAAGGCAAAGATGTAATCTTTAATAACCAGTGACAAACATCAAATCAGAAAATACAAATTAGAATATTAGGCTCCTTCAATGTGAATATTTATTACATGAGAAATTTCTCCAAAACAATGAATGGCTTGAAAACACATGACCTAAAAATTTCCTTTTTTATTTTTATAGTATCCTCAAAGATACTGTTTTGTAGTGGAAGAAGCTGTCACTTTTAAAAGCCTTCACAGTAGAGTTGTCTGCCCCAGTTCACACTGAACAAGTATAACCCAGTAGTAGCAATTGTAAACCTTCTTTCTATGTAATAAATACTGGTAGATGGACAACCCCACAATGCAACTTTTGTAGCAACGTTATTTAACTCCACATTGGAAACCCAAAGTCCAAGGTTTTGTACTTCAGTCTATTATTCCTGCCATTGACTTTCTGTCAAGCTTTCAGGGCAAACCTTTACGGCTGCCAAGAGTCCTTAATGAAAAACAGAATAGACCAAAATGAATAATTGTACTATGATTCTACTATGTTGGCAAATAAGAAGCACTCTTCCATTTATTGTAATGATGAGTCAGTGATCCCATAACTGGTAAGAATCAGAAAGCTTTCCTTGCCATCTGCTGGTGTTCTGCTGACATGCAAATTCCACCAACAAACAGAGGGATTTTTCTTTTCTTTTTAGCTTTTTGTACCACTTATCAGTATTTTTCAGAATACTAATTCTAATCATTTTACATGGCTTCTACTGACAGGGGTGTGGGGTAAAAGTAAGGAGGAGTGAGAGGAAGAGGCCTTGTTACTTCTGGGTGGTGGTGAAAGTTCCAGCTTCCTCCTCTGACAACACGTTGACAGAGGGGAAGGGGATGCGTCCTACCCTTTAGAGAGGGGTGGAAGTCCAGAATCCGCATTTGGCCTCCAATGATACCATGGGGGTGGGGGGCAGGAAGGTACTCATTAATGCCATGCAGGATGAAGGTCTGTCTTCTGATACCTCTCTTACGGAGAGAGGAGGTCTCATTACTGCCAGATTAGTCCCCTCAGTGGGTCTTTGTTGGCATGGGTGGGGATGAGGCTTTGGTTTTTTCTGTGGTATTTGGTGATTATTATCTAAAAGGTTCTATCTTGCTGGGCTGCCCCTTTTCTGGCCCTTTGGCTAGAAAGTGAAGATTTTCCTTGGGGAACTTTTGTCTCTTCCACTGTCTTTTCGAGGTTGTACTTCTCTGACATTCAGTCCTGAATATATCAGACAAAACGAAAATCCAGAGAACTCTGTCATTCCTTGAGTCCCAATGTGCATAGACTGCCTGCCTTCTTTTCTGTTTCCAGAATCTTATGTTTGTTTTCATATATAACGTCTAAAGTTTTTAGGTGTATTTAGCAAGAAGAATAGGGAAAAGCTCATCTACTCCATCTTGGTCCCATGTTGTTGTTGTTCTTGTTATATGCTGTCGAGTCGGACCCGACTTGTAGTGACCCCTCCTTGGGTTTCTGAGGCAGAATCACTACGGAAATAGATTGCCCGACCTTCCTTCTGAGAAGTGGCTAGTGGGTTTGAACCGCCAGCCTTCTGGTTAGCAGTCAAATGCCTTAGGCACTACGCTACCAGAGCTCCCGGTCCCATACTGGGCCTCTCAATAAAAAGCCAAAATGACTGCTGTTGAGTCACTTCTGACTCATAGTGACCCCTCCTTGGGTTTCCAAGGTGGTATCTCTACAGAAGTAGACTGCCCAATCTTCCTTCCGAGGAGTGGCTGGTGGGTTTGAATCACCAGCCTCCTGGTTAGCAGTCAAATGGCTTAGGCACTACGCCACCTGAACTGGGCTTCTATCATTTTTTAATTTGTTGAAAAGACATTAGTCAAATAAAACATTTAATTCAACTCAGAGATACGTTGAGAGTCTGCTCTAAACCTAGAACTATACACAGAAAACTTTAAAAAGAATAATATTCATTCCTTCCCTTAAGAGAGTTACTTTGCCATTGAAAAGCTAAGGCATGGGTATTAAAAAAAAGAAAGGAAGGAAGAAAAATTAAAAATAAACTGTCTGTAATGAAATTCCAAAATATAAGTGTAGATAATATGTCCAACAGAAGAAAGATAAGTGAGAAGTTATTGGAATTGCTATTTTTATCTGGCTCTTTGGGTACAAGCCAACTCAGGTTACCTCGAGGAAAAGCAGTTACAGTAACACACATAGATCTTAACAGTCTCAGACAAGCTGCCAGATGCCAAAGCAGGCCTGGGCCTCCCACACCTCAGGGCTGCCTGGTCTACTATGACTCCCTAAGGTCTCTGTGCATCTACTCTCTTCTCTCCACAAAGCACCAGAATCAGTGTCTTCACTCTATATTTTAATCTGCCTCATATGCTTTCTTATTGACCTTTAGTTTCTCCTGCTGTGTAGTAACTTTAGGAGCTCTGGTGGCGCTTGGTAAGGCATTTGGCCGCTAACTGAAAAGTCAACAATTCAAACCCACCAGCTGCTCCTTGGGACAAAGATAAGGCAGTCTGCTTCCATAAAGATTTACAGCCTTAGAAACCCTATGGGGATCACTAAGAGTTGGAGTCAGCTCAGTGGCAGTGGGTTTATAGTAACTTTGGTGGCCCTAACTACTTCATGCATTCTGTCTAGGGTGATAAGTGGAAAATTCCTATGCAATTTACAAATTTAATACCAATTTCAAGTTCAATTGTCTGAGAGTAAATTCCATTTCTTTACATCTGATGTTAAGTTACTGGCCAGTCTGTAGACCAGCTTCCCTTTGACAAAGTGTCTGTTCCTCATTCAGTTGACCATTGTAGGGGATTAATTACATCCTCCCTTTGTTCATTCAAATGAATTAATATGTATAGTAGGTACTGGGGATACAGTGATCTACCAAAAAAGCAAGGCCCCTACCGTCATGGGACTTACGTTTTAGAGACTAAAAAGAAGACAAAAACACAAGCATTGAGAGAAAAAAAATGAACAGGATAATTTCAGAGAATGATAAGTATGTGAATAAAATCAAACCAGATGTTTTGACATTATATTATTTAGGATTAAGCTGCATGTATCAGAAAAGAAAAAAATAGGAGAAGATTAAACAAGATAGAAATGTGTTTCTCTCACAAAAGTCTGAAAGAGTCCAATGCTGGTAAAGGGAATAGGCATTGTTGGCAGGGACTCTGTTTTACTATGGTCAGAGTTACCTTGTGGTTCAAGATGACTGCTGAAACTCCAGCCATTAAATCTAAGTTCCAGGCAAACACAGAAATAAGCATGGAAGAACACTACACTCATCCCTAGCTGTGTCAGCAACACCTAAGCAGCCTTCCTGAAACACCTAACAATGCCACTCATATCTCATTGTCCAAAACTTAGTCATATGATTCCACCCGGCTGCAAGGAAGCCTGGGAAATGTAGTAGTTTAGCTAGAAATTTTGCCATCCTAAATTTAAAATAAGGTTCCTTTCACTAAAAATGCAGAAGAACCTGCTATGGGTTAGGAAGTGACATCAGAGAAGGAACATCTAAGGGAAAACTGAATGACAAAACTGTGGTATCAGAAATGGCCACTTCTCCCTCAGTGGGGGCTCTGAGCAGAATGGTTTCCTTCAAAGGGGACATGCATGAACAGGCACTGATTCATCTCTGTTATGTGACATCTTCTGCCTGTCAAACACACACAGATAATTCTTTTCACACATACACTTCCATCCCCAAATATGACCCACCTTTCACATGGACAGCCACAAAGGAGAGAGCAAGTTATATTCAGCTACTGAATTCTGTACACAGGGCTGCTTATGTCAAGGTCCATGGTTCCCAATCTTGTCTGAGTATTATTTCTCACCATATTGCAACCTATGGACCAAATTATATACTTCTAAAAAATAACCAGCTAGTACAGCACAAAAGCCAAACAAAATTCTACAAGCTTGATTTCAAAAGAAGGGAAGAAAAAGAATCCTCAAGAAGAACAGTCAGTATCCATTGTTCTTCAAATATTCTAGGTTGACTTAAGTGGCATATCAAGTCACAATTAATGATTGATACAGCTTGCTTTAAATAATATTGATGCTACAGATTCTCTACTTAGGTAGCTTGTGCAGTTACATTGTGTTTGATAAACTCAAATGGTGGCTACATCATTGTGTCTTCTGGATTTATTAAGAGTGCATTTACTACATCTTATTAAATGAAAGGAATGTAGATGCAAGTCCTGGTAAAACTGACACCCACTAATGCATTTTTCTTTTTATTTAAAAACTGGTTATTTAAAACATGAACCGCTATCCATCAAGAACAAGAGAAAAAGAAAAACCTATACTCCAAAGCCTTTAATATTTTCTAAATTGCTTAAGGGAATAAAAGCTCTCGACTGTGGCCTGTAGCACTCTTACACTCACATTAAGGTCTACAGGAGTGCCTTGTTACCCAAACGATAGTTTGTGGTTCTTGTTTTTGTTGTTGTTGGCCACTGAAAAGTTACCCCCTACTGATAGCAGCCCTGTGCACAACAGAACAAAACACTGCCCAGTCCTGGGCTATCCCCATAGTCAGTTGCAAATGGACTGTTGTGATCCATAACACAATAGTCACATAACACATAACACAACATAACACATAACTCATTTTCTATTGAATGATTTTCAGAAGTAGATCAGCAGGCCTTTCTTCCTCACCCATCTTAGGAAACTCACTGAGACCCAATCAGCATCATAGCAGCATGAAAGCCTCCACTGACAGATGAGTGGTAGCTGTGCAGAAGATGTATTGGCCGAGAATCAAACCCAGTTCTCTGCATGGAAGGAGAGAATTCTAATGCTAAGCCATCAATGCCCAAAATGATGGTTTAAATACCATTGTAGTAGTTTAGCAGTTAGCTATCTAAACACAAATCTACAGTACAGTTCTTGCAGGTAATATTTGCTCCGGGAACATTTGCTGATACTTGATTGATGGGTGATATGAAACCACTATAGGATACAGGCACAACTCGTTCTATTGCACTTTGCTTTATTGCACTTTGCAGATAATGAGTTTTTTAGAAATTGAAGGTTTGTGGCAGCCCTGCATCAAGCAAGTCTTATCAGCACCATTTTTCCAACAGCATGTGCTCACTTTGTTTCTCATGTCACATTTTGGTAATTCTCACAGTATTCCTATTTTTTCATAATTGGACACTTACGTGTAGAACAATCTTAGAAGCACTCAGCCCCAACTGTTCCTTTCTTTGTGCACAAAATAAAGCAACCTTTCTCTTCCCCCACCCTCCTCCAAAAATAGACTACAGTATAGTGTAAATGCAACTTTATATACACTGGGAAGCCAGAAAGTTCATGTGACTCACTTCATTTCAATATTTGCTTTATTGTGGTGGTCTTGAACCAAACCCACAATATCTCCACGGTATGCCTATATATGGCAAATGTTTTACTTTTATAATAACCCACTACCATCAAGTCGATTCCAACTCCTAGTGACCCTATAGGACAGAGTAAAACTGCCCCATAATGTTTCCAAGCCTGTGATCTTTACGGAAGCAGACTGACACATCTTTGACTGGTGGGTTCAAACCACCAACCTTTAGTTAGCAACCATATGCTTTAACCACTGCACCATTAGGGCTCCATTATATAAATATATATAATAGAGGAATCATTATTGTTTAAAAAAAGAAACAGCATTTTATGATTAGGGTTGTATTTGTAAGCAAAAATACATTTCATGTTAGCATATCCTTCAGATTTCACTTTTATTTTAATTTTCTTGATTAAATAAAGTTTCTTGAGTTCAGTGCTCTGGTTGGAAAAAAATGAAAGTCACTAGAAAGATGCTGTGTTGTGATTGTTGTTTGTCTAAATATATCAGATCACTTTCTGTGAAAGAATTCTAAAAGAAAGAGAAAATAGATCCCTTACTTTTTCTTCTTCTTTGACACTAATAGTGGTACCAGGTGAGGTTTTTGTAAATTTTGTAGTTTTTCTTTTTTCCCTTCAGCTGATTTGCAAACCACAGTTGCAGGTGGTTTCCAAGGAGAAAGGAGTTTAGGACAAAGGAACAAAGTGTCATAAAACCAGCTTATGGTGTCTTTAAAAACATAAATCCATGCCTTTGTAGTTCTTATCCTGACAAAAGCTCAAATCTCAGAGGCATGATTTGAGCTCTTACCTGTGTTCCAGACAGAAAAGCTTCCCAAGCAATTATGGTAAGGAAAAAAGGTTTCTGCTACAGCCATGATATAATATAACAGGTAAACACCTGTGTTTATAGAAAGGGGAAAATGCTTTAGAAAACAGAAAAAGTGAACTGCTGAGTGACTTGAACTGTAATTGTGCAGAGTCACTACAAATAATCATCATTGTTATTCATTAAGAGAGAACATGGTATTGACAAATCTCCACTAAACAATATTAAGACGCTTTGCTTCATGAGAAGTGGCAGAGCAACAAAGCAAGGAACCGTGCTTTCAGGGCACCTGTAACCCTTTCAGCAGCACTCTGCTCACTCTGGTAGAAGTGAATGTTCCTGGAATAATGAGTGGCATTCTTCTCAGCGTCTGGCTTTTTATTTTCCTCCCTTTTTCCTTATTCTTTTCCAGAGATAACCCCAACGCCCTTGGCCACTTCTCACCTATTCCAACAGCTCCAGGAGTAACTAGGAAAGGTGAAAATAGCCACACTGTCCTATTTTCTTACACATATTCTTCTGGAACAGTCTGTCAGAGGGAACCTGGCATGACTGTGGCCCCAAATTCAAGCAGTTAGTTTCCTTTATGGTATATGGTGACACTGCATTGGACAATACGATTGTAGGCTGGTGTTTTCCAGTTGATGTTTTGTAGAACAAGCTACTTCAGAAGCACTATAAGACCTTCATTTAAGGTGAGAAACATCTGCTGTGTCAGATGTTGTCTGATGAATCAGTTAATACAGGTATGTGTTGCATAAAGTCCATTACTGTCTCAGAAACCCAATGAGGGTCACTATGAGTAGGAAACCACTTGATGGCAGTGAGTTTGGTTTGTTTGTTTGTTTTTTTTTTTTTTGGTTTTAAAGAATCAAGCCCAGACTCTTGTAGCACTGGGCCATGGGTGAGATACAGGCAGATGAGGCGGAGGACATGGCTCTGGGGCAATGATGTGTGCTCTTGAGGGTTTGTCCATTGGGCAGGCAGGTGGAGCAGTGGGCAGGGCAGGGCACACTCTGTTCCCTACCTGCTTACTTCCTCTCCCTACACTCTGGCAGCTGCTCTATCAACCACAGCTGCTTCCTCTGCCATCTGCCACTAGCAGCAGCAGGGCCAGAAGTGGCCACAACAACAACAAGAAGCCATCTCTAAAAGGTTTTAGTATGGTGTTTGCACAACATCCAAATCATATAACGTCCTTTTTCACAGAACAAATCATGGAAGTTAAGCAACACATATCTGTACTTTTACGTCAGTTAGTAATGTACTGCATTCAAGATAAATGTGTATAAAATGAGCGTTTTAACCAAAGATAAGGAGAAGACAAAAGCTTATTTCCAGCCCTAAGCTTTAGGGTTTTACTATGAATTTTAGCCATAACTGTATGTTTTAATCCAGTGCCTTTCTTCTGGAATTGTACCTCAATCGTAAATCTCCGGTTATATGTGAGACACAATTGACTTTTAGAACCTGCATATAGTTTTTAGTGACCAAAAATGACTTTTTGGTTTTTATTACATCATGGGAAAGCCCTAAACTAAATTAGAAAGTCACATGTGATATTATTTTTCTTCCAAAGAAAATAAGATTATATCGCTGAGGAACACACATATGTTTGTCTCCTCACAAACTGATTCTGAATCAAAATTGTATTTCACAACAAACAAAAATTTGTGGTGCTCAGTTAAAATTCTTTCTTAAGGAGCAACTTCTGATGTTAACACCACATCTAAAGATGGTGGATGTTTTAGAATGTGGTAGAATATTGATAGTGTCCCCCCTTAGCTTTGTTTTCCTACATAATCCAAAATGGCAAATCATTCTCAAAACCTATTATTTTGGAGTTTGCCATATGTGAGTGTTCTTTTCTTTTCACGTTGATCTTATACTGAAGAAGAGGCACAGGCAAATGGCTGGAACAGTAATGAAACAGGCATTGTGGTCAATTGTGCTTCTAGGGGCACATCCTCTTTTACACTTAAGTCTCCTCAACTTGACAAATCTTCCCAATTACTGCATAAGCCCCAGTTGTCTGAGTTTTGTATCCTTAGGGTTTCAATTCCACTCATCTTGAATTTACCCTGTCCTCATCTCTATCATTCTTGGCTCCTAATCTTCTCAGTTGTGTGGTTAATGTCAGCTTTTATAGGTTGTGGAATCTATTGAGTGTTCTGGAAAAGGTGATAGGAAGTTTTGTCAGTTGCAGCCATGTAAACTCTTGCTCAGCTGGTAAAGCTGCAAATGGTGGGGAGAAGTGGGGAAAATCCTTAGAATAACCTTGATTCAAACTTAACCCTGAATGTACTTTGTGTTTCAAGTTCTGCCTTGTGTATACAGATCTCTCAATAGCCAGCGTCTGATTTTGCACAAGACAGTGTTTTACGAGCATAAGGTGATAAGAATGAAGAGGTTTAAATGTCAGTAATGAATATTTTGTAAATATCCACTAAATCCTTCTGGACTTTTGCCTGCCGTCCCCACCCCATCTATTTGAGCACATCCAAAAGATGCAGGGGGTGGTGGGGACCCATATCAATAGGACTGCTTCTCTTATCTTGAGGTTGGCCTTCATACTAGGTGAATCCATTGGGAGTAAATTGGTTCCTTTTAGACAGAATTGCTTCCATCTTTGATTCTCCTGCTTAAACTTACAGTTCTGCAAGCTGTAAAAAGTGGCAACTTAATCATTTTAACAAAAACCTATTATCACGTCTTTTACCCAGGTCCATCGCTAGGGGATGTGCGGACTACACTGAGTGACGCTATCAGAGGGCTGAACTGGGGTAATACCAAAATGACTGTCTATAAAACTGATGACCAATGTTTTGGCATAAATTTACTATTTTTTATAAAAATATCCCTGTAGTTAGTTAACAACAAAAACAATTTTTATAAACCCAGCTTATGTGCATCAATATACCTACAAGGCTAAAACTCTATGCTGATTTACTTTTTGAAGCTTCTAATGTTTTCCAGTCAGAGCTGTCATTATGACCCAATGACAAAGACTCTTTGACTCATCTCTCTGCACACACTAAAAGCATGTGCTGTTGCTTTTAGTGCTACTGGTGTTTTTATAGTCAAATAAAATATAGCTGATTTTGTCAAATTTCCTGATGTTTTAGCTACAATATGGTGGAAATTAGAACCTATGCCGATAATTTCTTTGAGAATGAAGTAGTAATTAAAGCAAAAGAAGGAGAAAAATAAAAAAAAAGGCTTCTGCTCAGTTACTACAATGTTTTGACTACTAATATTGTAATTCAACATAGAATGATTTTACAAAATAATTTTGTTAGTATTCATATAATCTAAGAACTATTACATTTAAGCTATTTATAACTATATTTATTTTATGTTATTCTATGATTAAAATTAGAAGTTCTAATGGCATAGTGATTAAAGCATTCGTCTGCTAACCAAAGCATCAGCAGTTTGAACCCATCAGCAGCTCTGTGGAAGAAAGATGAGGCAGTCTGCATCTGTAAAGATTTACAGCTTTAGAAATGTATGAGGCAGTTCTAATATGTACTACAGGGTCACTATGAGTTGTAATGGACTCAATGGCAGTGGGTTTGGTTTTAGTTTTTATGATTAAAACTGATAATTAACATTACTAAGGATTCTGTATAGTCTGGTATGAGAGGAGGTCCGTGGGGAGGGGCTGGAACACCATGAGTTACCACACCGGGTGCCACCAATCCTAGTGATGCCACTGCTTTTACCTTCCCATTTTCACTGCTGTAGCCCCTAAGATTTTCACCTCAATGGGCAGGAGGACCAGCAAAAGGATGGTTAAGGCGGCAGTTCTATGATTTGTAGAGTGCTTTGTAAAAATTAGCTTCCCCATCTTTTTTTTTACTCCACACTTAAGTTCCCAGAAACAGGCCTGCTTAAAACCAGTCTTTTACTTGACAACACTTCAAGTAGTTATCACCTCTTAATAAGTAAGGTTAGATTATGTCTCTAAGGAGAGCCCTAGGGGAGTTAACATGTACAGTTTGAGCCTCAGGTAAGACATGAAATGGGAAATTCTGGGTAGCTGGGAGATGGAGAGCCTCTTCCTTGCTCGGCAGAAACACTGCATGGCTTAGAAGGATGATCAGACCAAAGAGAGCTGAGCAACCTGAGCACCTGAGTGCCCTGGGGTTGCCAGCACCAGAGCCCAACTGGGCATACTCCCAAGGTCCTGCCCTGCTGAAACCATGGTGGCTGCTTGTCTGGCCCTGCTACATCTGGGCTGCCTCCCACTTCTTCAGAGCAGTGGAGAATGAAGGTGGGGCTGCATTCTCGTGAAGAACTGAGAGACCTGTATGTAAAGTGAGATCTCCATTCAGTGTATGTTCAACCTCAGTTTCGGGACAGAGCAAAATGAGAAACAACACTTCTAGACATTAGCAGTCATGCTTTCATTTTTTTCTGGGCCCAATGTGAATTTACCAAAAAGGCCTCTAACCAGGACCCATGCAGTACATGTTTCTGTCTGCCCCTTCCCCACAGCCCATCCTCAAAGCCCATCCTCACTGCCCGTCAATCAACCATAACATCCAAATCAGATGGGTTTATGTGTCATTCAGGACCGCATCCAACACAGCACTGCTGACTTTCAAGCAGCTGGTCTCTAAATCGTCTTGCCTAGGTAGATCTTTTTACTTTTTGTTTTATTTGTTCCAGTAGACCAATTGGTATAAACATTTTATAAACAGACCAATTCCCCTAGCTATCCTTTAACCCAATTTTTTATAACTTATGTGACATTATCTGATTTACTTTTATGATGAAAGAACTAAGTCTCTGGATCATTATGTGAGATACCAGACTGGTCTTATCCCCTTATCAGACTCCTATCAGATAGAAATGGATAAACAACAAAAGCATCTTGCTTTTTTACTTCCTTTTGCTTTGCCTCTTGTACTTGGTGGTTAGATGGTCCTTTGAGCCAGTTCCCTGCCAGCTCTTCCACAGTACGGTCCCTCCTGCCTATCTGGTCTCTTCTACACTCCTCCATTCCAGACACACTGGCCTTCTTGGTGTTCTTGCCCAATGCTTCCCCAGCATTTCCCATCATGATTGCCCAGGCCCCACCCTCTGCAGAGTATGCTACCTTCCCAGCACACCTGTAGCCCATTTGCCGCTCACCAGAGTACCATGCCCAGTGGAGGGGAAGCACCGAGCTTCTGTGACCCTGAAGATTTTTGCTGCCTAATGCCAGGCATGCCCCCTTTCCCCCCAGCCCCATATTCTCTGTACTGGCTCACAGCCACCTGGCTCCATCCCCAAGTCACTCACCTCTTTCTCACTATGCTTTATTTTCCTTCACAGTATTTATTGCCCCCTGGAAATTAGATATGTAATCAGGTCTTTGTCATTCGATTCTGGACAGAGAACTTTTCCATCTTATTCAATACTATGTCCCCAGCTCTTAACAGCAACATCTATAATAGATGCGTTGAAAATACTGGTGGAAGGAATATGTGAAAGAGAGCCTCTTTACAGTCAGTTATCCTGGCCTTGATAGCAGCTTTTCTGGGAACAATGTCAAGACCAGTAGAGTCTTTAACCTTTTTACCGCATGCCTCTTTTTGATTAAACCAATAACTCATGTCCTCTGCAGGGGATGAAGCTGGAGCTGGAATGGAATAGGATGAGGGTAAAAGGTAGGCTGTTTTATTTGTTTGCTGCCAAGTTGTCTCCAATGCACAGCAATACCATGTGCAACTGAAGGAAATGTTCCCTGGTCCTATGCCATCTTCAGGATTGCTGGCACGCTCAAGTCCATTGTTGTCACCACTGTGTATTTTGAGTGCCTTCCAAACTAGGGTCCTCATCTTCCAGCACTATCAGACAACAGTGATCCATGGAATTTTCATTGGATAATTTTGGAGAGTAGATGACCAGACCTTTCTTCCTAGACTATCTTAGTCTGGAAGCTCCACTGAGACTTGTCCACCATGAGTGGCACTTCTGGTATTTGAAATACCAATGGCATAGCTTACACCATCATAGCAATACCAAGCCACTGCAGTACAACAAACTGACAGACAGGTAGTGGTGAGGTAGAGTACTTGTCACAATTTACAGAGGCAGGTAAGATGTCTAGGTTTATCAAAAGGAGGCATGAACTGTCCACACTTCAAATCATTTTCCCTAAATATAATTTCTCTCAGCCAAGGTTTCGGTATGAGTGAGATAATATACAGTTTGAGAAGGTATTGGTTTGTGGTAGTTTGTCTCTCCTTGTTTTAAATGAAAGGCCATTGAGTACTTATGGAGAAAGCCCATTGAACAGCTAAGCATAAGTCCATCCATATCCTAAGCTGTTTGTCCTAAACTTAGCCACACAAGAACAACTCTCTCTATTGCAGAATGATGTTATTGTTGTTGTTGTTGTTAGTTCTCAAGTTGATTCTGACTCATGGTGACCACATGTGTGCAGAGTAAAACTGCTCCACAGAGTTTTCAAGTCTGCAGTTCCTTATTTAGAATGTTTCATTGTCTAAAGAGGTAGCAAGGATTTACCATCATTAGACTTACGTTTTAGTTCGTGTGCTTATCCACAGATTGAAACCAGATTTTGAACTGACCTGGGTCCCACTGGATCTTAGAGGAAGGAAAGTATACCTCCTATTCCCATGTAGTCTATCTCTTGGTTTAATATTTACTAGTCATGGAATTGTGAGATTAAGGAAAAAAGAGGAATGTCAAGTATCATCTAATCCTTCAGTTTAACAAACACTTACTGAACATTTATCTGTGCCAAACCCCAGCTTTAGGACTAGGAACACCAAAATGATAACAAATCATACTTGTTCAGGAGGAGTTCACGGCCTAGCATGGAAACTAACACTCTTAATTTCCAGTTGTTGTTGTTAGTGTCATTGCATTGGCCTCTGACTCACAACGACCTTATATATATCAGAAATAAATGTTCCATAATCCTGCACTGTCTTCATGATTGTTGATATTTAATTTCAGTAGCATCTCCTGAATTCTCTAGAACCCAGTACAAATGAACATGTTCTCCACACACTGAAAAAAGACTGAGAACACTGATGTCATCTGTCTCCCTAAATTACGCCAAGATTTTACATATTTGACATGTGCAATCACACTATGATTGCACGTGTCAAACTCCACCAAATGTCTTGTTGGAAACCAGTTCTAGCTCATAAGTGCTAACAGTACACCTTACATCCAAGTGGAGCTTATCAGATCAAAGGAACTGGCTTCATGCTGCTGTTTGATGTAATGGTGTATGATGAATGACTCTTAAACTGAATCTTTCAGAGTCTAGGAAAACCCCTATCAGCACATCTTTGGTGAACAGCTGGAAGCTGAATGGTCCAGCCCAAGGTAAAGGAAGGTATTTAGGGAATGATAGTGGATGTTGGGTTATATTGCAGTAGTTGATTTCATTTAGAAACAGGAATTAGATGTGTGTTTTCTTGGATGTAGTTTTCCTTCATAATACTTCAATCATTTGCAATTATATATATATATATATATATATACACATTAAGGGGAGGTACTACATTTATTTTTCCTTTATTATATTGCCAGTCACTGGTTATAATAAGTGCTTGATATGTATTTTTTAAATTAACTAAACAATGGACTTTGTAAAGTTTTTGTGATCTGTTCTCTCTGGAGAGTGGATTCAACCAAATTGTTGACTTAAGAGGTTTAAGTCATCTCAAAGACACAGATTTTCAGGGAATTGGGATCCAGTTATTGAGCTTACAGAAACCTAGTGCCTCTCCCCTCTTCCTTCCACTGATGAAAACCAGAGAGAGAAGCTTTGCAAAGCTATATCTGGGTTACAAATAAGGAGTTTGTACGATTTCCCTTTCCAGTTGCCCTCAGGTATGCTCTTCAGAATTTTTTCTCCAAAGGAAAGCAGAGTTAAGACTTTTTGTATCCTTATGTTTTATTACCACTTCAAGGTCTGGATTACTTGTAGTTGAGTTAACATTTTTATTCTTTTTATAGAGCAGGCAGCAAGATTAAATGCTATTTTAGACCAAATGCCCTTCAAATCAGCTCCCTTTTCCTTCTGTCTTTCTTGAAGGTTCACTTGGGAAAAAAAGAGGGGGGGAGTGGGAGGTATAGGGAATAGAGCAGGAATAGGGACACATAGGTGGTCCATTTAGAGGTCTAACAGAGTTGGAATCCTGGGAGTTAGGATCATAAGACATGGCCCACCCACCCCCAACATTTCTGAGAAAAATGGGTGAAGACTACCCTATACAATCTTAAAATTGGTGGATTCATCAAGCCAAAACCAAACTCACTGCCCTCAAGTCAATTCTGACTCAGAGCAACCCCCTTCAGGTATCTGATGCAGTAAATATTTACAGAAGTAGAGATTGCCCAGGCTTCCTTCCGTGCAGTGGCTGGTGGGTTTGAACCACCAACCTTCTGGTTAGCAGTCAAATGCCTTAGGCACTACATCACCAGAGCTTCTTGGTGGATTTGGAGCTCTGAAAATAAAGACACTGTCTTAGAGCATCAGATCTGTATTCTTTCTTAGATAAACAAACAGTGAGGTGTATGAGGTACTTCTGCCATTTTTTCACAAAGGAACAATGACAGACTAAATTTCAAAAGTGATGGCAGCCCTGGACAAGAAGAGGTTCACTCCAGTGGATTCCTCATCTGCTAAGCACCAAGTTCTCCAATAGCCAGATCTCTCTTTCCTTGCTCCCAGCAATGATTCTTTTGAAGGACTTTATTCCTGTACCTGGTTAATGTGACCTAAGAGCTCCAATGAGCCCCCAAAGAGAAGGCTTGTGAGCACTTTCACCAGTGATTCTTCCCATCAGATGGACATAGCAAATGAGAAGAGATGAAGCAGAGGGGCCCTGCCAGCTGGCCCAACTCAGTGTGAGCATCTTGAGACAAAGACAGCAGCAATCCTAGGTGAGAAACACAGAAGACGACTTCATAGAATTCCCAACAGGACATAGATTAACTGTGTAGACATACTTGTAGTGAAATAAGGTCCCAATTGCTGGCTGCAGCCAGTAGGAAGAGCCCAGGCACCCTCACCTGGTGACCAGAGGAGCATACTCCCACTCCCCTACTATCCAAACCCCTACAGTCCCAATGGTCGAACACCAAGTTATGATACTCCCCCTTCCCCAAGCTCAGACCACCACCCTTCCGCTTGCCCTGACTACCACTCCCCCACCCCCAATCCAACAACTACACCAAGTGGCAGCAGGCTGGTTGGGCACTGCTGGTGACTTGGCCTGCCCCTCTCACCCACTGACCCAACTGAGTGGTGGCAGGCTGCTCCACACAGTGTCAGGCACTCACCCTGCTCCTCCCGTGCACTGACCCAGCAAAGGTCCCACCCCCTCCCCCAACATGGTAAGAGTTAGCAGCAGTGCGAACCCTCCTGCACTTTTACCACCTGCTAGTCATCCTTCCCTCTCCCCTCTGCCCAGCAAGGAGCTGCAAACATGTGACTGTGGGCACTGTAGCCCAGCACTCATGCCCAACACTCACACAGCCTATACTGTACAAGAGGCAGCAGCAACATGATTATGCATGCCCCCACCCACTGCTCATATCCCCAGCTGGTGGGAAACAGTGACAGTGCCCCTCACTAGCCAGTCATACCCACAACACCTGCCACCTCACCCACTTGGCAAGCACTACTGCCTGCCACTGCACTGCTGGACTGATGACAGACAATAGCCAATGTCTGCCCAAACCATCCTCAGCTGCACTACACAACCAGTGAACAAAAAACACACACTCACACAACCAGCTGCTATTCCACCCACCTGGAGACAGGTAGCAAGTGCTCCAGTGTGACCAGGCTAGTGATCAGAGTCACCCTCACATCATACCTACCCAGATAAGTAAAAGCAAATCATCATAAAAATCAGAATGCATAAAACAAACATATAATTAATGAATTGAAAAATAATACTTTAATGCCTCAGAAGCAATAGCCAATATCAAATCACCTAAAGAAGCAGGACAGATGACTCCAGAAAGTGACCAGAATAAAGAACCATTTCCTGCTCTCCTTTCCTCATCCCTTCCTCATCTACATGTCACACAACTTCCATCATTGACAGCACAGCACACATCTCCCTGAGAAGAAAGCTGGATAAACACCAAAATAAAATAAAACTACAAGAGTGAAAATAGAGAACTAGAGACATCAATCTGTAAATGATGAGAATTTCAAAACAAAAAGAGGGAATAATGTAGTTGCAGAACTTCCATATGGAATAGAAATAAAGGCAATTTCAAAATAGAACCAACTGTTTTAAACTTAGGAAGAAAAAGTAAATTTCAGGGTAACCACAAAGAAAATGAATAAACCTTCTCGCCAAAATAAAAAAGAAGAAAATCAAAAAGATTTAGTAAACACAAAATCAACAGCAACAAAGGAAATAAAAAGAAAATCCATAAACAAAAAGAACTCAGCACAGAGAAGTATACAGAACAAAGAAATTATCAGCACCACAAAAAAAAAAAAAAAACACAGCAGTGAATTCATACCTATTGAAAATTGCACTAAATGTAAATGGATTAAATGCACCAGTGAAAAGCCAGAGATAGCAGAATGGATAAGAAAACATGGCCTACCAATATGCTGCTAATAAGACACACACCTTAGACAAAGATTCATGGAAACAATTAGTCCTAGCAACTGGTACACCATGCAGTCCACAGCCTATATGACTATGAGACCAGAAGAACTAGATGGTCCCCGGCTACCACTGTCAACCACTTGGAGGGAGATCTATGTAGGAGATCCTGGATAGAGGGGGAGAACAATGTGGAACAAAACTCAAAATCATTTGGGAAAAAAAAGGGGGGGGACCAGGTTTGCTGGTCTGATAGAGCCGGATGGAACGACTGAGCCCCTAGCTGCCCTTCAGGTCTGGAATTAAACCCACACCTGTGACTTCCAGCCAAACAAAAGATAGGCATATGAGGTGAACATTTACCTGAGATAGATACACTTCTTGGAGAGAACAATCATGGGAGAAAGAAGAGCTGTTTATGCACAGGGAGACAGCTCAGGAGGCAGAAGTGCATGGAGGGATGGACACAGGGAAGAGGTAACTATCAGGAGGAAGTGGGAGGGGAGCTGTTGCATTGATGTAAATTGTGGTCAATGTCATGAGACAAAGTATATGTGAACTGCTATATGGAAAGTGAATTTGCTCTGTAAACTTTCACCCAAATCACAATTTAAAAAAAAAAAAAAAGTTTAATTATTAAAAAAAGAAGAAGCTAAAAATCAAAGGTGGTAAAAAATATATATATGAAGAAAATAGCAACAAAAAAATACCAAGAATGCCAATATTAATCTTTGATAAAACAGACATTAAGGCAAAATATCTGCATAATAGATAAGGAAGGATATTAAATAATGATTAAAGCGTTAATCCAACAAGAGGACATAACCTTAATAAATAACCTTAATAAATATCTGTACATCCAATAAAAGAGCTCCAAAATACGTACAACTGCACAATGGTAGTAGCAGATTTTAACACATCACTTTTGATGAAGGACAGAACAGGTAGAAAGAAATTCAACAAAGATACCCAAGATCTGAACACAATCAACCAGGTTGACCTCATAGACATATACAGAATACTCCACCCATAAGCACATTACACATTCTTTTTCAGTGCACATGGAACATCCTCCAAAATAAACTATATCTTAGGCCACAAAGGAAACATCAATAAATTCAAAAACATCAAAATAATACAGACCATCTTTTGGATCAAAATGCTATAAAAATAGAAATCAATAACAAGAAGAACAAAGGGAAAATATTAATGCATACAGTGGTAATTAAGGTCATCTCCAGTTTCTGACTTGAACCAGTGGCCTGCCATGTTGACAGTTGATTTTGGAGTTGTACCTTTTTATCTGACAATCTCCAGTCCGTTAGCCTCAGCAGCTAGCAGCTGCATGAGTTAGCAGGGGCCTCCAGCATGCTCCAATGGACCTGAAACGAGAGGCAGAGCTAAAGCCCAAGGTCAAGGAGCCTTCACCTGGCCCTTAATGCTGGCACTGTGAACTAGGATTTCTAACCTCCTAAACTGTAAGAGAATAAATTCCTGTTTGTTAAACCCATCCACCTGTGGTATTTCTGTTATAACCGCCTAGAGAACTGAGACACATGGAAATTGAATGACACCCTGCATAAAAACCACTGGATAATGGAAGAAACAAAAAATAAAATACAGAACTCCTAGAATCAGATGAGAATAGAAACACAACATAACAAAACATTTGGGACATAGCAAAAGCAGTGCTTAGAGTTCAATTTATAGCAATAAAAGCATACATCAAAAAGGAAGGAAGAGCCAAAATCAACACCTTAACCCTACAAGAACAATGGTTAGAAAAAAGTAGCAAAAAAAAAGCCTACAGTCACCAGAAGAAAGGAAATAATGAAGATTAGAGAAAAAATAAATAGAAGAGAAAACCAATAGAATCAACAAGGCTAGAAGTTGGTTCTTTGAAAGGCTAGATAAAATTGACAAACCACTGGACAAATTAACAAAGGAAAAGAGGCAGAAGATGCAAATAGCACAAATAACAAATGAAATAGATGATTTTACAACAGAACCAACTGAAATAAAAAGAATAATAACAGAATACTATAAAGAACGGCATTCCAACAAATTTGAAAACCTAGAAGATATGGACAAATTTCTAGAAACACACTACCTACCCAAACTAACACAATCTGTGGTAAAAAATAATAATGATAATAATAATTAATTAAAAAGACCCTTCACAAAAGAAGAAATTTAAAAGTTCATTAAAAAATTTCCAATGACAACAAAAACAAAAAGCATTGGCCTAGACAGCTTCACTGGGGAAATCTACCAAACTTTTGGAGAAGATCTGACACCAATTTGATTTAAACTATTCCAGAACACAGAAAAGGAATGAATACTCCTGAATTCATTCTATAAAGCCAGTATAACTCTGATACCAAAGCTGGTCAATGATACCGCTAAAACAGAAAATTATAGACTAATATCCCTCAGGAATATAGATGCAAAATTTCTCAACAATTGATCAACATATCCACCACATAAATAAAACAAGGGAAAAGAACCACATGATAATATTAGTAGATGAAGAAAAGGCACTGATACAATCCAACATCCTTTCCTGATAAAAACTTTCAGCAAAATAGAAATAGAAGTGAAATTCCCCAACATAATTAAGGGCATATACACAAAACCAACAACTTACATTATTCTCAATGGAGAGAGATTGAAAGGATTCTACTTGAGAGTGAGAATCAGACAAGGATGCTCTTTTATCACCAATCTTATTCTGTATTGCAGTGGAAATCCTAGCCAGAGCAATAAGGCAAGAAAAGGTATCCAAATTGGTAAGGAAGAAGTAAAACTCTCTCTTTGCAGAAGATATGATACTATACAAAGAAAATCCTACAGACTCAACAAGAAAACTAATGGAACTAAAAGGATTCAGCAAACTGGTGGGGTACAAGATCAACATGAAAAACCAGTCAGATTCTTCTACACTAACAAAGAGAATTCTGAAAAGAAAATTGGGGAAACAATACCATTTACAATAGCCACCAAAAAGATGAAGTATTTAGAAGTTAACCTTATCATGGATATAAAAATGCCTTATACAAAGAAAACTACAAAACACTACTGCAAAAAAAAAAAAAAGTTCTTGTTGTTGTTGTTAGGTGCCGTTGAGTCTGCTCTGACTCATGGCAACCCTATGTATGAAAGAACAAAATACTGCCCAGTCGTGTGCCAGCCTCACAATACTTGCTGTACCTGAGCCCACTATGGCAGCCACTGTGTCAATCCATCTCCTTGAGGATCTTTCCCTTTTCACTGACCCTCCACTTTACCAAGCATGATATCCTTCTTCAGGGAATGCTTCTTTCTGACAACATGACCAAAGTGGGTGAGACGAAATCTGGCCATTCTTGCTTCCAGGGAGCATTCCAGCTGCACTTCTTCCAGGACAGATTTGTTAGTTCTGTTAGCAGTCCATGATACTTTCAGTATTCTTCTCCAACACCACAACATAAGTAGCAACACTTCTTTTACCCTCCTTATTCATTGTCCAGCTCTCATATGCATATGAGGCAATTGAAAACACTATGGCTTTGGTTAGGCACACCTTAGCCTTCAGAGAGACATCTTTGCTCTTCAGCACTTGAAAGAGGTCTTTCACAGCAGATTTGCCCAGTGCAATACATCATCTGATTTCTTAACTGCTGCTTCCATTGGTGTTGATTGTGGAACCAAGCAATATGAAATCTTTGAGAACTTCAATCTTTTCTCCATTTATTGTGATGCTGCTTATAGGTCCAGTTGTGAGGATTTTTGTTTTCTTCATGTTGAGGTGTAATCCATACTACAGACTGCATCTTTAATCTTCATCACTAAGTACCTCAAGTCACCTTCACTTTCAGCAAGCAAGGTTGTGTCATCTGCATATCACAGCTTGTTGATGAGTCTTCCTCCAATCCTGATGTTGCATTCTTCTTCATATAGTCCAACTTCTCGGATTATTTGCTCAGCATACAGATTGAATAAGTATAGTGAAAGGATACAACCCTGACACACTCCCGTCCTGATTTTAAACCATGCAGTGTCCCCTTGTTCTCTTTGATTGACAGCCACCTGATCTATGTACAGGTTCCTCATGAACACAAAACCAAAAGACCTACATGAGAAGAATATGCCGTGCCCATGGAAAGGAGGACTTAACATTATACAAAAATTAATACTACCTAAAATGATCTAGAGATATAATGCAATCCAGATCCATATTCCATCAACCTTCTTTAAAGAAATGGAAAATCTATCA
Organism: Orycteropus afer afer; assembly: GCF_000298275.1. Lineage (NCBI taxonomy): Eukaryota > Metazoa > Chordata > Mammalia > Tubulidentata > Orycteropodidae > Orycteropus > Orycteropus afer. The sequence continues at coordinate 3,970,941 of NW_006921615.1, forward strand.
TCAACTTTATATGGAAAAGAAAGAGACCAAGAACAAGCAAAGCACAACTAAAGAAGAACGAAGTAGAAGGCCTCACACTTCCTGATCTCAGAATCTACTATATACAGCCGCAGTACTGGTACAATAGACACATAGACTAATGGAACATAATTGAGAACCCAGAAGTAAATTAATCCACCTATAGACAGCTGATCTTCAGCAAAGGGCCAAAGTCCATTAAATCAGGAAGAGATAGTCTCTTTAACAAACGGTGCTGGCAAAACTGGATGTTCATTTGCAGAAAAATGAAACAGGATCTGATCATAACTCACACCAGATACAAAAACTAACTCAAGATGGATCAAAGATCTAAATGTAAAACCTGAAACTATAAAGATCATTGAAGGAAAACTAGGGGCAAACTTAGAGGCCTAATTTATGTCATAAATAGTCTGTCAAACATAACTAAAAAGTAATAAACAGCAGAAGATAAAGTAGATGATTGAGACCTCTTAAAAATCAAACATGTATGCACATCAAAAAACTTCACCAAAAGAGTAAAAAGAGAACCTACATACTGCGGAAGAGGGGGTGGTTTGACAACAACATATCTGACAAGGGACTGATCTCTAAAATTTATGGAAGACTTCAACACTTCTAAAACAAAAAGACAAACAGTACAATTAAAAAATGGGCAAAGGACATGAACAGATACTTCACCAAAGAAGATGGTTAGGTGGCCAACAAATGCAAGAAGAGATGCTCACAATCATTAACCATTGTTGTTAAGTGTTGTTGAGTTGATTCCAACTCATATCAACCCTATGTACAACAGAACAAAACACAGCACAGTCCTGTGCGATCTTCACAATCATTGCTATGTTTGAGCCCATTGTTGCAGCTAATGTGTCAATCCATCTCATTGGGGGTCTTCCAGCTTGAATTTCTGGCAGTATCCTGTCAATGTACTGCTGCAACCATTTCTGAATTACCTTCAGCAATATTTTACTTGCATGTGATATTAACTCAAAAAACCAAACTCACTGCCATCAAGTCAATTCCGACTCATAGCGACCCCTTCTTGGGTTTCGGAGGCGATATCTCTATGGAAGTAGATTGCCCAATCTTCCTTCTGAGGGGTGGCTGGTGGGTTTGAACCACCAGCCTTCTGGTTAGCATCAAATGCCTTAGGCACTATGCCACGAGAGCTCCCTGTATGTGATGTTGTTGTGTTGTTGTTATGTACCTTCAAGTCAGACCCAACTCATAGCGACCCCTCCTTGGGTTTCCAAGGCAGTATCACTACAGAAGTAGATTGCCCGATCTTCCTTCCAAGGAGGGGCTGGTGGGTGGGTTTGAACCACCAACCTTCTGGTTAGCAGTCAAGTGCCTTAGGCACTACGCTACCAGAGCTCCTGTATGTGATATTGTTGTTGTTGTTATGTGCCGTCAAGTCGGCCCCGACTCATAGCGACCCCTCCTTGGGTTTTCGAGGCAGTATCACTACGGAAGTAGGATTGCCCAACCTTCCTTCCGAGGAGTGGCTGGTGGGTTTGAACCACCAGCCTTCTGGTTAGCAGGCAAGTGACTTAGCCACTATGCTACCAGAGCTCCTGTATGTGATATTAGAGAGATGCAAATCAAAACAACAATGAGAACTATCATTTCACCTGGCAATAATAGCAGAAAACAGCAAATTCTGGTAAGTAAGTGTGTAGGGAAATTGGAACTCTCATGTACTGTAGGTGAGATTATGCAATGGTACAATCACTATGGAAAATGGTATGACACCTCCTATAAAATGTTAAAAATAGAGATACTATATGATGCGGCAATCCCACAACTGGGTATATGTCTTAGAGAAATAAGAGCTGTGGTATTTAAAGTTGTGTGTCGACTTGGCTGGGCCTGATTGAGTGGCTGGGCAGCTGGTGGTAGTTATTCCCCATTATGAGACTGGCAATCAACTCCATGGTAGGATCTACCTCAAGCAGCTAAGTAGCTGCTTTAGGGATGTGGTCTGCTTCCCATATATAAGAAGCGGCTTCAGGAATGGTCTCTCGCTTATGGCACGCTTGCACCCGGCCTGTAGCCAGGTCATTGTTCAGCAGCCTGCCATGCTCTGCTGATCTTGGCACTTTTAATGGGCTTGAGTGATGAAAAGCCTCCAGCTTCAGTGGGCTGGAAGCAGGAAGTAGAGCTGAAGCCCAAGGTTGAGGGGCTTTCATCCAGCCCCTAGAGCCTGGCACTTTGAACTCAGACTTAAAGTCTCCAAATTATAAGAGTAAACTCCTGTTTGTTAAGGCCATCTCATTTGTGTTATATTCCTGTCACAGCAGCACCAGGTAACCAGAACAAGAGCTATGACATGAATAGATATATACACACCCATGTTCATTGCAGAATTATTCACAATAGCAAAAAGATGGAAACAACCTAAGTGCCCATCAGTGAATGAATGGATAAACAAACTTTGGTACATACACACAATAAAATATTATGCCATGTTAAAAAATAATGATGAATCTGCAAAACATCTGACAACATGGATGAACCTGGAGGATATTATATGAAGTGAAATAAGTCAATCACAAAAGGACAAATATTGTGTGAGACTACTATTATAAAAAGGCAAGAAAAGGTTTATGCACAGAACAAAATATTGTTTGATGGTTACTAGATAGTAGACATGTATTAACTTGGATGAAGGGAAATGCAATACACAATAAGGGGAAGATCAGTACAGTATGACCAAGGCAAAGGAAGACATTGGGAGCTACACAAGAGTAAAAGCAGTGACGGTGAATACTACTACATACATACTCCTGAAAAAAGAAAAAGCAAGCAACCAAATAAGTACTCTTCCAAAGGTAGAGACTATCAGGCCAGTCTTTCTCCTTTTCTTTCCCCAGACAAGCACATAGTTACAATGAGAGAACTTGCAGAATCATGAAATACTAAGATATAAACTGTATTCTCATAAGAGGTTTTAGGTGGATAATAAGAAATAAGCAAACAAATATTAGATTTTGTCTTATTAATTAATCAAGTACTTAGCAATCTGTTTCTCTGTTTTATTCCCACATAGCTAACCTTAAACTTTATCTGCAATATTTGGCGACACTCAGTTCATTCTCACTTGCTTACCCAAGGATCTTCTCTTAAATTCTGTATCAAAACTCCTTTTCTTCCCATTCCTAAGCTCAGTGGTATCAACATCCGCTAGACGCATTAATACACCTTTATCAATAGTTAGTTAGTATCTCTCTAGCAAGTTAAAGGAACTCTGATGGTATAGTGGTTTAATTATTTGGCTGCTAACCAAAAGGTCAGCAGTTTGAACCCACCAGCTGCTTAGACAGATAGATGTCTAGAGACATCTATCTCTAGACATCTTAGACAGATAGATGTCTAGATAGATAGATGAGACAATCTGCTTCTGTAAAGATTTACAGGCTTGGAAACCCTATGGAACAGTTCTATCGTGTCCTAAAGTGTTGCTGTGAGTTGGAATTGCTTGATAGCAGTGAACATCAAACTCTCATTTAGGGACATTTTTCCTACCAGGACACATGGTCAGTGCTTCATGCTTTCCAGATGGTTCTTGCTTATTTGACCCTGGCAAGTTAACAAGCTCCTCTGATTAAAGTAATAGTTCTATGATGTACCTCACATTGTTCTTTCATCTCTTCAGTTTCTCTCTGAATCTGATCATGATGTCGTTCAACAAACTATGGTTGTCACTTCAGACTCACACATTAGTTTTCATTGGGCCTTATCTTTTTCACTCCATTCTAAATCAGAATCAGAATTTTGATTTTCCAAATCCAGTTTATGTTATGGTGTCTAACTTGTTATACCTACAAGCACTCTAGGTAAGAGAATTATTACAGTGAAACGTGTGCGAGCCAGAACTCAACAAGACTGCCTTGTTTTTCCAGTCTTGCAATTTCCCACCCTTGACAGGGTATAGTCTAACCACTTTTCTATTGTTCTTTATTAAGAATCCTACCTCATAAATACCCAGAAAGTGTTTCTTTTCAATTTTATAGGACTGTAAAAGAAACAGTCATTTTTTATGGTTTGCACGCTTATTCAAATATGTGCATGGTATACATGCATATATTATACAAAAAATATGGGTAAAATTCACTTTTTAATAAGAACATCTAACATCAACTGTTTAGTTCATTTTTTAATGAAATCATTGAAATAATTTTCTAAGTCCATACTCTTTTCAAAAAACTCTTCGTCTCCTTTAACTCTTCCAAATTCCTTTAAAGGCTATATAGCAGAAATCCTGTGTTTGACTTAAAACCTCGGGCTCTTCTAATGAGAGGTCTTTACCGTTTTCATCATCATCATCTTCAGATTGCAAATCTACAATTTCTTGCATATTTATATAGTCCACTTCTGTGGCAATTTCCTTGTTGATACCAATGTAAGATGTGACAGTGATCCAATTTCCTGAAACTCCACTATAAATATGATTTATTTTGTCCTAAATCTGCATGATGTTATCAGACTCAATAACAGTTTCATTTTGTATACTCTCACCACTGTCAAATGAGAAACCACAGTTCTTAAAACATTTTCTTACAATATCTTCCTTAATCATTTTGACTGATCGCTTAAGAAATGAAATTCCATCAAGGACATCGATTTTCCCCAAAATCTCTGATGCCATCTTGCACATCTCAACACTGGCAATCACTTTCTGAAGCAATAGCTTCCTGTAGTTTACCTTCATATTTTGGATAATGCCATTATCTAGAGGTTCTGGGAACAGCATCATGGATGATGGGGAAAAATTAATTTAATATTGGATAGGTGCAGTGACTGATGACAAGTAACATTGTCAGTGAACAAAAGAATGCTTTGGTTTTGTTTTTAAATGCTATTGTAAAGTTTATTTTAAAACTCTTGGTAAAATTCGCCCTCCATTCAGGCTTTTTTATTCCATTTCCATTCAGCTGAAAGCTTATTAATTTCAATATTCTTGAACCACTGTCATTTCTCACTCTTTCCAATTATCATTTGTGCTCTTTTCATTTGTGGTTTTTCTTTTTTTTTTTTTTTTTTTTTTTTTTTAGGTACAGTGTTCTTTATTGATGGTACATGACAAGGTTGGGCTCTCTAAGCCCCTCCCCTTCTTTAGGGGGTCTGGATGGAAACTATAGAGGATGGGAGATTCTCAGTGTGTTGGGGATGGAGTTGGGGCAAGGACTCCCCAGCAGCCAAAGATTTCTCACTTCCTCTAGTGCTAGTGCTGGGGCTGGTGGTCCAGGAGGCTCTTATTCCTTGGAGGCCATGTGGACCATCAGGTCCACCACCCTGTTGCTGTAGCCAAATTCATTATCATACCAGGAAATGAGTTCAACAAAGTGGTCGTTCAGGGCAATGCCAGCCCCAGCATCAAAGGAGGAAGAGTGGGTGTCACTATTAAGTCACAGGAGACAACCTGGTCTTCAGTGTAGCCCAGGATGCCCTTTAGGGGACCCTTCGATGCCTGTTTCACCACCTTCTTGATGTCATCATATTTGGCGATTTTCTCCAAACGGCAGGTCAGGTCCACAGTGGACACATTGGGGGTGGGGACACAGAAGGCCATGCCAGTGAGCTTCCCATTCAGCTCAGGGATGACCTTGCCCACAGCCTTGGCAGTGCCAGTAGATGCAGGGATGATGTTCTGGGCAGCCCCATGGCCATCACGCCACAGTTTCCCAGAGGAGCCATCCACAGTCTTCTGGGTGGCAGTGATGGCATGGACCGTGGTCAAGAGTCCTTCCACAATGCCAAAGTTGTCATGGATGACCTTGGCCAGGGGGGCCAAGCAGTTGGTGGTGCAGGAGGTATTGCTGACAATCTTGAGGGATTTGTCATACTTCTCATGGTTCACACCCATCACAAACATGGGGGCATCGGCAGAAGGGGCAGAGATGATTACCCTTTTGGCACCACCCTTCAAGTGAGCCCCAGCCTTCTCCATGGTTGTGAAAACGCCGGTAGATTCTACAACATATTCAGCACCAGCATCACCCCACTTGATGTTGGTGGGATCTCACTCCAGGAAGATGGTGACGTGCTTCCCATTGATGACAAGCTTCCCATTCTCAGCCTTGACGGTACCATGGAACTTGCCATGGATAGAATCAAACTGGAACATGTAGACCATGTAGTTGAGGTCAATGAAGGGGTCATTGATGGCAACAACATCTACTTTGCCAGAGTTAAAAGCAGCCCTGGTGACCAGGAGCCCAATACGGCCAAATCCGTTCACTCCGAGCTTCACCATCGTGTCTCACCAAAGCGGCTGAGACTGCACAAGAGGGTGCAGCTGTCTGTCGAATGGGGAGGAGCAGAGAGCCCATTTGTGGTTTGTCAAATGTCCCATCTGCAAACGTGGTCAAGAGGATGACAAGCTGCTCTTTTGAAAACTGACCCCATGAGCATTTTTCCCACTTCATTTTCAGGGTCGCATTAGGCATTGCTCTGTAGAATAGAGCAGTCTCTTCAGCATTTGCAGTGTCTTTAGGATCATATCCCATAATGATCTCTTCTAACTTTGGAATCTCTTTTGAACATCTTTGTCAGTCTCGTTGATTGACATTCCAAGTGAGTCGATGTGGATATGTTTGTTTTGTGTTGTTTTTTGAAGTTCTGAAGGCACCCCTTAGACACTGAGAATCCATCCACTTTTAAAACTTTTTTTTTTTCTTTTCCTTTACCTTTGCTTGCCGGATCACTAAACCAAACTCACGGCCATGAGTCAGATCTAACTCCTAGCCACACCTCCTTGGGTTTCCAAGGCAGAATCACTATGGAAGTAGATTGCCCAATCTCCCTACCAAGGGGTGGCTGGTGAGTTTCAGCCATCAGCCTTCTGGTTAGCAGTCAAATGCCTTAGGCACTATGCCACCGGAGCTAGGATAGGTCTTAGAATGAGAATATTTTGGGTGGAGCCTTGAAGAAACCACTCAAAAACAGATTTGATTATTTCTGCATAATATCCGTCCCTTCCTTTCTTGATGTTTCCATTGGTGCTGCTCATATATTTTTCAATTATTTTAACTTTTTCTTTCATGATTGAGTAAATTTTCATTTTGCCACACTTCAACTTAATTACGGCTTCCTTGATGGTCTTTTTCTTTCGGTTTCATATTCAGGTTCTCATTTGGACAAGGTCAAATTTTTCTTTCAGAGATGAATTTCTCTCTCTCTTCTTATTTCATGGCTGTGAAGAAATAAGCTTTTAGAAAAAGAAATAAATAAGTTCTTATGAAAAGTAAGAAATACATAATCTTCTTGGAAACATGAATATCTCAACAAAATGAAAACTATCAGCATCATTGTATGATAAAGTTAACACATCTCAGTAAAATATTTAAGGACAAAAAACACATTGAGAAGAATGTTCCTGCTTTTGTACACACATTGAATATGTTAAGTGAAGGAATGCTTCTCTACTTTGGGGGCAAAACAAGAAATTTTGAAGGAAAGAATTACAAGGACATGAAGGAGTGGATTTTGAAAAGTGTAATGAAGTGTATTAAAATTACAAATAGCTAAAGCAAAAACTAAAAATTAAAGACAAAGAGAAGAATCGGACCTCTCAAGGCAAGGAGGGAAGTATGTACTAGATTTTAATGAAAATGAAAGAATTAATTAGTATCTGTTACCTTCTTCCAAGCTCATGGATATTGTCCTTCACTGGAAAATTTTTACAGGCAAAAAACAAGCAAAACTGTGAAGAACAGACATGCTCAGAGACCAGTAGCAGTGCACAGTACACACTCACACACAGTAAAAATGCAAAAGGAAACAGGTGACTGTCCTTCAGCTCTGGCTTTTGGACTTCTTGGGACTATTTCCAGCTTTTGCATCTACACTTCCTCATATTTAGGGTGCTCCATGTCTCACAGGGGGAGCTCTGGTAGCATAGTGGCTAAGACACTTGCCTGCTAACCAGACGGCTGGCGGTTCAAACCCACCAGCCACTCCTCAGAAGGAAGGTTGGGCAATCCTACTTCCATAGTGATACTGCCTCAGAAACCCAAGGAGGGGTCGCTATGAGTCGGGGCCGACTCGACGGCACATAACAACAACAACAACAACATGTCTCACAGGTTCCAGCTTTCAGAGAGTATTTATTAGGCTGAAATAATCATTTTAGTGGAAGATATTTGAGTTTTCCTTCTTTGACAGGCTTCCGCCTTATATGGGTTCTAGCTTTCACTGGTTTTGCTGTGTTGTATTTTCCAGCATATTTTTCTTCTGTCTTTGCCCTGAAGTCATTTGTATGTGACATTTCCAGGGGGGATGAAGGGAAGGGAAGGGAAGCAGCCTGTACCCATTAAGCATCATCAGCAGTGTCCCTGATCGTGAAGAAAGAACATCCCATCAGCACTCATCACTGCAGACCTTGTTCTTCTCTATCCTGAGTACCTAGGGACTGACAGGAAATATAGAGTGAGCATTTGATTTATCATCCAGACTGGGACACTTCTTTGAGAATAAAGAAGACACCATTAATAATTATAGCAGGATATATGATCATGATCACCCAATTTAAATGGTTTTAAAATCCAACTACCAAGAGTATAAAACTAATTGAAAAGGAGGCACATACAAAAAAACCAAACCCATTGCCATAGAGTTGATTCTGACTCATGGCAACCCTATGTGTTATAGAGTAAAACTGTTCTTCAGGGTTTTCTTGGTTGTAATCTTTAGGGAAGCAGATCACCAGACCTTTATAAAGGCAGATGAAGCAGGACTGCTGGGTGAGTTTGAAGCACCAACGTTTAGGTTACCAAAAACCAAACCAAACTCACTGCTGTCCAGTCTGTTCTGACCCATAGCAACCCCTCCTTGGGTTTCCGAGGTGGTATCATTACGGAAGTAGATTGCCCCATCTTCCTTCTGAAGAGTGGCTGGTGGGTTTGAACCGCCAGCCTTCTGGTTGTTAGCAGTCAGATGCCTTAGGCACTACGCCACCAGCGCTCCCTTCAGGTTAGTAGGTGAATGCAAATCATTTGTGCCACCCAGGGACCCTACAGAGCAAAACAGAACTATGCTTTTTTCCCCCTGAAGCTTCCAGAAAAGTGATCCGAAAAGTTTTAAATGTGTCTTTCCAAAAAATAAACTGAAATGATCCTTTCATTTCTTTTAGGTTCCTTTAGGATAGACTTGCAGATGGTTTGCAAAAGTCTTCATGCCAGCAACAGCTGTTTAGCTCAAAAAATTAAAAACAGCCTACAAAATTCTCTGTGTTTCTCTTATAATTAAAAAAAAAAACCCTAAGTTTCTTATTTTTTATCTATTAAACTTATTCCACACTGCATTTTGTGAACTAAACGGCATAAAGAGTTCCTTAGAGATTCATACATTTGTCCTTTGTTACCTAATTCTGGAAGCCCAAAATATAGTATTATAAATGCTAATGTTTTTCCCCATTTGCATTTATTTATGTGCTTTCTTTTTATACAAGCCTCCCATCAAAATATCCAAAAGATATTAAAGACTAATATTAATAAATCCTTGAGGTGTTCTTCCTTCTAATTGCATGTATCCAGCTAGTCTCTATGACATCAGCTCAATAACAAAGAGATAAAGCTCAAATTAAAAATCCTTCCCTCTCGGAAGGATACCTAGGAACCAATGGTCCACTCAGTCAGAGGGTGATGAAGTAGAAGGCCATGAGTCACGTTAGTTCTCCCAGAAGTTTTAATTCAAAATTGTTTTGAGACGATTTAAAAGAAAATCTGGCAATAGACCCCGAACATTAGCATTTCTCATGCAGACATGACGTTTAATTTTTTCTTTAATATGAGAAACAGAATCACCATCTCCCCACCAAAGGGAGCCTAAATCAGTTGCTGTAGAGTTGATTGCAACTCATGGTGACCCCATTCGTTTCAGACAGAACTGTACTCCGTAGGGGTTTTCGATGGCTGATTTTTCCAAAGTAGATTGCCAGATCTTTCTTCCAAGGTGCCCCTGGATGGGTTTGAACTGTCAGCCTTTCTGTCAGTAGCCCAACACTTAACCAAAGGGAGTCTGATCTCTGCGAACTCAATTTTACCAGCCTCTAGAGTCCATAGTGTGCAGCACACAGCTCTTGCTATGGAAGCTGCAGAGGCTTCTCCTCAGAAAAGGATATGAGAAATGCAGTGAGGTAAGTCAGCTTCCGCAGCCCTATCTGCTGTCATTGCAATCTTGTTTTTACATTTTTTAAAGCATCTGTTCCTTAGTGCTTATGGTTTTACAAAGCAGTGTTAATGTTCCCGGTGGTATAATTGCCCCAATATATCCATGCCTGCTGTTCTGGTAACTGTTAAGATTAGAAGCTCAGCATGTGAAGGGAAACTTGGGGAGGCATTTGTGTAATGTAGGCCACATTAATCCCCAAGGGAATTCTGTCTATGGAAGGCCTGTGTGTAAAGGCTCCCTCTGGTGGTGCCTGAGATATATTCATGTTCCCTGTGAACATGAACATGAATGCCAGCCTTAAGTATTACAACAAAAGTGTTTCAAGAAAACAGGGAGATTGTCCATATTTAGTGAGCTTTCAGGGAGCTCTGGTAGCATAGCGCCTAAGGCACATGACTGCTAACCAGAAGGCTTGGCAGTTCAAACCCACCAGCCACTCCTTGGAAGGAAGGTTGGGCGATCTACTTCTGTAGTGATACTGCCTCAGAAACCCAAGGAGGGGTCGCTATGAATCGGGTCCGACTCGACAGCACATAACAACACAACAGCAACAGTGAGCTTTCAAATACCCCTCCATCTTCTAAAAAGAAGCAAGTTGAAAATGGCCACATGTTAAGAAATACTGCATTTCTGTTTATGGTGATGTAAAATTGGCAGTGGGTATTGGTGATGATCGCACATGATTGGTATAATTTGATGTCACTGAATTGTACAAGTGAAAAATGCTAAATTGGCAAACGTTATGTTATCTGTATTTTTACAATAAAAAATGCTTTCAAAAAAAAAAATCTCTGAACACATGTGCTCCTCACTCTCCCATTTCTTCATCAAAGATTATTTAATCATCTCATGCTGAAAGCAGTTCTGGCAATTGCTCTTCATTTTTTGTGTCTTCCTACTTTACTATCAAGGACCTCTGGTAGTTAATAACGCATTTGGCTGCTAACCAGAAAGTCAGTAGTTCAAACCCACCAGCTGCTCTGTGAAAGGAAGATGGGGCAATCTACTTCCATAAAGTTTACAGCCTCAGACTTCCGTAAGATGGAGGAATAGTCAGACAAGCGACACAGACTCTATTCAACAAAGAAAAGAAAAACCAATTGACAGAGATATAGAAGATATTCTTGGAGCCCTGAGCTTTGAAAGGAACTACACAGAAGTGAATTAGGCACCAACTACTGGAAAAACCTGAACAAAAACAATGAGTACAGAGACAGTCAGAGCTGTGGACTGTCAGCTACTCCAATGTGACCAGCAGCCTGAATAGTTCCAAGTGGTGTTGGGACCTGAGAATTGACCTAAAAAAGATCAGCCCTGGTCACCAAGGGCTGAAGGGACAACTGCGCTGGTGGCCTATGACTAGGAAGGGAAACAGCAAGGTGGGAGACAACCTGAGCTGTTGACTTTCCGCTGTCCAGAGGGCATAGCCATTTTGATTGCTTACATGCAGCAGCCATTTTGGATATTTAAAGTCACTGAGGGTGCAGCCATTTAAATGTTTACAAGGGACAACCATTTTAGATATTTAAAGTGACCAAGGGCACAGCCATTTTGAATGTTTACAAGCAGTGGCCATTTTGGATCTTTAAAGTGACCAAGGGTGCAGCCATTTTGCATGTTTATAAGCAGTAGCCATTTTGGATACTTAAAGTGACCAAGGACTCAGCCATTTTGTATCTTTACAGGTGGCAACCATTTTGGACTTTAAAGTGACAACATCCTCATTCAGATTCTAGGGAAATAGGAATAGGCTCTGTTTGCCAAGGGTGGCAGGGACATATGAGAGGCTGGCAACAGGAAAGGAGACAGGTGGTGAGTATATAAGTGCTGCCCACTAGCAAATAGAGGAGCACAGCACAGTATCCTGCTGGCGTAGATAACATACAAAGAAAACAAAAATTGTGGGCAAGTCACTCCAACATACAATCACCAATTAAATACAAACACAGGAAGGTCACAATACCTTGGAGACAACAGAGCATCACAGTCCACACAAAGAAGCAAGATAAAGCAGGAGAAACAAGGGACCAGGATACAGACCCAAAACACATCCCTGAGGAAGATGCAGCACTGGAACTCCCAGATAAGGAATTCAAAAGAATTATATTTAGGTATCTTCAATGAATTGAGAGACATATCAAGGAAAACACAGAGAAAACCCTAGAACAATTTCAAAAGACAATATAAGAACAAAATAACAAAATAAATGAAAAATTAGAAATGATACAAAATCTACACACAGAAATCCAAAAGATTAATACTAAATTTTCAGAAATAGATAAGACATTGAATGGACAAACGAGTAGAATTGAATCAATGGAAGACAGAAGTAGGGAGATTGAGGCAAATACCTGAACACTTCTTTGGAAAGGGAAAAATCAGAAAAAAGATGAAAACAAAATAAAGAAAGCCTAAGGTTCATGTGGGATACCATCAAAAGGAATAACTTACATGTAATTGGAATTCCAGAACAGGAAGACACAAATAAAACCACAGACAAAATTGTCAAAGATTTGTTGGAAGAGAATTTTCCTGGTATGATGAAAGATGAAAATATATCCATTCAGGAAGTCCAATGAACCCCAAACAGGATAGACCCCAAAAGAAAATCACCAACTCATATCATCATGAAACTCACCAAAACCAAAGACAAAGAATCATGAGAGCAGCACAGAAAAAATGAAAAGTTACCTACAAGGACCAACCAATAAGACTAAGCTCAGATTTCTCAGTAGAAACCATGCAGGCAAGAAGACAATGAGATGGTATATATAAAACACTGAAGGAGAAAAATTTCCAACCAAGAATTATGTACCCAGCAAAACTGTCCCTCAAATATGATGGTGAAATTGGGAATTTCCAGAAAAGCAGAAATTAAGGGAATTTGTTAAAACCGGACCAACTTTAAAAGAGATGCTAAAGGGAGTCCTTTGGACAGAAAAGCAACAACAGCCAACAACAACTGACCATTAACACACATGATGATATAACCCAGAAACCAACCCAGTTATGGAAGTATCCAAAGTAAATAAGCCTACGAAATTGTAAACAGGGAATCAGAGACATCAATTGACAAATGAGGACAATTACAAACCAAAAAGGGAAAAACCTGTGTCATTACAGAACTTCTAGATGGTAGGGAAATCAAGACAACTACAAGATAGAATGGACTATTCTAAACTTGGGAAGAAGACTATAAATCACAGGGTAACCTCAAAGAAAAATGATAAACCTTCACATCAAAAATGAGGACCAACATAAATATTCAGCAAATACTGAAACAATAGCAATGAAGGAAGTGATAACACAATTCATAAACAAAATGAGCTCAGCATAGAAAATTTTATGAAATAATGAAATCGACACCACAGAAAAGCACATAATAAAAATGACAACGACAAATTTATGTTTGCAATTATTACATATCTGGCAAGGGTCTTATCTCTAAGATTTATAGTGGAAGAGTGGATGACCAAACTATGGTACATACACATAATGGAATGCTATGCAGTGCTAAAGAATAATGTACAGTCTGCAAAACACAGCATAATATGGATGAACTTGGAGGACATTATGCTGAGTGAAATAAGTCAGTCACAGAGGGATAAATATAGTAGTAGTTCGTTGTTGTGGAGGGTCAAGGAAAGGTTTATATATGGAGGGAAACTTTCTTTGTTGGTTGCCAGGAGTGGGAGGGGAGGGGAGAGAACACTGCAGGAAAAAAAATGCATTGAGCCATGTCACTTTAGTTTTTTGTATTTCACTGTACATAAATTATATTTCAACAAAATGCATTTAAAAAAAACAAGATTTACAGCCTCAGAAACCCAATGGAGGTCACTATTGAGTCTGAATTGACTCAATGGCATTGAGTTTGGTTTTTAATTTAGAGTTTACTACCAGTCCCATTAGGAACTCTGGTAACGTAGTGCCTGAGGCACTTGACTGCTAACCGGAAGGTTGGCGGTTCCAACACACCAGCCACTCCTGAGAAGGAAGGTTGGGCAATCTACTTCCCAGAAACTCAAGGAGGGGTAACAATGAGTCACAATTGACTCCACAGCAGTGAGTTTGAGCGCCATCATATACTGGGTTCTCTTCTCCTTCCTGATCCTTCTTTTCCCATAATGGTCTCCTGACCACCCAGCACCATCAGGCTCCACATGTTTGGAAGCTCTGGGTTGCTCCTACCTTCACAGAATTTAGGACACCCAAACGACCCTTGTTTTCCTTTGTCTTAGCAAGTAAGCTTCCTGTAATTTCTAAGACCAGCTTCTTTTCTTGGGAAAAGAAAACCCCTCACTAGGGGTTGGATCCCTACCCCCTTATCTGCTTTCTTAGGACTTCCTCTGGATGAGATGCTTCTGACGCTGGTGGGTGCAGAACTGGAAGCCCACTTTATTTATTTATTTTTTTTTTTCTTCTGTGAAATTTTACACATTCTTCACCATAAACATTCTCATTTTTCCATTCAGGTTGTTCTATTTCCTTTAATCTCATTTCTCTGGCCCTTCACACTCTCATCTTTGTTTTAAAATACTTACTGACAATTTGGACTCATACAAGTGATTTTCTAAAAGAGTATAATACTTATGGAAGATATTCATTATTTTTTGAGCCAATGTGTTATTCAGCTACTAGGTGACCTCAAGGTTTAGTTTTGGTTCATAGTTTGAAGAGTATATCAGGACAGTAGTCTCAGGGAGTCCTCAAATCTCAACTAGTCCAGTTTGTTGTTAGGTGCCATTGAGTTGGCTCTGACTCATAACAACCCTATTTACAACAGAACAAAACACTGCCCGGTCCTGCGCCAGCTCACAATAATTGCTATACCAGAGCCCATGGTTGCACCACTGTGTCAACCCATTTCATTGAGGGCCTTCCCCTTTTTCACTGACCCTCCACTTTACCAAGCATGATATCCTTCTCCAGGGAGTGGTCTGTTCTGACTTGACCAAATTAGGTCAAACGAAGTCTGGCCATTCTCACCTCCAAGGAGCATTCTCCAGCTGTACTTCTTCCAGGACAGATTTGTTAGTTCTTCTGGCAGTCATGGTATTTTCAGTATCCTTTACCAACACAACTCATAAGCATCAACTCTTCTTTGGTCTTCCTTATTCATTGTCCAGCTCTCACATGGATATGAGGTGTTTGAAAATACCTTAATCTTCAAAATGACATCTTTACTCTTCAACACTTTAAAGAGGTCCTTTGCAGAAAATTTGCCCAGTCCAATAGGTTCTCTGGTATCTTGACTGCTGTTTCCATTGGTGTTGATTGTGGACACAAGTAATATGAAATCTTCGACAACTTCAATCTTTTCTCCATTTATCTTGATGCTGCTTATTGGTCCAGTTGTGAGGATTTTTGTTTTTTTTATGTTGAGACGTAATCCATACTGCAGACTGTAGTCTTTAATCTTCATCAGTAAGTGCTTCTAAGTCATCCTCACTTTCAGCAAGCAAAGTTGTGTCATCTGCATACCACAAGTCATTAATGAGTCTTCCTCCAATCCTGATGCCGTGCTCTTCACATAGTCCAGCTTCCCTGGTATTTGCTCAGCATACAGATTGAATAAATATAGTGAAAGGGTGTAACCCTGATGCACTCCCTTCCTGATTTTAAACCATGCAGTATCCCCTTGTTCTGTTCAAACGACAGCCTCTTGGTCTATGAACAGGTTCCTGATGAGTACAATTAAGAGTTCTGGAATTCCCATTCTTCTCAATGTTAACCATAATTTGTTATGATCCACACAATCAAATGTTTTTGCATAGTCAATAAAACACAAGTAAACTTCTTTCTGGTATTCTGTGCTTTCAGCCAAGATCCATGTGACATCAGCAATGATATCTCTCATTCCACATCCTCTTCTGAATCCAGCTTGCATTTCTGGCAGTTCCCTGTTAATATACTGCTGCAACCATCCTTGAATTCTCTTCAGCAAGATTTTACTTGCATGTGAGATTAACGATATTGTTTGATACTTTCCACATTCTGTGGGATCACCTTTCTCTGGACTGGTTACAAATATGGATCCTTTCCTGTCAGATGGCCAGGTAGCCGTCTTCCAAATTTCTTGCCACAGACAAGTGAGTGCCTCCAGTGTAGCATCCATTTGTTGAAACATCTCAATGGGTTTTCTGCCAAGTCCTGGAGCCTTGATTTTTGCCAATTCCTTCAGAGCACCTTCAACTTCTTCCCTCAGTACCATTGGTTCTTGATCATATGCCACCTCCTGAAATGGATGAAAATCGACCAATTCTTTTTGGTACAGTGACTCTGTGTATTCTTTCCATCTTCTTTTGATGTTTCCTGAATCATTCAATATTTTGCCCATAGAATCTTTCAGTATTGTAACTCGAGGCTTGAATTTTTTTCTCAGTTCTTTCAGTTTGAGAAATGACAAGCATGTCCTTCTCTTTCGGTTTTCTAACTCCAGGTCTCTGCACATTTCATTATAATAATTGACTTTGTCTGCTTGCGCTGCTCTTTGAAATCTTCTGTTCAGCTCTTTTACCTTGTCATTTCTTCCATTTGCTTTAGCAACTCTCTGTTCAAGGGCAAGTTTCAAGAGTGTCTTCTGACATCCATTTTGGTCTTTTCTTCCTCTTCTCTTTTTAATGACCTTTTGCTTTCTTCATGGATGTTCTTGATGTCATCCCACAGTTCCTCTGGTTTTCAGTGCATCAAATCTGCTCTTTAGTTGGTCTCTAAACTCAGGAAGGATGTAATCAAGGTTATATTTTGGCTCTTGTGGACTTGTTTTAATTGTCTTCAGCTTCAACTTCAACTTGCATGTAAGCAGTTGATGGTCTGTTCCACAATCAGTTCCTGGCCTTGTTTTGGCTGAAAATATTGAGCTTCTCCATCGCCTCTTGCCACAGATGTAGTCAGTCTGATTCCTGTGTACTCCATCTGGTGAAGTCCACATGTATAGTCATTGCTTATGTTATTGAAAAAGGTATTTGCAATGAATAAGTCATTGGTCTTGCAAAATTCTATCATGCAATATCCAGCATTATTTCTATCACTAAAGCCATATTTTCCAACTACTGGTGATTCTTCTTTGTTTACAGATTTTGCATTCCAATCACCAGTGATAATCAACATATCTTGATTGCATGTTTGGTCAATTTCAGACTGCAGAAGTTGGTAAATATCTTCAAATTCCTCATCTTTGGCTTTGGTGGTTGGTGTGTAAATTTTAATAAGGGTGGTATTAACTGGTCTTCCTTGTAGATGTATGGATATTATCCTATCACTGACAGCATTATACTTCAGAATAGATCTTAAAACAGTCTTTGTGATGATGAATGCCACACCATTCCTCTTCAATTTGTCATTCCCAGCATAGTACATCATTTGTCTGATTCAAAATGGCCAAAACCAGTCCATTTCAGCTCACTAACGCCTAGGATGTCCATCTTCATGCATTCCATTTCATTTTTGACAACTGCCAATTTTTCTAGGTCCATACTTCATACATTCCATGTTCTGATTATTAATGGATGTTTACAGCTGTTTCTTCTCATTTTGAGTCTTGCCACATAGCAAATGGAAGTCCCGAAAGCTTTACTCCATCCACGTCATTAAGGTCAGCTTTACTCTGAGGCAGCAGCTCTACCCCAGTCATATTTTGAGTGTCTTCCAACCTGAGAGGCTATCTTCTAGCACTATATCACACAGTTTCAGGGCTGTTCATAAAGTTTTCCAGTGATCTATCAGATAGTGTTTCACAATCAGCTCCTGGCCTTGTTTTGGCTGAAAATATTGAGCTTCTCCATTTCACTGCCATTCATAAGATTTTCCCTGGCCAATTCTTTGGGAACTGGATGGCCTCTTCCTTCTTCTGAGTCTGTCTTAGTCTCGGTGACCCTGCTGGTATTTGAAATACCAGTGGCATAGCCTCCAGCCTCACAGCAACACGCAAGACACCACAGTACAACAAACTGGCAGATAACTGGTGGAACACTCATCCAGTAGGTCTGTTTTTTTGTTAGTGGTAGTGGT
Organism: Orycteropus afer afer; assembly: GCF_000298275.1. Taxonomy (NCBI): domain Eukaryota; kingdom Metazoa; phylum Chordata; class Mammalia; order Tubulidentata; family Orycteropodidae; genus Orycteropus; species Orycteropus afer. Next base: position 3,989,145 of record NW_006921615.1, read on the forward strand.
GGTGGTGTTGGTTTGGTCATTTGTTTTAAGGAATTTGGACTTCAGTTCTGCATTTTTCTCCCATTCTATCATTTCCATCTCTTGTGGCCCTGATTAGAACAGTCAGTCATAGTTGTTGGGCACCACATAGTTCTTCTGGTCTCAAGGTAGATGAGGCCATAGTTTGTGTAGATGCTTGTCCTTCCCCTAAATCCCAGTGGCAGGGTTCTTCCTACAGGCTTCGCTGATCTTCCAGAAACCTAAATAATACCCATTGCTATCAACTTGATTCCAACCCATGGCTAACCCCTGTGTTACAGAGTAGAACAGTTCCACAGGATTTTCAAGGTTGTGATCTTTTGAAAGCAGATCATCAGACTTGTCTTAGTCTCCATGTATTCATCATAATATAGAATAATATAAATGTGTACATCTCAACATTACACTAATGTCTTAGTATCTTAGTGATTCTTTAACAGAAATACCACAAGTAGATAGTTTTAAAGAACAGAAATTTATTTTGCCACAGTTTAGGAGGCTAGAGGTCTGAATCCAGGGCACCAGGTCTAGGAGATGATGCTCTCTTTTTTGGCTCTGGGGAACAGAGAGACTCGTCTCAGTTTCTGTAACTCCAGCATTCCTTGGTTCCTTGGAGATCTCTGCCTGGCATTTATCTTTCCCCTATTTATGCTTGCTTCTCTCTGTGTGTAATCTGCCCTTTCTATATCTCAAATCTCATTAGGTTTAAGACACATCTTACACTGATATGGCTTTACTAGCATAGCAATGAGAGCCCCATTTCCAAATGAGGTTATATACACAGGTATAGGGGTTAGGATTCCAACACACATTTTGAAAGGACACAATTCAATCCATAACATCTGGCCTCTTGGCACAAATCTAAAATTTTAAACATTCACTTGTAGGAATTCTCAGTTTCCCCTTGTTCTTCTTTCTCTCACACATATATCCCAGCCCAACCCAGCCCATGACTCCTCTAGCTTTTGATTTTTGAAATCCTTTTGTGTTCTCTCTCTCTCTCTCTCTCTCTCTCTCTCTAATTCCATCCCTCAGACCCTGGCTGAATTACCTCAGTTTATCCTACAGAAACACGTCCCGTTTTTGCTTTAGGCCCTAATTATACCAACACTGATTGAATCTTTTCTTCAATATCCAAAGTCCAAACTGTCCCCTGGACTCTGCCCCCGAGAACTTCTCCATAACATGTCTTCTCTACTCCAGACCCAAGTGGCCTGCTTGGCTATTTCCTCAGCTTTTTAGTTGAAACCTCAGGTTTTCAAATAACTCCTAGCCCCTCAGAGTCCCCAAATCAATTAACTGGTACAGAATTCACCACATAAACAGGTTCAGTATCTTCCCTCTGCTTTGCTCAGCTCTTTTCTTTGACTTGTATCATCATCGTTCTCCTAATCTCATATTGTGATGGTAACATTCCTTAGAAACTAGAGTTCTCAACGATCTGTGGGGAGGGTGTGATTGTTGCAGAATGCCCTACCACAAGGCTATGGCCTGACCTTCCCACCTTATGTAGACATTAACTGGGCACACTGACATTACAGAATAAAGAGTAACTGAAGAACATCTTCACCCTGGAGGTTGATGAGGACAGTCTGATTATTTCTCCCAACTTACATGATATTATTTACCTAATGACCATCATCCTTTTACCTCAACAGCTACTCAGGAAGCACCAACCAGGAACACTGATCAATAAAGATACAAAGACTAACAGTGCCTCCAGCACCCTGCTTCCCAACATGTCTTCTCTTTGCTCCTCTTCTAATAAACAAATTTCCAGTGGAGGAAAATACTTCCATTTAAAATTTATTGGGGCACTCTGACCTCAGCTGTGAAACCACAGATGACTCATGGCCCTGAGTATAATTATACACCAAGTTGTCTGAGTCAATTCCCCTGGATATGTGAGTTTCTCTTTTCTCTTTATCTAATCATATTCACCAAAAAGCTATACTACTAATCTGACTCATGTACTTCTATGCAGTGATTGCTTTCACGGTAAAATCAGTTTTCTGAAAAGTTTCTGGCCATGTACCTTACAATTAAGTATTTTGCTTTTCTTTAACATGCAGATTAGTGTATGTGGGAAAAATCAAGTATTAGAAAATAAAGTTTGTCCTGTGTTTGCTTCTTGACATTTGTGGTGCAAAATGGCCCTTATATTGAGGAGTCCCTGAGTAGTCCTGTGGTTAAGCTTTCCACTACTAGCTGAAAGGTTGGCAGTTCAAACCCACCAACAGTTGTCTGGCAATCTGCTTCTGAAAGGTCACAGCCTTCAAATTGCTGTGAAGTGCAATTCTACTCTGCAACACATGGCATTGTCATGATTCAGAATCAACTCCACACCAACTGGTCTTGTGTGGTTTTTTGGGGGGAGGGGGATATATTGAAGAATTCAGAATGCCTTTAGAAAAGGGTCTGAGCACTTTAATAGTGATCTGGGGTGCTGGCTGAGTGATTGTCACTCTGCACTTTCATCAGCAGGAGTGGGACCTCGAAGCTCTAAGTCCAAAATTAATAACCTAGATCCTAGCTCCAGATTGCCTGCAGGCCATCCTCTCTCACTAGTTTTGGAACACTCGAGAAGCTGGTTGAATTTCCGGGGACACAGTTTCTTGATTTCCTAATGGAGAAAGAAAAGTTAATAAAGGAGTTTGGTTGATGACAGTAGTTCAGAGATAATCCCATCTCTCAATGAGTATATGTGAACTCAAGAACAAGAGAGTAGTTTGAAACTTTAAAGTGCTGAGTAGTTGGCAAACAGCTGCCATATGCAGAAATCGGCCAGACTTGATCATTTGGCCCTGGCTTGGAAAGACAGGGTTGACTGCCCAGGGCCTGAACTACTGCCAATGTAAATAAATGAAAAAGGTATTGGGAGACCTTGGAGATCTGTGCCTCCCTGCTCCACTGTAATTGGGAGTGAGAATTGACCATAGTGTGTATTGTTACAGGATACTTTGATGCCTAGGAAAGAATAACTCACTAATTAAAATGATAAAATTGCATTTGAACTCTGGAGACCGTAAGAACTTTATAATTGACTCTTATAATGTGCTTTGGATGCACTTCCACAACTGTTAATGGTTTGTATGGCTTGAAAAAAAAGGTCCATTTCATTTTGCATTAACAATAAAAACACTCCAAAAAATACACATAATGGAAATGATTACTTGTCTCCTATGGTAAGAGGCACTCAACCTCTGGTTTGGAACTAAGTTATATTACCAGAGGCAGTTTATAAACGTCCAAAAATTTGTTTCCCTTGGTATTGTATTGGTAATCTGCTAAAATAATTAGTAAATTTTTCAGAGTTCCCCTAAAGTTAACTCCTTATAGAGTAAGATGAACTAAAGAAAATATTGGCTTGAGAAAAATATAGACCTCAATTATGCCATTTTCGGGATAGTCTATATATCCTTCCTTGCTGTTGTTGTTAGGTCCTGTCTAGCCGGCTCTGACTCATAGTGACCCTATGTACAACAGAATGAAACACCGCCCAGTCCTGTGCCAGCCCCACAATCACTGCTATACCTAAGCCTGTCGTTGCAGTCACTGTATCAATCCATCTCATTGTGCGCTCATCTTCCAGCACTATAGCAGACACAGTTTCAGGGCAATTCATGAAGTTTTCCAGTATTATTATCAGACAGTGTTTCACTGCTATTCATAAGGCTTTCACTGGCCAATTCTTTGAGAAGTGGATGGCCCCTTTATTCTTCCAAATCTATCTTAGTCTGATAGCTGCTCTGAAACCTGTCCACCATGTGTGACCATGCTGGTATTTGAAACACCAGTGGCATAGCCTCTAGCCTCAGAGCAACACACAAGCTACCACAGTACGACAAACTGACAGATGAGTGGTGGTATCCTTCCTTAGTGAAGTATTAAATGAAATCATTCCTCAATCTTTAAAAAAAAATAAATAAATAAAGTTGTATAGTAAAATTATGAAGAATTCTTTTCTTCTTTTAGACCGATAGTTATCTTTATATCATTACAATAATATATATAAATATAGGCCAAAACATTTAAAGATGTAAAATAAGTTTTCTTGCCCTGAGCCATTCTCTGGTTAATGTAACCTTCCAGAAGAATTTATGTTCGTTTTTTCTCAAAACACCCTATCGATGGAAATTTTCTGGCCCCGAAACAATAAGGAGTCCCTTTACTAGGAATACTCTTTATGTGGATGCTTTGAGTGTCATAACAAGGCAGACCCTTCTGGATGCCTTTGATCTAAACCACGTGCTGTTTTGTGTGGCATGCTGATACTGTCTCATCTTCCTGACTTATATTTGCTCCTTCTTTGCATTGTTGGGCCACTCTGGACACATCCGAACTATAAGTCTTTGCCTCGGTAAAGAATGGAAAGCAATCTAGATCCTAATTCTATTGTTGTTGTTGTTGTTGTTGTTGTTTGCCGTCAAGTCGGCCCCGACTCATAGCGACCCCTCCTTGGGTTTCCAAGGCAGTATCACTACGGAAGAATTGCCCAACCTTCCTTCCGAGGAGTGGCTGGTGGGTTTGAACCGCCAGCCTTCTGGTTAGCAGTCAAGTGCCTTAGGCACTATGCTACCAGAACTCCTCCTAATTCTATTAGTGGTGATAAAACACCTCATCAATCAGGAAATTTGAAAGTGAAGAAAATGTTATGTGCTGTCGAGTCGGACCCGACTCATAGCAAACCCTCCTTGGGTTTCCAAGGCAGTATCACTACAGAAGTAGATTGCCCCATCTTCTTTCCGAGGAGTGGCTGGTGGGTTTGAACCGCCAGCCTTCTGGTTAGCAGTCAGATGCCTTAGACACTACACCACCAGAGCTCCCGGTGGAAAAAAAAATACATATATATGAAATACAAATAAAGGGTAGACAATAAAAGAAAATTCTCTTAAAAACAAATGCTTCAGGAAGAAAGAAGAAAACAAACTGGTCAGTCACTGTCTTTACTCATTCTTTCTTACATCTCCTCTCTTCTCTAAGGTACTCCTATCAGCCTGCACTGCCTCTGGTACTTGGATTCCTTACCCCTATAGTACACCACTCCTCGGAAGGAAGGTTGGGCAACCCTACTTCCGTAGTGATACTGCCTCGGAAACCCAAGGAGGGGTCGCTATGACTCGGGGCCAACTCAACAGCAAACAACAACAACAACAACAACATAGTACACCTTGGACTAGCAGGTGATAGCAAGCCATTCAAAGGCCCTGGTGCTTCAGAATCAAAAGTCCCAAAATCATCTTAAAAAACAAAATAAACCCACTGCCATCATGTCAATTCCGACTCATAGTGACCCCCATTGAGTTTCCCAGGGGGAAAATCTTTACGGAAGTAAATTGCCCCATCTTCCTTCTGTGGAGTGGCTGGTGGGTTTGAACCACCAACCTTCTGGTTAGCAGTCAAATGCCTTAGACACTATACCACCAGAACTCCTTCAAATCATCTTGGAATCCCTAAAAGTTTTCTAAGACCCAAATCAAGGCCAAGGTAAATTCCTCCTTCCTGGTATCTTGCATTGACCCAGCCTTCAGGGTAGGTACTTGGAAGCCATAAAGTAAAGAAATCTCTTTAATTCTAATTGATTCAGAATCTTCAAAATTGTTTTAACCACAAAATAAATTTTTCCTCAGGACATATTTTTAGGTATCTCAGAACTGGTCTTGTAAGGTATACAGTTTGGGAAACATTTGAAAAGCAATCATACTGCATTGGCCTGGGTCGCTCTGCATGAGTCCTTGTCCTGGGCACATGAAAATATACTTTATAGCCATTACCCGTTTTTTTTTGTTTTGCAGAGATAGGGAGAGATTCTCAACACATATCAGCTTCCCACTGAAATGGTTGACTTCCTTCTGTTCTTAGTGATGATGTTTAGAAGAGGAAGAAGATAGGTCCACTGAAAAAGGACACATAGCACATGTTGTCTGATATGTACAAGGACAGAGATTATTTTTCAGACATTCCACATGTCACCAAAGTGAGGGCAACCTGACCCTGGCTGATGGGACATCTGAAACTGTATTTCTGAAATCTGTTAATGGTTGCATGGGGAGTGAAACTCATTTGGCAGCTCCGTTTTTAACTCCGTTGATCTAGTTCATGTAAAGGTTTGTTGTTAGAAGATATTAATTATAGTCTGAGGTTTGGAGGAGTTTACTTTTAATATGAGCAGGGAGATAAATGAACTTAAATTCTTCCAGAAACCTCTGATCCTACTTTGCAAATAATACAGATTTTTCAAAGATTCTTTTTTAATTTACTAAACATTTTTTTCAGGGCTGTAGTCTCCAAAAACATTGTGCTTGGGAGTGACACAGCACAGGGGTTGCACCTTGATACCTTGCAAGAGACAGATATTTGCACAAATATACAGGGAGCACATGAAACCAGGGAGACCCACCCACGAAAGGTGGCTGAGTACCCAAGGTTCTAAATTACAGCATTTCTATGATCACACCTGTTTCTTATAAATACTTTCTTACAGTGGAGTCAGTAGTAAAGGGCCTTGGAGGGTTCTGGAGACCAGAAAGAAGGCTGGATGAAAGAGGCTACAGTCTCATATGCATCCATGAGGTTCATGCAAAAATGTAAAGAATCCACAGCTGGGGTGGAGGAGGAGTGCACAGGTACTGCCAGAAGTTTCCAAACCATCCCAGCCTGTTCCTTAACCTAGCCTGTTTCTTTTTTCCATCTTTACGTATTTTGTTTCTTAATTTTACTTTGTTTTATTTTTTAAAAAATATACCTAGAATACCTGAAACTGATGGAAGAAAAGCAAATATCATCAGCAGTAATCTTTCAAAGCTTTATTCTGAGACATTGTAATAACATCGCATAAATAGGCATTTCATAATTTTCTTTTTGTTTACAACTTTTCAGAATCACATTGCTCTTCTCCTTAAGTTGCCAAGACGTCCCAAGGGTGGTACCATTTCCCATGATAAGTTTTCTTTGCTTTTCTTTACAAGGTTGGAATTCTACTTTGGATCTCACACTTCTGTTTGATTTTAAGATTCTTGTATATGAATCAAGAATTTGATAACCATTAACCACATAAACTTCAGAGAGAAAATAATTCTGCATTGAGATGGTGCATTTTTTATCAGTATCTGAGGAGTTCTGGTGGTGCAGTGCCTATGGCATGTAACTGCTAACCAGAAGGCTGGCAGTTCAAACCCACCAGCCACTCCTTGAAAGGAAGGTTGAGCGATCTACTTCCATAGTGGTACTGCCTCAGAAACCCAAGGAAGTGTTGTTGTGAGTTGGTTCCGACTCGACAGCAGTGAGTTTGGTTTGGTTTGGTTTGATTTGTACTCATTATTGCATAGGTATTATTTGTTCTGGATTTCTCTTTTAATATCATAGATTGTCCATTTCTTTTCTTTGGCCATTTTTATAAGCTACATCCTCACTTCATTCCCTAGCATAACACTAATTTTGTTTTGTTTTCTGACACTGAGATCCCAGTTTTTCCCATGAAATTATCATCTATGATTGCCCAAGTCATTTTTCATTCTTAGCTCTACCTCCAACCTTTGAGTATTTCTAAAAGCACTTTTCCATTTCAGTGATTTTATATAATGAATTTTCTCAAAGCTTGGTATATCTGGGACTCAGACTCTCATTTTTAAAAGTAAATGTCAACTCTGGTTTTTGGAAATTCTAAATTTGAGACCAGTTTCTTCTCAGACCTGATATCATATTTAACCTATAAAGTAATTAAGGAAAAACTATACCAAAGGAAGTCAACTTTTTGATCATGTTGTTTTGATATGCTTGCTTTATTAATGTTATCCTTAATTTTAAAAGCTATTTGTCCATTTTATGAAGCTTAATCAGTTAAAAATAGATAATGTGCTTAGAAAGTCCTCCTAATTGGACACCCATAAACTATAGTACATCACAGCACCCTGATCATAAAGGACTGAGGGAGGAGCCGGTATTAGTTTCCTGATGCTGCTGTAACAAATTATCACAAATTTGGTGGCTTAAAGCAACACAAATTTATTCTCATACAGTTCTGGAGGTCGTAAGTACAAAATGGGTCTCACTGGGCTAAAATTAAGATGTCAGCAGCATTACATTCTTTCTGGAGGCTTTAGGGGAAAATCGTTTCCTTGCCTTTTCCAGCTTCTAGAGGCCATCTGCTTTCCTTAGCTCATGTCCCTGGCCTCCATCTTCAAAGCCAGGATGGCTAGTAAAGTCTTTCTGCACTGTCTCTGACTCTCCTGCCTCCCTCTTCCACTTCCAAGGATGCTTTTGATACACTGTGAGACCCTGGACTCATCTGCACAATCCAGGGTAATCTCCCCATCTCAAAATCTGCAAATTTCCTTTTGCCATATAAAGTGACCTATTCCCAGTTTCCAGGAATTAAGACTTGGACATCTTTGGAGGCTATTATTCTACCTCCGACAATGCTGCTTACATATGTTCTATGTGAAGGGCCCCACAGTCTTCCTCACTCAAAGGGGTATAGTGTGTACCCCATGTTACAGATTTTAAAAGCCTACTTAGAACCTGGCCAGTGATTTTTTTGTTCTAAACTAGATTTCTTCTTTCATTTAGGCAATTAAGGTCCCTGGTTCGATGGTAAAGGCCTATAGGGCAAAAGAAAAAAAAAAAAAGTATATCACAGGAAAGAAATATTCATGTATGAAACCTCAAATGCAATCTCACTGCATTAATGTAAGGGAATCTTACATTTGCCCTGTATTGTATTAGACTGTATAAAATATAGGCAATATTTATCACTGTCATAACCAACACCTTTTTAAGATAATGTTGCTACTCCTCTCTAGTGTAGCTTGGTACATATTTCAGAACAACAGTTGTATGAGCAAGCTTCCTCTACTGCTATTGTTGCCACCGAGTCATTTCCAGTTCATGGCAGCCCACATGTACAGAATAGAACTTCTCTGTAGCATTTTCAAATCTGTGACCTTTTGGAATCAGATCTGTCTTCCAACTCTGGTGGCGTAGTGCCTAAAGTATTTGACTACTAACCAGAAGGCTGGCAGTTCAAACCCATCAGCCACTCCTCAGAAGGAAGATGGGGCGATCTACTTCTGTAGAGATACCACCTCAGAAACCCAAGGAGGGTTCTCTATGAGTCAGAACTGACTTGACAGCAGTGAGTTTGGTTTGGTTTAGTCTTCCAAGGCTGCAGTGAGTGGATCTGAACCACGAAACTTTCAGTTAGTAGTCCAGTGTTTAACCGTTTCTGCCACCTTAATTGCTCTGTTAAGGGTTCCTCCTACTTTTTGACAAGGTGTCGTAGTTTACCAAAGTGGCCAGATTTCCAGGAAACACCTTCACACAGCAGTGTAAACCTTGCTGCTACACTTTTAACATATAATGATAGGGGCCTTGAATGTCAATTATCTCATATTATACCAAGTGATCCTAGGTTTCTTGGTTTTCTCTTGTCTGATAGCGAGGATTTAAGGGGGACATCTTTGGATTTTCTGTGTGAGACACTGAGTGCTGGAAGAATAAATGGGGCTTTTTTTCTTGCTGCTCTCTCTGGGTGGCTAATCCATCATGCTTAAATCCACTTCTTCACTCTGTGCAAAGCATACAAAAGAATCTTCTTGTCAAGGCAATGAGTAAATTTAGGAATGAGGAACATGTACTTTTATCTACAAGAATAGGCAGGCTTCTCAGTAATGCTTGATAGTTTTATTTCAAATGTTTAGAGAAAAAAAAAGTACTTTTAAAATAATGCCAAATGTTAAACTGTGGCTACCAAAAAAAAAAAAAAAACCCTCAGTACAAGACTTCTCTGTGTTTATTGCTTTTTCATTTGATTAATACTTAGAAAATGTTCCCTGTATTCAAATCTTTGCTTGGTGCTGCTTTTCTTCCTTACTGGTTTGGTTACAATGTTGCTAGTTAATTATGACCTTGTACATGCTGGTGTATTCTAAGGGATTGTGTAAGAAATCATGTTTTTCTGGCTTTATTATCCTTGAGTTGCTTCTCTTGATCTATTAGAATCTCAGCAATTTTTCTCTGAGTCTCTCTCAGAGAATGCTCCAACTGCCAGGAAGGGGAGGTCCCCAGGGCCCATTGTTTCTTCTTCTTCACCTTCTCACAGAATATGATTTAATAGAGTGTATCATAGAATCTTAAAGAGCCCTGGTGGTGCAATGGTTAAGCACTCAGCTGCTAACCACGAGGTCAAAGGTTCAAACCCACCCGTGACTCCACAGGAGAAAATTCCTGACAATCTGCTCCCATAAAGATTATAGGTAACTCTGTGGGGCAGTTCTACTCTGTCCTATAGAGTCACTATGAGTCAGGATTGACATGACAGCACACAACAACAACAGCATCATAAAATCTTGGAGGAATTGCTTTTCCTAGAATGAATGAGAAAGAGAAGCTGATTTATGCAATGAAAGTGGAGGATAACCAACTTAACCAAATTATGGTTTAAATAAAAACATCTTGTTTGGTCATTTTAACTAATGGTCACTTCTCTTGAAAAACCTTCTTCATGTCAGTTATAGTATAGTTATTTGACCAACTGGCCCAAACACCACCTTCTTTCTATACTTGAATGATAACAGGCACCAATTATTGGCCCCTTCTGTGTTTCAGAAGGAGCCCTGGTGGCACAGTGGTTAAGTGCTCAGCTGCTAGCCACATGGTCAGTGGTTCAAACCCACCAGCTGCTCCACAGGAGAAAGATGTGGCAGTCTGCGTCCATAAAGATAACAGCCTTGGAAACCCTATGGGGCAGTTCTGCTGTGCGCCTGTCACTACAAGTTGGAATCAACTCAGCAGCTATGCTCCTCCTCCTCCTCTTCCTCCTCCTCCTCCTCCTTCTTCTTCTTCTTCTTCTTCTTCTTTTCTTCTTCTTCTTCTTCTTCTATGTTTCAGAAAGTATTATATGTGCTTTAAATTCCTCACTTCATGTAATCCTCATGTCATCTTCACCCATTTCACAAATAAAAAAAAAAAAGAATCTTAGAATAATTTGCAGATACCTAGTAAGAGGCCACAATGTCACACTCCATCCCAAATGCTAATTTTATTTTATTCAGTTTCTCTTGCCATCATTTCTCAACAACATGATTAATAGTTCGCCTTTTATAGTCTTAAATGTCTTTTCTGAGATGATTTAATGTTATTGCTATTGTTGTTATGTGCCGTCGAGTCGGCCCCGACTCATAGCGACCCCTCCTTGGGTTTCCGAGGCAGTATCACTACGGAAGTAGGATTGCCCAACCTTCCTTCCGAGGAGTGGCTGGTGGGTTTGAACTGCCAGCCTTCTAGTTAGCAGTCAAGTGCCTTAGGCACTACACTACCAGAGCTCCTAGATGATTTAATACTCCTTAATTATTTGCTTAATGGCTTGTTTCCTCTCCATGATGTTAATCTATTGTCTGATGCTTGTTCTTGTTGTACACTCCTCATCTGGGTACAGGTGCTGCCCTATTCATTTCTAGCCCATTTAAGCACTTATTATTTCATCCTTGGTTTCCAGTTGGACCTCTGGAACTAAAATGCATCATTTATCATTCTAAATAGAGATGGGGGGTAGTTTCTTTCTTGTCAGATTTGGAGGCTTTATAAGTCTAATCTTTTCTCCATAAAACTGCAGGCTAGGTTTCAGTAAAGCTATTTTCTTATTATTGGATTGTATCAGAACAGTCCTGCTGATAGATGGTTCATGTTTAAGTTTTGAGAGAAACTAAATTGATCTCTTGATGTTTTCTGTGTATTTATCTATTTCTCACCTAATTTCATCTAACATCAGCTCCTTCGCCACAATTTATCAGTTAGAGCACTTAATAAAAAATATTCTGCTCAACATATTTTTCTCTACGCTTGGGACATTCATCATCCGTCAAATAATGGTCATGATTAATGAGAACACAAGTAGGTGTTCCATATTATGAGTGCTTTTCCTAAAAAACAATTAGAAGTGCTGTGCTTAAACCCTATGCCGGTCTTCAGAAGATTGAATCAGACTGTTTATAGCTGACAGGGACTTTAACTTCATTCAGTGTCACTACACTATTTCAAACTAGTCAACAAAGATCAAAATGACTTAACTGTGGTCAAACACCTTGTTAGAGAAGAGTCCAGACTCAAACCCAAGCCTTCAGATTCAAATTAATAGCATCTTTAGGCAAATTGGGAGCTGTGGTGGTGTAGTGCCTAAGGCATTTGACTGCTAACCAGAAGACTGGTGGTTCAAACCAACCAGCCACTCCTCAGAAGGAAGATTGGGCAATCTACTTCCATAGAGATACCACCTCGGAAACCCAAGGAGGGGTAGCTATGAGTCAAGTCAACTCGACGGCAGTGAGTTTAGTTTTAGTTTTTTAGGCAAATTGGAAACCTAGAGGAAAGGCCTCAACTTCTTTTCCTCATATAGCTTCTCTATCAAATACCTAAAATTAATAAGGAAAATCAAAGAAGAATTGATGCCTTTGAATTATAGTGTTGGTGAAGAATATTGAATACACCATGGTCTGCCAGAAGAAGGAACAAATCTGTCTTGGAGGAACTATAGTCAGAATGCTATACAGAAGCAAGATGGCAAGACTCCATCTCACACATTTTGGACGTGTTACCAGGAGAGACTAGTCCCTAGAAAAGGACATCATACTCGTTAAAGTAGAGGGTCAGCAAAAAAGAGGAAGACCCTCAATGAAATGGATTGACAGAATGGCTGCAACAGTGGGCTCAAGCCAAGAAATAATTGTCAAGATGATGTAGGACTGGGCAGTGTTTTCTTCTGTTGTACATAAGATTGCTATGAGTTGGAACTAAGTGGATGACACCTAACAACAGAAAAATAAATGATCTGGCCTTGATGAACTTGAAACCTAGAGCTTTTTTTTTTTTTTTTTTTTTTTAAATACTTTGGTCTCTTAGTAAATATGAAGCTCGTTTTGCAGGGAGAAAAGGAAATAAATGTGAACTGTGGTGATTAAGGTTGTGTGTCAACTTGGCTGGGCGTGGTTGAGTGGCTGAGCAGCTGGATATAGTACTCCCTGTGATGAGACTGGTAATCAACTCCATGGTGGAATCTGTGAGCAGCTGAGTAGCTGCTTTGGGTATGGGGTCTGCTACCCATATGTAAGAAACAGCTTTAGGAATGGTCTCTAGCTTATGGCACTCTTGAACTCTGCATGTAGCTGTGTCATTGTTCAGCAGCCTGCCGTGCTCTGCCGACCTTGGGACTTTTGATGGAATTAATGGCTTCCTGTGTGGTTTGGTAACATCAGGACTGTGCCTTTTACTTGTAAACCTTGGACTTGTGGGTCTCAGCAGCCAATGGCTGTCTGAGTGAAGAAAAGCCTCTAGCTCCAGTGGATCAGAAGCAGGAGGCAGAGCTGAAGCTCAAGGCTGAGGGGCTTTCACCCAGCCCCTAGACCCTGGCACTTTGAACTTGGAATTCTAGCCTCCAAACTGTAAGAGAATAAACTCCTATTTGTTCAAGCCATCCCATGTGTGGTATATTTCTGTCAGAGCAGCACTAGGTAACTAGAACATGAACCCGAGCATGAGCAGTGTAAAAAAGGGCATGAAGGTGGCACCTGACCTCATCTAACAAGGGGGAAGAAGGATTACCATCAGCAGCAATAGCCCAAGGCTGATTCTTGTGAGGAAGAGGTCAGATATGCCAACACCTTCTACCTTTTTACCAGTTCTAACACTAACCATCCCTCTCATAGCACTCTCTACTTCTCTGCTGGGTTTGATAATTCATTGTACTGGCCACTCAGATAATACTCACAATTATGAGGTTTATTAGAGAAGTAACAGATTACAATTCAGTATCAGAAACACTTAAGATACAGTTCTTTGATCAGAACATTCTCTCCTGAGCCATGTACACATTTTTCTCTGTCATCAGCCTCTGTCCTTCTTGGGCAAGTATTACATAGCTCTTTTAGCTTTGCCAGTAGGTATCCAGAGAAGTACCCCACTCTGCCAACAAGCCTCCTGCTTTCTCGCTGGTTGGGCCAGGAAGCCAACTACTCTGTTTTGTCTTAACCTCTTGGTTTTGCTGCCTCTGCTGCCGCTGTTTCTCTGCCACTACTTCTCACCATCTCTCACCATCTTAGCAAAGTGTTACAGCTCTCTCTCTGTCTCCCAGGTCAAGGAGTTTCAGAACAAGGATCTTGGGTCCAAAGGATGTCCTCCACTCCTGGCTCTTCTTTCTTGTTGGTAGTGAGATCCCGCTTTCCTCCTCTAGGATGGCTCATTTTAAGCCTAGCAGAATGGCAAAACTGATCAATCATCATCACACTAGAGTTCCATACATCTTACTTGCATGGTCTCACCCACACAAGGGTGCTATGTACCTTATTTACATTATTAACTATCTAATTCCTTCGGTGGGCCACAACCACCTCACATTTGCATAGTCCCACCCAGTCCTCTGATGTTGTTGTTGTTAAGTGCTGTCGAGTCGTTTCCGACTCATAGCGACCCCATGCACAGCAGAATGAAACACTGCCCGATCCTCTGATGGGAGTCACAAAAACCTTAGCTAGAAAGGCCATATTCAGTAATTCACTGTACCACAATCTGCAAATTTTTCCAGCAATATTAATCCATGTAAATACTTTGCATGCCACTCTTGGAGGAGATAAATAGGAATTTCATCTAGTCATTATCATCAATCATACAAGATAACTAGAGATTAAAGTTCTTTAAAGAAGATGATTATTTAAAAAAAAAAAAAAATACCTGAATTTTAAATTGCCTCACATTTTATTAGCATCACACAGTGAATATGTGTCACTCTATAGTCTGGAAGCAATTTTCTCCCTGAAGACCCTAACTTGGGAAATCTTGTTTTATTGATCTTCCTGTTCACAAATCAATATGAGAAATGTTCTTTGACTACTTCCTCCCACACATTGCTTCCAACTCTAAGAAACCAGCTGGAAAAATGTATAGGATAGTGTGGTATTCAAGTACATTTTAATTGAACCTCCTGAAATTTCTGTAGGATAATTTCAATTCATACCACCTACTATGGTGCAGGACAGAGTGGTTGAATTGAATCCTAGTCAGCCTCTATTTCATGCTGAGGATATATGTTCCTGTAAACTGAGCTGAAATTAACTTCTCTTCTTTCACCTAGATGGCATAGTTAATCCATTACTTTTTTCTCAAGTCTCACCAGATCAGCTGTGATTCTAGACTTGTCCTTATTCCTAAAGCTTTCTTAGCTTGCTCTGTTCACCTTTCCATGGCCTTTTGGAAACCAGAACATGTAGGGTAGGTTCAACAGAGGCCCTCTATAATTTTCCTAAACCCTAGTGAGTGAATTGTAGCAAGAAAGAAAAAAAAAAAAAAGTTGCCATATAGTCAATTCCAACTCATGGTGACCCCATGTGTGTCAGAGTAGAACTGTGCTCCATAAGGTTTTCACCAGCTGATTGGCTGGTTTTGTTTAAAACAGATCTCCAGGCCTTTAGTCCAAGGCACTTCTGAGTAGACTCAACCTCCAGTCTTTTGGTTAGTACCCAAGCATATTAACCATTTATCCCACTCATGAACTACATGAAAAAAGCTACCATAGGCAAAACAATATTTTTCCCCTAAATTTTCAATGACTAAACTTTGGGGGTGAAAAAGCAGAACACATATGACAACAGGAAAGATTTAAAATCATGACTTTTTGAGAAAATTTAGACTCTGTGATCATTGTTCCAACCTGTACTACTGTCTTCCACCCTCAGGCCTGTGGCCATCACTGCCATTCCCCAGAGGCTCCCACTCTTCTATAGTCCCTGGAGGCCCCAAGGCCAGAGTTCATAGCTAGTCTTTTGGTGATTTAGCCCTAAGCAATTTGGAGTGACATGTTTGGTTTTATCTGGCTCTGTTCTGCTGTCACAGTCATAGATGATAGCAGATGGGGATCTCCATTCAGCCTATTGGGCCATACTACTGTCCAACTGCTACCAGAGAACATGACTACCTCACCATCCATTGAAGATAGTAAAGCCACAGAAATTCTACAACCTCAACCAAAAAGTTGACTCTACACCCTCAAACTCTTGTCATAGAGTGAGGCACTGCTATGTTATTCTCTTGGAAAATAGTTCACTCTTCATACTATTCTCTTAAAAGATAGTTGATGGAAGTCAGATAAATCATAATGACATCTCATGTCCTATGTTTGTTTTCATAAAGAGCCCAAAGTAGTATAGAACTTATTTGCTCCTGGGCCGTATCTAGTAGCACCTATGCTGCAGCATGCCTGCTGCACGTGTGTTGCATAATAATCAGTAAAGGGAGAGAGTTCACTGCAGCACTATTCACAAAAGCAAAAAGATGAAGACAACCAAACTGTCCATCAACAGGGGAATAGACAAACACAATATGGTATATACATACAATGGATTACTCAGCCATAAAGAAAAATGAAGACCTAATATATCCCACAGGAGCTCTGGTAGCATAATGCCTAAGGCACTTGACTGCTAACCAGAAGGCTGGCAGTTCAAACCCACCAAGCACTCCTCGGAAGGAAGGTTAGGCAATCTACTTCTGTAGTGATACTGCTTCGGAAACCCAAGGAGGGGTCGCTATGAGTCGGGGCCGACACGAGATGGCACATAACAACAACAACAATATGTCCCACAACATAGATGAATCTTGAAAACATGCTGAGAGAAATAAGTCAGTCACAAAAGGCCAAATACTATATGGCCCCACTTATGTGAAATACCTACAAAAGGCAAAAGTGTAGAGACCAAAGTTTATTAATGGATACCAGGTGCAGAAGTGAGGGGAAAGAGGAAATCATTGCTTAGGGAATCATTGCTTAAGTTCTGCTAATGGGGATGGAATAGTTTGGTAAAGGATAGTGGTAATGGTTGCACCACATAATGAATGTAAACAATGTCAATAAATTGTACCTGCAAAAATTATTGAATTGACATAATTTTGTTATGTATATAAAAAATAAAAAAAACTCACTGCCATTGAGTTGATTCCAACTCACAGCAACCAAGGTGGTAAACCTTGGGTTTCCAAGGTGGTAAATCTTTACAGAAGTGGATTGCCTAATGTTCCTTCCCCAGAGTGGCTGGTGGGTTTGAACTGACAGCCATCTGGTAGGCAGTCAAATGCCTTAGGCACTACGTCACCAGAGCTGCTATATATATATATATATATATATATATGGGAGCTCTGTGGCATAGTACCTAAGGCATTTGACTATTGCTGCCGGTTCAAACCCACCAGCTACTCCACAGGAGGAAGGTTGGGCAAACTACTTCCATAGTGATACCGCCTTGGAAACCCAAGGAAGGGTCGATATAAGTCAGAGGACAGAGCACAGAAGTGACTGAGCTGTGGGAAATGATAAAAACTACAGATAAGCATATTCCTGGAAACACCCTTTCCTTATGGTTTGTACTTAGACACTGTGGATGAGGCTTTAGGTGTCAACTTCACTCAAGCCAGAGCTGTGTTTTTCAAGAAGTAAAAGTTGATGTAGATTTTCACAACAAAAAGAATGATAATGCTGTCACACAGGCAGTTTTATGATTACTGAGACCTATTCTAAAATTTAAGAATGGAGTAGGGTGGGTGAGTCAGTCAGGGTGGTATAATAATCTGTCCAAATATTGTGGCATTGATTCTGCCCTGTTTTGATTTCTGATCCTTGATAGTTCTTAGTTTTTAAAAAAATTACAGCATATTCTATCCAAATTGGTAAAGCAAGTATTTAAAGTTGTGGTGAGTATGAGAATAAATGAAAGAGTCCTCAATAAGTTTAGTCTATTAGAAAGAGAAGGCAAAAACTAACTATCATAAAAAGCAGAGTGTGCTTTGTTTTACGAGAGAAGTTTCCACAGTGGGCTATGAGAATTTATAAGAGAGAAGGGGAGAATAAGGGGTGTGTTAGACTGGGCTCTCTGTTGTTGTTGTTGTTAAGTGCCATCGAGTCGTTTCCGACTCATAGCAACCCCATGCACAGCAGAACGAAACACTGCCCGATCCTGCGCCAGCCCCACGATCCCTGCTATACTTGAGCCCATCATCGCAGCCACCGTGTCAATCATCTTGTTGAAGGCCTCCCCCTCTTTCGTCGACCCTCCACCCTACCAAGCATGACATCCTTCTCCAGGGAATGGTCCCTTCTTACAACATGACCAAAATAGGTGAGACAAAGTCTGGCCATTCTTGCTTCCAAGGAGTATTCTGGCTGCACTTCCTCCAGGACAGATCTGTTAGTTCTTTTAGCAGTCCATGGTACTTTCAGCATTCTTCACCAGAACCACAACTCAAAAGCATCAACTCTTCTTCGGTCTTCCTTATTCATTGTCAGCCCCAGGGTTACAGGTGAGGAGAGACAACTCACGGATGCCCAAAGTAGCAGGTGGGAAGAGCAGGAGAAAGGGGATAAAAGCTAGGAACCCAGACAGAAGAGCAGTCAGCCCCAGGGTTACAAGTGAGGAGAGACAACTCAGGGATGCCCAAGGTAGCAGGCGGGAAAAGCAGGAGAAAGGGGATTAAAAGCCAGGAAGCCAGAGAGAAGAGCAATCAGCCGAAGGGATTAAGTGAGGAGAGGCAACTCAGGCCCGCCCAGAGTAGCAGGCCGGAAGAGCAGGAGAAAGGGGATAAAAGCTAGGAACCCAGACAGAAGAGCAGTCAGCCCCAGGGTTACAAGTGAGGAGAGACAACTCAGGGATGCCCAAGGTAGCAGGCGGGAAAAGCAGGAGAAAGGGGATTAAAAGCCAGGAAGCCAGACAGAGGAACAGTCAGCCACAGGGACCCAGGTGGGGGTGATACGAGAGGTCTCCAACAGCAGGACAAACTTGTCTGTCGGTTTGTCCTACTGTGGTGACATGTAGACGTGAGTTTTGAGGCTGAGCCTCTGGTGTTTAAAACGCAGTGAGATGCACCTGGTGCACAGGTAACAACAGCCCAGCTTATAGACTGAGACATACTAGGAAGAAGGAAGACGCCGTCCACTTCTCAAAGAATTGGCTGGGGAAAACCTTATGAATAGCAAAGAAACACTGTTTGGGCTCTCTAGAGAAAGAAAAACCAGCAAAGCTTAGAGAGAGAGAGAGAGAAAGAGAGAAATTTATCTTAGGAAAATGGCTCACAAACATATAGAAGCCAGCAAGTCCAAAGTCGCTGGATCAAATGTCAAGGTGGAGGGTTTTCCTGGCTCCCACAACCACAGGGGCCGAGAAGCTCAAGGCTTGCAGGCAGTACACCAGCTATTGACTCCAACGAATGACGAATCCAAGATCTCCAGGCTGAACAGTGGACTGCTCACTCACGGACAGTTGTAGGCAGCACAACGAAATCCCACAAAAGAATGTCTCTCTTTCCAGGATGTCCCTGGATATCCTGGAAGCAGGCCACACCCCTAGGGAAACTCTCCTTCAACAGATTGGCCACTCAGAAGACAATCATCTGATCCCATCATGGGAACGACCACACAGAACTAGGGTCCAGCCAAGTTGACACACAGCTCCAGCTATCACAGAAGGCTTGATGAGGGAAGTGTCAGTTGAGCTGGGCCTTAAAGAGTTTGTTGGAGTTCCATTGGAAGAGATGTGGAGATAATTCCAAGCAGAAGAAATGATCACCAAAAATGGCCTGGAAATGGGAAAGACCAGAGTATGTTCAAGAAGAGTAAGTGGCTGAGATTGGCTGAAGCACTGGATACATGGTTAGTTATGGAAATATGGAATGCTCCAGATCATAGAACATGCTGAGCTGACAATTAGATTGACTTCCTGGGAAGTAACTGAAGGGTTTAAGCAGAAAAGTGTCTTCAGAACTGCCCCAGAAATATTAAAAAAAAAAAAAAAAAAAACACTGCCATCAAGTCAGTTCTGACTCATAGCAACCCTCATTGGGTTTCCAAGGCTGTAAATCTTTACGGACGCAGACTTCCTCATCTTCCTTCCTCGAGAGGCTTGTGGGTTCAAACTACCAACCTTTTGGTTAGCAGCCAAATGCCATAACCACTACATCAGAGCTCCTTCCCCAGGAACATAGATGAGCACTATGGATGTAGGTATAAGTTCTGTCAGACAATTGGAAGGAAAAGTCTCTTGTTGAAATGGCTAACCCTAAGGATCCAGGCCAGGTAGGACTAGTGGAGCAGTAGAAGGCTGATTCCCTGGGGCAAAATGGAGAAGTTCACAAATGGCCCTAGAGCAGATTCAGTAGATCTGAATAGGTGACTAAAATGTGAGATAAAGGGATTGGGACCGAAGGAGTACTTTTACTCTTCTTGCACTTAGAAAACGAAACTCACTGCTGTCTCCCTGTTCCAAATGATAGTTGACTCCTTCTTGGGTTCCTTCCAAGGAGTGAGTGTCTGGTGGGTTTGAATTTCCAGCCTTCTTGTTAGCAGTCAAATGCTTTAGGCACTACACTACCAGAGATGTTGCTGGCTGCAGTAGGACAGAGCTGGTGGTTGAGAAGTAGACTCGAGATAAAGCTCATTGAAGCTAGGGAAAACTGTGAGACCATAAACATGAATGTTGAAATCTCCGACGATAGTATGAAAAGGTCAATGAAGCAAGTGCTGAAGTCACTACCAAAAGATAAGGAATATTATGATAGTATATATGGACAGAATAAGAGTGGTAACAGAAAATGACAGTGGACATGAAAAGTTTGCTTATACATAAGAAAACTGGGAACATTCATTGCCTCCAGGAAGGAAACTAGATGATTGGAAACACAAATAGGAGAGAGACATGTTACTGGATACTTGAATTTAAATTTTTAAATCATGAGAATGTGGCACCTCTTCAAATCAATTATTTTTAAGTATGTTGACCCTACCATTTCTTCTCATGAAAAAATGAGAAGTAACCTCAAATTGACAAAGGCTTAGAGAAAAGTTGTATAATCAAGGAAAAGTCAGACATCCTTTGGGCAAAGGTGTGAAAGAAAGAAGCTGTTCATAATACAAATTTTGCTTGTTAGTGGCTTGTAGCTGGGAAAGTCAAGGCAAAAACCAGTGATACCTTTGTTGTTTGCAACAGATCAGTGGTGCCCTGGATCCAGCACATCCAAGCTCATGAGAGTGGATTGCTAAAGTTTCAGGGATTATCCAAGCTGTTTAACATCAAATTCATAGCTTGCAAATAGCCATGTGGAAGTGTTTACAGCATGGAAATGGGCAAATGTTACAAATGAGAGGTCATACCCACATTGTTGTTAAACATTTACCAGCATACAATTGTGTAAGATCACAGTTAGAGGGTAAATAGAGCGAGTCAAAATGAAGTGGGAATAGGCCCCATGAATGAGGCCACAGAAGAGAGAGACAGCTGAAAGGGACAGAAGTGAGCAAAGATAATAGAAATGAAGGAAATGAGATTGTGAGGTAAACTGCAGTGTCTTGTTAATAACAATGAAGTTCTAATTTATTAACCCCAAGGTTCCATTGAAATGCTGGCATCGTCCTCCAAGTCTCTTCCACTTGCCTTCCAGATGCAAAATTTTATTTGTGGCTTGTAGCTAGGAAAGTCAAGGCAAAGGCAAAGGACATTCTTGTTCTTTGCAACAGATTTTTGCATTAGAATATTAAGTAAAAACAAAATTACTTAAGACTTCTTTTTCGTAAATTTGCCCAGTTTACTGGGCTTTAAGTCATATGTATATATACAAGACTTGTTATTTTTCTTCACCTCCTTCCTTCCTTTTAATTTCTCCTTATAGTCTTCTGTAATCACATTTTTAGACATAGATAAAGCTATCTTCAATGGAAATCTCAGCTTCCTAAACCAAAAACAAAATTTCTTGGGTTTAATATGAAGAGTAAAATATATTAAAAGCCAAGTTAATGGTACTGAAGTGGAGATTTTGTGACGAATATCCAAACCAATTGTTCATGGTATGCAATGTCTTTTTAACTTTTAAAAAAAGTAAACAAGCTGGGTGTTAATTAGGCTACCACCTTTCTCAATCCAGTATTGAATTTCAACATTTACTGTGTTCTCACCATGTAAAAAACACTGAAGAAGAGTTACAAAATGGAGTAAAATGCAGGAATGCAGGAGAACTTGGAATGCTGGAGACATTTTGCCTGAGGATGAAGAACCCAGTCTCAGAAGTCAGAAAACCCTGAGTTATAATCCAAAATCTTCCACCTGGACTGTTGTAATCATAAAGATTGTTACTTAATCTCTGAGCTTTAATTTTCTCATCTTTAATTGAATTGAAGAGATGAAATAAGATGATGCATATAAAATAGTTAACGCAGTATATAGCACTTGGTTGTGGTATTGTTAGGTGCATGCCATTGAGTCAGTTCCTACTCATAGCAACCTCATAGTGACTCTATGTACAACAGAATGGAGCAGTGGTGGTCCTACACCATCTGTGGAAGTTAAGGTTCTGTGTCAACTTGGCTTGGCCTGGTTTTGAGTGGCTGGGCAGCTGGATGTAGTAATTCCCCATAGTTTATTACCCTAGACCGGTAATCCACTCCATGGTGGAATCTATTGGAGCAGCTGAGTAGCTACCTTAGGGATGTGGTCTGCTTCCAATATATAAGGAGAAGTTTTGGGAAAGGTCTCTAGCTTTTTGGCATGCATATACCCTGCATGTAGCCAAGTATTCATTCAGCAGCCTGGCATGCCCTGCCAATCTTGGACTTTTTCTGAACTTAAACTAGTGGCTTACCATGTTTGATATTCTTGGGACTGTGCCTTTTTACTTGTCAATTTTGGGCTTGTTAGCCTCAGCAGCCAGCAGCTACCTGAGTGAAGAGACACTGCCAGCTCTAGTGGGCCAGGAGCAAGAGGCAGAGCTGAAGCCCAAGGTCGAGGGGCTTTCACCCAGCCCCTAGAGCTTGGCATTTTGAACTCAGACTTCTGGCTTCCAAAACTATAAGAGAATAAACTCCTGTTTGTTAAAGCCATCCACCTGTGGTGTCTTCTGTTAGAGCAGCACTCAAATCTCACTGCCATTGAGTCAGATCTGGTCATAGCGACCCCTGCTTGGGTTTCTGAGACAGTATCTCTATGGAAGTAGATTGCCCAGTCTTCCTTCTGAGGAGTGGCTGGTGAATTTGAACAACCAACCTTCTGGCTAGCAGTCAAATGCCTTAAGTACTATACCACCAGTGCTCCATCCTCACAGTGACTGTGATGTTTGAAGCTATTGTTGCAGCCACTGTGTCAGTCCATCTTATAGCCTTCCTCTCTTTTGCTGACCCTCTTCTTTAACAAGCATAATATGCTTCTCTAGGGACTGGTCCCCTCTGGTAACATGTCCAAAGTACATGAGATAAAGTCTCACCATCCATGCTTCTAAGGACCATTCTGACTGTCCTTCTTCCAAGACTTTCTTCTGTCTGTGTTCATTCAATTCTTCACCAACACCATTATTCAAATGTGTCAATTCTTCTTTGTTCTTATTATTGTCCTGCTTTTGTATGCATATAATGCACTTGAAAATACCATAGGTTGAGTCAGATGCACCTTAGTCCTCGAGGTGACCTACTCTGACTAGTGGTACAAAGCCCTTTCAGCTCTGCCAATAGGTACATCTAGGTGCACCCCAATCTGCCAGCAAACTTCTTGTCCAAAGTCAATCAGCTTTCTCGCTCCATGGGCTGGCAAGCCTGCCACTCTCTGTCATGTCTCTTGGTTCAGCTGCTGCTGCTGTCTCTTAGCTGGTCATCTCAGCCATCTCAACACAGGGATCTCAGGTCCAAGGACAGGCTCCTCTCCTGCTAGCTCTCTGTCTTGATGGTAATAAGATCCACCCCTTCTGCCTCTAGGAGGACTCATTTTAAGCCTAGCAGAATGACAAAACTACCTAATACACACATAAGGGTTCCATACACCTATGTTCTTGATGCCACCCTTGCAAGGGTGTTATGTACCTTATTTAAATTACCAACAAGCTATCCAATTCCCTTGGTGGACCACAGCACCACACATTTGCATAGTTCTGCCCGCTCATCTGTGAGTGAGAGACACAAAGACCATGGCTAGAAGAGCCATACCAAGTAACTCACTGCACCACGTGGTGGATCCAAGTAAAATGAAATCTTTAACAGCTTCAATATTTTCTCCTTTATCATGATGTGGCATAGTGCCTAAGGCATTTGACTGCTAACCAGAAGGCTGGCAGTTCAAACCCACCAGCCACTCTTCGGAAGGAAAGTTGGGCAATCTACTTCCGTAGTGATATTGCCTCAGAAACCCAAGGAGGGGTCGCTATGAGTCAGACCTAACTCGACGGCAGTGCTGTCATGATGTTGCTTATTGGTCCAATTGTGAGGAAAGAACTGAGGAAAAAAAAAAATCAACTTGAGTTCCAATATTAAAGAATTCTATAGGCAAATAATTGAACAATACAAGAAACTTCAAAAAATGGAAGGAATATATAGAATCACTGTAGCAAAACGAAGTTGTCAATGTTCAACCATTTCATGAGGTACCATATGCTCAATGGTCATGAAAGAAGAAGTCAAGCTGCACTGAGGGCACTGTTGAAAACCAAGCTTCAGGAATTGACCAAATACCAATTGAGATGTTTCAACAAATGGATGCAATGACTGGGAGCACTCACTCATCTATACCAAGAAATTTGGAAGATAGCTACCTGGCCAGCCAACTGTAAGAGTTACATATACATGCCTATTCCAAAGAAAGGTGATCCAACAGAATGCAGAAATTATCAAACAATATCATTAATATCACACACAAGTAAAATTATGCTGAAAATAATTCAAAAAGGATTGCATTAGTATATCATCAGGGAACTATCAGAAATTCAACCTGCATATAGAAGGGGATGTGAAACAAGGGATAACATTGCTGATGTCAGATGGATCTTGACTAAAAGCAGAGAGTACCAGAAATTGTTTTCCTGTGTTTTATTAACTATGCAAAGGCATTTGACTGTGTGGATCATAACAAATTGTGGATAATATTGTGATGAACGGGAATTCCAGAATGCATAATTATGCTCATGAGAAGCCTGTAGGTAGACCAGGAGGCAATTGTTCAAAAATACTACATGGTTAAAATCAGGAAAGATGTACCACCGGCTTGTATCCTTTCACCATACGTATTCAATTTGTATTCTGAGCAAATATTCCAAGAAGCTGGACTATATGAAGAAGAATGTAGCATCAGGATTGGAAGAAGACTCATTAACAATCTGCAATATGCAGATGACAACTTTGCTTGCTGAAATTGAAGAAGACTTGAAGCAGTTGCTGATGAACATCAAAGACAACATCCTTCAGTATGGATTACACTTTGTGGTAGTTAAGATTATGTGTTAATTTGGCTGGCCTGATTTTGAGTGTCTGGACAGCTGGATGTAGTGATTCCCTATGACTAGACTGGCAATCAACTCTGTGGTGGAATTTGCTGTGAGCAGCTGAGTAGCTAGCTGCCTTAGGGATATGGTCTGCTTCCAGTATATAAAGAGAAGTATGGATATTGTTATGATATTGTATGGTAATATAGAAATACACAAAGTGGGAATGGAATGCCATTGAAGGACAGATTTGTATCGAAAAAGGTTTGGGAAGGCTTCATTATAAAAGGCAGTGAGTTCGCTGTGAGAAAGTGAATATATCTCCCTGGGTGGTTCATTAAAAGGATTGGAGGAGAGCAGCAATAGTTTTCAGGAATTAGCCTCAGTGTGCATAGAAGTATCCCCATAATAAGTGAGCACTGTCCTTTGGGAAAGATGAGACCAGGACTGGATTAAGTTCCATAGTCATTAAAACCAATTTGTATAAATATAATAAGCATATGAGCTATAACTTGGTTATTTTGTTTCTTTAAACCTTCTTCCAAATAGTGTGCTTTTGTGATGTTAATTAGAAGTAAAGTGTCAGAAAGTTGAGAATTGTGACATTCTTTAGCCAATTAATTTCCTTGTCTAAACAATGGTCAAAATGTCACCAACTTCTGTATTATTTGATGCTATTAATCTCCTCAATACTCTTTCCATTAGTTTTCTATAATATAAATTTCTTATGAAATAGTGAATTATACTTAAAAAAAACAAACAAACAAACAAAAAAGACAGTGAGTTGAACCCAGGAATTGAAAAGAAATTATTCACATGAGGAAGGATATTACAGGTCAAGAAGTTAGTGCGTACACCATCTGATCTGCAACCTATACAACTATGAAACCAGAAGAACTAGATGGTGCCCAGCTACCAATGTCATCCACTTGGAAGGGATGTAGGAGATCCTGGATAGAGAGGGAGAACAATGTGGAACAAAACTCAAAATCATTTGGAGGGATAAAAAAAAAAAAGATGGTTGGGACCAGGTTTGCTAGTCCAATAGAGCCTGGTGGAACCACTGAGACTATGGCCCCGAGCTGCCCTTCAGGTCTGGAATTGAACCCACACCTGTGGTTTCCAGCCAAACAAAGTACAGGCATGTGAGTTAAACATTTACCTCAAGTAGACACACGCCGTGGATAGAACAATCATGGGAGAAGGAAGGGCTGCTTATGCACAGGGAGACAGCTCAGGGGACAGGAGCATATGGAGGGATGGACACTGGGAAGAGGTAACTATGGGGAGGAAGTGGGAGGGGAGCTGTTGCATTGTGGTAAACTGTGGTCAATGACATGAGACAAAGTATATGTGAACTGCTGTATGGAAAGTGAATTTGCTCTGTAAATCTTCACCCAAATCACAATAAAAAAAAAAAAAAAAAAAAAAAAAGTTAGTGCATACAGAGTGTGAAAGCACATAAGTACATAGTATGTGGAGGCAAAAGTGAAGGCCAAGAACAAAGTCCGTGGGGAAAGTGATGAAAGTGCATCTAGAAAAAAAAAGAAGGAAAGAAAGTGCATCTAAACTGAGATGGGCCTTAGGCAGTAGGGCTCTTAACCCGTTTTTAGGTAACAAAGTAATATGTGTCTTAGAAAAGTTACTCCTGTGCACAATGAACTAAAGAGAAAAAACACTAAAGACAGAAAAGGCAGTTGGAATGGTACTGAAAGGGTCCCGGGCAAAAAACATAAGGCCTAACTGTAGACATGACACTGGAAATAGAGATAGGAGAACAAATGAGAATCCACCAGTAGAGATGGTGAAGAAATAGGAACCACAAGTGAAGTAAGTTTGGAGTAGATACTTTCCATCTTCTTTGCATTCTCCCCTGACGTGGGAGCCATGCTTGCCACACTACTGATAAGCAACTGAAATTGAGCCAAGAAAGTGAAGAAGAACATATATGACTTCAAAAGGAATACCAAGTTAGAATTAGCACTAGTACTCTTCTCTAAAAGTCTTACACACTCCCTAGTATTATGTGGTTCTCATTAATTTTTAAGGAAAAGAAATGCAGAGGTCAACAAGCAAATTCTTGCTAGTGTGTGTGTTTCTCTAATCAGCAACTGAATGACTAAAAAGTAGACATCATATTTCTCCCATTTAAAAAAAAAATCTTCTAGAAAAATCCAGAACATTAACTTTCCAAAGCTCTTTTCTGAATCTCACTGTTCTCTTTTTAATAATACTCTTGTTTTTCATGAACAGACATGGAATATATTCTCATTATAGAAAATTCTGAAGAAAAAATAAAATAATATTTTAAGACCATCAGCCAGATTGTACAGGACTTAGTTAGCAATTGGAAGGATTTGGATTTGACTCTAAGTGAAATAAGAGATATTTCTGGGTTTTTGGCCAAGAAGTTATATGACCTTCATTTCAAAGGATTATTTTGGTTGCTAGGCCAAGTATCCAGGTGAGAGGAGGGAACCCAGGCTACGCCCCAAAGCAGCAAGGTGGGAAAGTGAGAGAAATGGATGACAGAAGAGACTCTGAAATGTGCCTTTGAGCAGAGAGTAGCTACAGCAAATGGAAGAAATGACAAGATTAAAGAGCTGAACAGAAGATTTCAAAGACAAGCTAGAGCAGACAAAGCCAATTACTATAAGGAAATATGCAAAGACTTGGAGTCAGAAAACCAAAAGGGAAGAACATGCTTGGCATTCTCAAGCTGAAAGAATTGAGGAAAAAATTTAAGCCTTGAGTTGCGATATTGAAAGATTCTATGGGCAAAATATTGAATGATGCAGAAAACATCAAAAGAAAATGGAAGGAATACACAAAGTCCCTGTATCAAAAAGAACTGGTAGATCTTCATCCATTTCAGGAGGTGGCATATGATCTAGAACCAATGGTACTGAAGGAGAAAGTAGAAGCTGCAATGACGGAATTGGCAAAGAACAACGCTTCAGGAATTGATGGAATACCTACTGAGATATTTCAACAAACAGATGCCCCACTGGAAGCACTCACTCAGTTATGCCAAGAGATTTGGAAGACAGCTACCTGGCCAGCTGCCTGGAAGAGATCCACATTTGTACCCATTCCAAAGAAAGGTGATCCCACAGAATGTGGAAATTATCAAACAATATCATTAATATCGCACGTAAGTAAGATCTTACTGAAGATAATTCAAAAACAGTTGCAGCAGTATATTGACAAAGAACTTCCAGAGGTACAAACTGGATTCAGAAGAGGACATAGAACAAGGGATATCATAACTGCTGTCAGATGGATCTTGGCTCAAGGCAAAGAATTCCAGAAAGATGTTTACTTGTGTTTTATTGACTATGCAGGCATTTGATTGTGTGGATCATAACAAATT
>NW_006921615.1:4018706-4055816 GCF_000298275.1 Orycteropus afer afer
AGACTTCGTCTCACCTACTTTGGTCATGTTGTCAGAAGGGACCATTCCCTGGAGAAGGATGTCATGCTTGGTAAGGTGGAGGATCGACAAAAGAGGGGAAGGCCTTCAATGAGATGGATTGACACAGTGGCTGCGACAGTGAGCTCAAGTGTAGCAGGGATAATGGAGCTGGCGTGGGATTGGGTGGTGTTTCGTTGTGTTGTGCATAAGGTCTCTATGAGTTGGAAACAACTTGACAGCCTAACAACAACACACCAAGAATAGGGTAGATGGGGTCAAGGGCAAATGCATCTATGATAATTTCTTTAAAATAAGTTATAAAAATGGGATTATTTCTCCAACACTACAAAGTGTGATTTAAGCTCTTATGTAGATTACATTTCCATCAGTAGTGCATGAGTTTGTATGGGAGACAATATTCTTTCAAAATTAGGGAGTATAATTTCAAAATCTGTTTTCTACTTTTATAAAAACAACTGGCCCCATCTCAGACATAAAAATGTCATGCTTTCTGTGACATGGTCATTCCTTGTGTTTAACTACAACCATGATGCAAAAAAAGTATGAATAGCCTACATAAACATCAGTTAGAAATTCCTTGCCTTAATTAATAAGCATTAATTGAGTACCTACTGTGTGCCCAACACTGGGCTGATCCTAAGGATATAGCAGTGACTCAGCCTTTGCCCTGATTTCAGGGAGCTCTGGTAGTGTAGTGGCTAAGGCACTTGACTGCTAACCAGAAGGCTGGCGGTTCAAACCCACCAGCCACTCCTCTCAAGGAAGATGGGGCAATCTACTTCCATAGTGATACTGCCTCGGAAACCCAAGGAGGGGTCGCTATGAGTCGGGTCTGACTCCATGGCACATAACAACAACAGCAACATAGTCTAATGAAAACGACCTCTGGTGGTACAGTGGTTAAACCATTCAGCTGCTAACCAAAAGGTCTGCAGTTTGAACCTACCAGCTGTTCCATGGAAGAAAGATGGGGCAGTCTGCTTCCATAACAATTACATCCTTGGAAACCCTATGGGGCAGTTTTACTCTATGGGGTTGTTATGAGTTGTAATTGACTTGATGGCACCAGCTTTTTGGTTTGGTTTATAATCTAATAATAGAATCCCTTAATGGTGCAAATGTTTAAGTGCTTGACTACTGGCTGAAAGGTTGGCTCCTCGGAGGACAAACCAGGAAATCTGCTTCTGAAGGGACGTAGCCTTGACAACCCTGTCAAGGAGTTCTACTCTCCACACATGGGGTCACCATAAGTAGGAATCAACTAAGAATAACAACAATAATCTAATGAGAAAGAGTTTAAAAAAAAAAAAGTGTGTACATCTAATAAGGAGCTCTGGTGGCGTAATGCCTAACGCATTTGACTGCTAACCAGAAGGTTGGTAGTTCAAACCCACCAGCTGCTCTGCAGAAAGAAGGTGGAACAATGTACTTCCATAAAGACTTACCACCTTGGAAACCCAATAGAGGTCACTATGAATTAGAATCGGCTCAATGGCAGTGGGTATATCTAATTGTTTACCATTGTTACAAATACCATAAAGAGAGAGACAAGGAGTGTCGTGATACTAAGTGTGTGGTCAGGGAAAATTCATTGCCTCTTCCTTAAGGTAGTCATCTTTGAATTCCAGGTGAGGGAATAGCAAAGGGCAAAGGGCAAAGGCAAGAATAAGAATAAAAAGTAAACTGTAAGAAGGCTATTGTACCTGGAACATAGAGATTGGTAGCAGGGAGAGGGAATATGAAAGCACAGAATGGTCCAAGACAAAACCAGAAGTAGTAAGAGCCCAGGTCCCCCCAGAATGTTGTATACCACCATATTTACGTAGAAAATATGTACTGTCAAAATTTACGAAATTTGTACTACTCAGCCAGTAAGAGAAATGAAGTCTTGATATGTGCAAAATATGGATGGAACTTAAAGATGTTATGCTGAGCAAATAAGTCAATTACAAAAGAACAAATATTGTGTGACCTCACTTATATAAAAAGACAACGACAGGCAAATGTACAAAGACCAAAATTTATTAGTGATTACCAGGGGCAGGAGGGAGAAGGAAACATGGGGGACAAGGAGTTGTTGCTCAGAGAGTACTGACTTCCAGTTTGTGGTGATGGAAAGATTGTATTGATTAAGAGTAGATTTGCATAGCTGATGATTGTAATTGTTCTCAATAAATTGTATACCTATAAAAAGTTTAATTTGAAAATTTGTGTGATGGATATATTCCAATGACAACAAAATAAAAGAATAGCTGCTGAGTCTGCTTATGTACAAAACACCTCATGGGATTTGCTTCCCATGGAGGTTTCCAAAACATCAAAACCAAACTCACTGCCATCCAGTTGATTCTGACTCATAGCAACCCCCTATTGGGTTTCCGAGATGGTAAATCTTTGCAGAAGTAGATTGCCCAGTCTTCCTTCCGTGGAGTGGCTGGTAGGTTTGAATCACCAACCTTCTAGTTAGCAGTCTAATGCCTCAGGCACTGTGCTACCAGACCTCCTTCCCAAGGAGGTTTAGGGTCATGTTTGTGGGACATCCCAGTTAAGTGGCCGAATATCATGATTAGTAGTTCTGTTCTGCCTCCTATTTCGTTACATAGTGCCTAGGGTCTTGAAAGCATGCAAGCGACCTTACAAAGCCCAACAGTTGGTCTCTATTTGCCTGAAGCAATAAAGGAAGAAGAGGAGACAGGAGGAAGAGAAGGAAATGGAATGTGAGCCTAATTGCCTCCTTGAACAGCTAACTGCCTCCTTTGCAGTGAGACCAGAAGAACTGGAATGTGCCTGGCTACCATTACTGAACATTCCAATCAGAGATTCTATAGAAGAATCTTGATCAAAAGGGGGGAATGCAGAACAGAATTTCAAATTCTCATGGAATATAGATCTTCTGGAGCCATAGAGGTTGGATGAAACTATTGCCTGAAACTATTGACCTGACATCATCTTTAAACCTTAAACCAAAAATGTCTCTGAAGTCTTAAAACCAAACAGTTTAGCTTATCTAGTAAAAAATGTCTGCCTTGGGCAGTGTGCTCTTTTAAAATCCAGCTATATGAGATCAAATTAACAACAGCAACTTGAAAGATTAGACAGGAAATTTAGGGGGCAGTGAATTTATTTGAATGAGGGAGGAACAACTCAAAAAAGGAAAATGAGAATGGTTGCACAACTAAAAGCATGTAATCAATGTCAATGAATTCATTATACACTGTTGAATTGGTATATGTCCTGCTGTATGTGTTCTCAACAACAAAAATTAAATAAACAATAAAAATTAAAAATTTAAGAATTTTGAAAGTTTTGCAAAAAGCAGTGGGAAATTATTAAATGGTTTCATTCAAGGCAGTTTAATCTTTTCAGATATTATCAAAAGGTAAAACAAACAATAAATTGATCTTGATCTCAATGGGTTTAATTATGAAAACATTAATGTTACATGATTTATTGACCAAAAAAATGCATATTTCACTTACCTAAGAGCTGTCAAATATTACTTGGGTAAACACAGTTGGATATGGTTAATAAAGCATGTATAATCAGAATTGTTATTTACATTTAGAGACATTGAAATAGGAATAACATTAAAATTTCCTCATGAAGATACCACAATGTTATATTTAATTATAGTTGTGAAGAGCATGCACTTGAATTTTAGCTTTAAGTTTAAAGAATGATAATCATAATTTTTGGATATAATTTGCTAAGTGAAAAATGAAACCTGTAAGGCCCTAGGGGATGGCCTCAGTGCTAAGGCAGTCGCCTGCGAAGCTTAAGGCTGGCAGTTCAAACCGACCAGCCCGCCCAGTTGACCAGACCTTCTCTTTAGGAGCTCTGGTAGCATAGTGCCTAAGGCACTTGACTGCTAACCAGAAGGCTAGCAGTTCAAACCCACCAGCCACTCCTTGGAAGGAAGGTTGGGCAATCTACTTCCATAGTGATACTGCCTCAGAAACCCAAGGAGGGATTGCTATGAGTCGGGTCCAACTCCATGGCATATATCAACAACAACAACAAGATTAATTTATTTCTGCAACAAAATCTTTATTCATGTAAAGATTTAGCTGACAACTACCAGAAGAGAACTTTGGAATGAATGGGAGAAACAGCTGTCAAGGAAGTTCTTTGCTGCCAGACTTGCTTGGAATGCCCTGGAACTTCAAGGAAGCAGAATGTGCTCTGCCAGCACCATTGGCCCACTGATGATGGTAACACCTTTCAAAATGCATTCCAGAAAACAAAACCCACTGCCATTGAGTCCATCCGAACTCATATGGCCCCTACAGGACAAGCAGAACTGCCCATAGGGTTTCCAAGGCTATAAATCTTCACAGAAGCACACTGCCTCACCTTTCTCCTATGGAGCAGCTGGTGGATTCAAATGGCCAGCGGACATTTTGATTAGCCGTCAAATCCTTTAACCCAGGTGCCACCAGAGTTCCTTTAAAAAATAGCTTTAAAAACAAACAAACAAACAAAAAAATCTCACTGCCTTGGAGTTGGATAAGACTCACAGTGACCCTTCCTTAGCTTTCCGAGGAAGTATCACTATGGAAGTAAATTGCCCAATCTTCTGCTGAGAAGCGTGTGGTGGGTTTGAACCACCAGCCTTGGGTATAGCAGTCTTGTGCCTTAGGTACTACTCCACCAGAGCTCCTATGGCACCAGAGCTCTTTAAAAAACAAAAATTAAAAATAAATAATAATAATAGCATTAGAGGGCCCAATTTTCTAGTCCCACCACCTCTTAGAAAAGAAAATTCCAGGGTATACAAAACAAAACAAAATGCAACCACTCTCTTGGAGTCGGATCTGACTCATAGCGACCCCTTCTTGGGTTTCTGAGGCAGTATCACTACAGAAGTAGATCCCGTATCAATAGATCCCTAGAGATACAGCCTTGGCTCCAAGGCAGTGGTTGAGTTTTGTTTTGTATAACCCTGGAATTTTCTAAGAGGCGGTGGGACTAGAAAATTGGGCCCTTTAGAGTTTATTCACAACAATGATCATGTCAGTCATCCACTCATTCAGTTTTTCTGAATATACTCCTCACGCATTTGAAAATGCAGTTCCCAGTTATACTTACAAAGAGAGGAACTAGTTAAAATTATTTCACTTTCATTATCTTACCCCAACAATAAAAAGTTTTAGCTCTCTTGAAAGCACACATTTTTTCCCCATTCTATATATGCAAGATTTTAAAAACACAAAGCAAAATAAAAATATCTAGAAGGCTTGGAACTCTGAAACTACTTTGCATTGTCTTCTCTTTAAGATTGAGATTGTATGATATAGGGAATATTTTCACTGAACAAACACTTTTACAGATTTTGCATGTCAGGCATATTTGAAGGTACCCTATGAATATTCACACAAAGTCAAATATTGCAAGGAGTGTTCTATTTCTGATTTATTGTAGACTTATGTTTGCCCCAGCTGTTAAAGTTAAGGGTATTCTAGGGTAAGATGCCCAGCTAGTTCTGAGGACCTGAACATTATCTGGCACATTCCTTTGTATTTTTGGATCTGCTTCACAACTTCTGTGAATTCATACCCTACTCAACAGTAACTGAGAGAGTCGTATATAAGGCCACATGTGTTCATCTTACCCTGGAGAACACTTGCTCGTCCTCACATCTTTTCTCTGGTCAACTGACTCTCACAGGGAATTCATTCTCCCATAGCCAAAAGCTTTACACTTATCCCTAGGCCTGTCTGCCCAAAAGAAATGTGTACTCCAAATGATGATAATTAATATACTCATGATCTTTTGGAGCAGAGGTTCATTTGGGAAGGAAATGGAAGATAAAGTTTCTTAGTTGTCAGAAGTAGGCATTGCATTTGGCCAATCTGCTGCAGAACGCTTCTTTAAAGTGTTAAAAAGCAAAGATGTTACTTTGAGGACTAAGGTATGCCTGACCCAAGCCATGGTATTTTCAGTTACCTCATATGCATACAAAAGATGGACAATGAATTAGGAAGACCACAGAATTGATGCACTGAAATTATGATGTTGGTGAAGAGTATTGAATATCATGGACTGCCAGAAGAATGAACAAATTTGTTTAGAAGAAATACAGCCAGAGTGTTCCTCAGAAGCAAAGATAGTGAGACTTCGTCTCACATAGTTTGGACATGTTATCAGGAGGGACCAGTCTCCAGAGAAGGACATCATGCTTGGTAAAGTAGAGGGTCATTGAAAAAAAGGAAGACCCTCAAGGAGACTGACACAATGGCTGCAACAATGGGCACAAGCATAGAATGATAGGGAGGATGGCACAAGACCAGCCAGTGTGCCATTCTGTTGTACAAGGGTCACTTTGAGTCAGAACCAACTGGACGGCTCCTGACAACTACAGCAACAACAGAGCTAGGTATGTTCTAGTTTTAGGTTATATCAATCCTTCCTGCCAAAACTTGGACATATGTGCCTACATAGTTTCAAGGAGCTCAAGAGCTCCCTGAGTACCATCCAAGGTCTGTGCTCTGCTGCCTCCAGTCTTGTTATATCAACTTTCAGGTGCTATTGAGCAGGAAGCATATGTGATCCTTTTGTGAATGCCATTGTTTCATGCAATCCACAGACAGTAATGTTTTACTGGATTCGTACCATCTGCCACGCAGCATGCTAACTGGTTGCATACAAAGATAAATCAGGTACAATCCCCACTTTCAAGGTGCATTAGAAAGATAAGCTTGGATGCACAGAGGCATGTGCCACCTACCCTGTACTAACCCATGTCGCAGGTCAGGTCTATGCAAAATGCTGAGAAGTCAGGGAAGGTTTTACAGCATAGGAGATAATTGAGTTAGTTCTTAAAGAATTGGTAGGTGTTAGACAGCCACTCACACGACCATGTGTATATTAAAAATACATATCAAAATACATCTTTTGATCAAAATATATCTTTCAAGAACTACTTGAAAAATCTCAGGAGATTCGCTTGAGGGTAGACAAAGGGAGGCTTTCTAAAGACTCTTAATTTCAAAATTTCATCCCATGTGTTGTCAAGCTATGGCTGTGTACATTTGAGGTTTAAAAATAAGTTCTCTGTTCCTATGGTATCAGATATATTTCTCCATCTCAGATAAGACTGGGAACTTGCATCTTTAATACTTGAGTAGCTTTCTTTTGGCTTTATACATAATGGTGTAACAAGAGCTCACCAACACCAGGGGGCAGTACAGCTTCGCAGAAGAATCTTATGACTCCAGGTCTTTGAGAACAGTCACAGCATCCTGGTGCAAAGGTGAAATCCCTAATAAAAAGAGAGTTCCACTAAGGGGGGAAAAGTTTTCTTTTAAAGGTTACGAATTGCCATTAGGCCTTTGTGCACAGCTGGAATGTTTGCACTGTAATTGGCAAAATATTTACTTCTCATTTTTTCTTAATATGGTTGTCCAGTCTGTCCTGCCCTCCACCTCGGAAATGGTTATTCTAACCAATAACCCTGACAACTCAAGTAACATTGTTGAGGCTTTCTGCTGAGTTCATTGCCTAAACGCCTTGCTCTCTTTCCTCCAGTGGCCATTCTTTGTATCCAGCTGCCTTTGCGGCTGAGGCTGCGGCTCCCTTTAAGGGTAATTCCAGCCCAGCCCTTGTTTTGTTTCCAGCCCGGCAGCACCAGGTGTCTGCCCTCCCTTAACCCCCAAGGATGAGAGATCAAAGGTGTGCCTACATCTGCCTCCTGCCCAGCTCTTTAATCTGTTACATGTTCAAAAGGGACAAGTGCAGTATTGTACACTTAGGGAGGGATCACAAACCAAAGAAATGGAAATGACAAAGTCGCAGAGTAGTGTGAATTTACTGAAATGATGTGGAATATGTCCACTTGCTCTTTAAAAAGAACAAGAATTTTATGGATAAATGGAGGTCCTTTCTTGAAGTAGAGCTCTAATAAGCCCATTTAATGAAATATTTTACACAGACCCACTTGGAGACTACTGTTGAGAAATATGAAGAGATGAAAGAAAATGCTTTTTTAAATTATGAAATGGAAATTAAAGGACATATCTAGAGGCCTGGACTTATTTCACCAACAGCAAAAATGAAATACATCTTTTAAAAAAGACAATTTCCAATAGATCAACTATTTTCTGTATCCACAGGACTGAGTAAGAAGGTAAATGCATTTTTAAAAACCAAAGACATACAAATTAGGTATAAAGAAGTCAGTTCTGGGAGTAGTACTATGGAAGGGTCTGGACTCTGTACCGAGATGTCAGGACTCATGCCTGCAGTAGGCATTTATTCTTTCTTACACAGTTGCAAGTAAAAAGGTGGATAGAAAAGGGCTCACATCTAGTAAGAAATTATTTTCAAACTTAAATTTAGAAATAATTTGCACAGTTTAATCATCCACTTTTCTCTAGGCTCACAGGAAGGCTCCCTGATTTCCACCAAAGATATTAATGTGAACAGACACTGATTTTTTTCTTTTTCTTTTCTTTTTTTTTTTTTGCCCTCTGTGCATTCCTGTGCACAGACATACAGATGCCCAAAAGCTTCCTGATGCTTCCTTTTTCCTGTTGTATAACCTACTGCCATGCAGTGGATTCCAATTCATAGCAACCTCTATAGGGTCTCCAAGGCTGTAAATCTTTATGGAAGCAGATTGCCTTGTCTTTCTCCTACAGAATGGCTGGTGGGTTTGAACCGCCAACCTTTTGGTTAGCAGCCCAATACCTTAACCACTATACCAGGAACCTCAACAGGTGAAAAGCTACCTTTCCAGACAATAGCAAAGCAGGACTAGTAGCCTAACATAAAACTGCAGAGTCTTTACCTAGTTCTACTGACTTTGATTCTAAATTTCCACAATTTGAGAGAATAATGACACAGTTGTAAAAGGCTATGGTGAAAAAGGAGTCCTTACCAAATGTATCAAATAATTGATTTATCTACTTAACAATTATTTATTCAATACTTATTATGTCCACACACTGTATTAGACTCAAGGAAGACAGTGATGATCAAAAAGGTCTTGGTCTCTAGTCTCATGGATTTTACAGTCTAGAGTGGAGACAGACATTAGTCAAATATTTAAAAATTCAGAGATAAATGCTCTGAAAGAAAAAAAAAATGTAATTTTTATTGGAGAATCTACTGTAACAAGATTCAGAGAGAACTTTTCTGAGAAAATCCCTATAAAGCTAAGAGCTAAAAAATCCAAGAAAGATGAGGGATGGGATGTATTTATAAAGAGCTGAAAGGGTAGTATGGCTGGAGAACAGAGAATGAAGGGAAAAGGTACACCATGAGGTCAAAAACTTTAGGCACATGTGACTGTATCAGTTCTCTGCTACTACATAACAAATTATCCCAAAATATGACAGTTTAAAGCAACCTTCTGATTATGCCCTGTGGTTTTATGGGTCAGGAATTTAGGCAGGGTTCAGCTGGTTGATTTTTCTGTTCCTCACTAAGCTAGAGGTTGAGCTGGTTGAGAAGGCTTTCAATGGCATACTTCATGTGCCTGGCACCTTGGTGTGAATGGCTGGAAACCTGGGTTCAGCTGGAACTATTTTCCACAACACTTATGAAGTGATATCTCCAACATTGCAATTTCAAGACTTCTCATATAGCAGCAGCTCAGGGTCCCTAGAGAGAGTTTTCCAACAGACAGGAAGACTTAAGATCTAGGCCCAGACACTGGTAGAGCATCACTTCCACCACAGTCTATTGGTCAAAGTGGTCACAGATACCTAAGGGGAACAACATAGACCTCTCAGTGGGAAGAATTTCAACCATTTTGTGGCCATCTTTAGACAGCCACAGTTTGTTCTCTGGACACAAATTATTTACATTTCTCCCCAAGGTAAAATATATTCACCCTCTATCAAGGGATGTCATTGCTGATGTCACATGGATCTTGACTGAAAGCAAAGAATACAGAAAGATGTTTATTTGTGTTTTATTAGCTATGCAAAAGCATTCAACTGTGTGGATCATAACAAATTATGGATAACATTGAGAAGAATGAGAATTCCCAAACTCTTAATTGTGCTCATGAGGAACCTGTACATAGTCAGGGAGGCTGTCATTTGAACAGAGCAAGGAGATACTGCACAGATTAAAGTCAGGAAAGGAGTGTGTCAGGGCTGTATCCTTTGACCATACTTATTCAATCTGTATGCTGAGCAAATAATCCAAGAAGCTGGACAATATAAACAAGAACGCATCATCAGAATTGGAGGAAGACTTATTAACAACCTACAATATGTAGATGACACAACCTTACTACCTGAAAATGAAGATGACTTGAAGCACTTACTGATGAGTATTAAAGAGTACAGCCTGCGGTATGGATTACACCTCAACACAAAGAAAACAAAAATCCTTACAATTGGATCAATACGCAGCATCATAATAAATGGAGAAAAGATTAAAGCTGTCAAAGATTTCATATTACTTGGATCCACAATCAACACCAATGGAAGCAGCAGTCAAGAAATCAGACACTGTATTGCACTGGGCAATCTGCTGCAAACAACTGCTTTAAAGTGCAGAAGAGCAAAGATGTCTCTTTGAAGAATAAAGTGCACCTAACCCAAGCCATGGTATTTTCAGTGGCCTCATATACCTGTGCATGCTGAAAATGAATAAGGAAAACTGAAGAAGAGTACATGCTTCAAAGATTTTGAGGCAGGCTCAGGACCAGGCAATGTTTCGTTCTGCTATACATAGTGTCACTATGAGTCGGCACCAACTTGATGGCACCTAACAACAACAATCAAGCCTTCCAAAAATCTCATCCCAAGTTCAAGTTTATGGTCCAGGTTCTTATCATCCCAGTAGGTTCAGGCGCTGATGAGGCTCCTTTGGTGCAGTTCTTTAGTACAATTTCTCTTCTAAAAAGAAGAGGTATCTATCCCCACACACCCGATATACAGTGATGGCACAGGGATGAGGGATCCACAATGAACACTTTCATTCAAAGAGTGGAAAAACAGGAGGCAGATAGCAATCACTGCTCCATAACAATTTTCAAATCCACACAGGGCAGTTCCTTGACTGAGAAGCCCAGTCCAACTTCTTAGGAAAGATTCTTTGTAGCAATTGGCTCCATTCTCTGGACTCTTGGTTATACCTTATGAGTTAGCCTATTTCCATAATAAATGGCATTTACAGGGGAATGATCTTCTCAAGTTATTTCCTGTCCATAGAAGTTTTGAGGCTTTAGGCATTCTTTTCATTTTGAACTGCTTCTGTCCATTTTTGTCCAAGCTGACAATATGTCCATCAGTATAATTATCTGGACATCTTTGTGGGTGTCCTAGGAATCCTTTTTTAGGTTTCACTGCATTATACATCACCACACATCCCAAATCTCTTCAAGACAGGCCTTACTTTGGTGTGGGCTCAGAGTCAGGGTATTGTGAGACCACACCCTTTTATCTATTTTAGAAACTCTTATGAGGCATTTTTGTTGTCCTTACATTGAGGTGTAATCTACCCTGAAGACTGTAGTCCTTCATCAGTAAGTGCTTCAAGTCATCTCACTTTCAGCAAGCAAGGTTGTGTCATCTGCATATCACAAATTATTAATGAGTTTCCTCCAATCCTGATTCTGTGTTCTTCTTCATGTAGTCCAGCTTCTCAGATTATTTGTTCAACATACAGATTGAATAAATATGGCGAAAGGATACAACTCTGATGCACACCATGAAGAAAACAAAAATCTTCACAACTGGACCGATAAACAGCATCATGATAAATGGAGAAAAGATTTAAGCTGTTAAAGATTTCGTTTTACTTGGATTCACACTCAACACCCATGGAAACAGCAGTCAAGAAATCAGATGTTGTACTGCACTGGGCAAATCTGCCACAAGAGACCTCTTTAAAGTGTTAAAGATCAAAGATGTCATTTTGAAGACTAAGGTGCAACAAATACAAGCCATGATATTTTAATTAGTCTCATATGCATGTGAAAGGTGGACAATGAACTAGGATGACTGAAGAAGAAGTTGATGCATTTGAACTATAGTGTTAGTGAAGAATGCTGAAAATACCTTGGGTTGCCAGAAGAACAAAAATGAACAAATCTGTCCTAGAAGAAGTGCAGCTGGAATGCTCTTTAGAAAGGAGAATGGCAGGACTTCGTCTCACTTGCTTTGCTTATGTTACCAGAAGGGACCAGTCCCTGGAGAAGGATATCATGCTTGGTAAATTAGAGGATCAGTGAAAAAGGGGAACACTCTCCTTTCCACAACAGTGGGCTCAAGCATCGCAATGATTGTGAGGGTGGTGCAGGCCCAGGCAGTGTT
Source organism: Orycteropus afer afer (assembly GCF_000298275.1). Taxonomy (NCBI): domain Eukaryota; kingdom Metazoa; phylum Chordata; class Mammalia; order Tubulidentata; family Orycteropodidae; genus Orycteropus; species Orycteropus afer. The sequence continues at coordinate 4,031,000 of NW_006921615.1, forward strand.
TCATTCTGTTGTACACAGGGTTGTTATGACTTGGGCTGACTCAACAGCAACTAACCACAACCACGACAACAACAACAACAACAAGGCACATACTTAAATCTTTCTGAAATCAGAGAAAAGTGGTTTTCTCTTGCTGTGTGAAAAACCTTGTCCAAAACTTAGAAGCTTAAGACCACAATCATGTTTTTTTTTCTCACAAGTTTGTGAATTAGGAATTTAGGGAGAGTCACGTGGGTTTTTTTTTTTTTTTTTTTCTTTGCCATAAATAGAGGTTATATGGCCTGGTCTGGAAAATCCAAGATGGTTTCATGTGCATGTCTGGCATTTTAGCGGGGATGGCTTGAAGTCTAGGCTCAGCTGAGATTGTTTATAAGAGTGTATATATGTGGCCTCTCCATCAACAGTCTCAGGCTTTCTATCATGGTGGCGTAGAGTGCCCATAGGGAGGTTTCAAGAGACAGGAGGAGGAAGCTGCCTATTGCATAAGATCTGGGCACAGATACAGGTATAGCACTACTTCTACCATGTTTTACTGGCCAAGGCAGTCACAGAGCTTGCCCAGATTCAAGTAAAGGAGACATTAACCCCACCTTTTGATAGGAGTGGGAAGAATTTGAGACCACTTTTATTCTGCTATAGGTGACATCATGCAGGGCTTTGCAAACCATGGTAAAGCTTTGAATTTCTACTTAGCAATAATGAAAACCCAATTAAGAGTTTTAAAAGGGGAGGTGAGTGGATGGGGTATCACATAATTGGATTCACCTATTGAAAAGATCACTCTGGCTGCAATATGGGAATGAATTAGAAGAATACTGAAAACAGATTGGTTCTTTTTAACTCATCTTTCCATATAGACACCTTATCATTCATATTCATATGAGCATTGCTATGATAATTTAGCCTAGGGTAATTGCAGATTCTAGCGATATTTGAATATAAAATCTATTCACTAATATTCCTTGAAGTCCATTTAGGACATAATCTTGCTTCCAGGTACTAGACAAACTTACTTCTTAGGGATACTGGAACATTATTAACATTATGGCTTTAAGAAGATGTAGGTTAAAGGCAGAACATTCAAGTCACAGGAACCAACTAGTACATTGGCCCTGGGACAGAAAGGGACTAGTATTTGCAAAGCACAGTGAGAACAGTGGTTAAAGCATCTTGAACATGAGAGAGAGTCATGTGAGATGAATTAGAATAAATAGGCAGAGATACATCCTATCTATGATCCTATCTATGGGCTTTGTAGGCCAAGGTTAATATTTTATTTTTATTTCAAAAACATTGACAAGTCATTGGAGGTTTTATTGAGGTTTAGTCACACTTTAGCATAAATTTAGTTTAATGTGACCCTTTTATCCTATAAATTATTTTAAATCAACTGAAATTAATCCTTAGATGAAACTGGTAGGGAAGAGGGTGGGATAGTTTTGGAACTGGAGGACTGCTCCAGATAACATACTTGGTTAGCAATTGGCTCTGAGTTGCAGGACGATAATGGACATTGTCTACAGGCATCATCCACAGGTTAAGAATTTTGCTACACTAAAAGCTGAATTGTGAGAAGAACAGTTGATTTTCTTCTTCTTCTTTTCTTTTTTTCTTCTTGTTCTTTTTTCCTATTTTATTTTCAAATACTTCTGCAGACTAAGAAGAATTAAAAGAGGGAAGTCCTGGGATCCATTGTGTGTGTATATATATATATGTATATATATGTGCTATGGCTTACCTTGAATTCCGAGCAATGCAGCTGTCAGCCATTCATCAGACAACGTCTACTGTGTGTCCCAGAAGTCAGCAGTACTTTGTGTAGCTTTTTAACATCAACATCAATCACCTCTTAAATCTTCAAATTTTAACATAAACCATTACTTTCCCCCCTTGCAGTTTTTTTATATAATGTTTATTAATATTTGCTATGTAGTTAGAGCTGGGTAGTTCTAGATTCTCACGATACTATAGTTATTTTGCAATTAAAGGCCTAGAGAAAAGTTTAATTTGCAGTTTAAAAAAAGTATTAAGAAAAGTCTATATGAAGCTAATGAATCACTAATGTTTTTATTAAAATGATGTTTATAGTTAGAGTTCTAAAGTCAGCCTTTTATTTGTTGTTTAACTTACTTTTTTCCTAACTGAATAACTGCAGTATTAAGCTCCACTCCACCACCACCTCCATCTCCCACAAGAATTTGTTTAGATTTTAATGACATTTCAGTGACATTTGCTGATGCCGTTTAGATACAAAAATAAATATGGATGAAAAAAGTTAATATTCTGAGTTGGTTTCCTATATAAAGATTCTACAGTTTGAAAAAATGAGATCACTGCTTAATAAGCCAGCAGTTTTATGTGACTTTCCCTCTTGGTTGCCTGATCAAAAAGAATGCCAAGTCCACTTCTGTTACACTACAAGTTGATCATCAATGACTGTTATTTCCAAGGTGTTCTGTTTAGTATGTATTCTGAAATTACTGGCAAAATAATAGTAAATACTAAGCTTGCTAACATATGCCTTGTTCAATTAAATTATAACCCTTTTTGTGAATATCTCAGAAAACATTCTGAAGTTCAATATTTTCTTCTCTGGGTCTGGTGCAAAGGAACATCAATTATGACAATAATATGCTAGAGTTGGTTCATCCCAGCTTGCAAGAGTCAATTGCTACATTATCAGTAATTTGGGAGCCAGCAGTTGAACACAACCATTATTACAAATTAAACTGTATAAAAATTTCAAATTAAATAAGTTATGTTAGAAATCAAGGTAATAAATACTGTGTTTTTACACAAATAATGCTCATACTAAATGGTCTTTTTAAATCATTCAACCCCCAGTTCATTGTTTTCCTAATGCATTATGTGTATAGATTATTTATGTCACGTTACATGCCAAAATATGATACTTAAAGTTCATCACTTTCTAATTATTTGACTGTATTTTACTTTTATCTATACTTTTGAGGCTATTTATATTTACTGTACATGGGTGGTGGAGATACTGCCTAGTGTGCTACTTTACCTCTTTTCCCAACTCCATGTTCAGTGCCATCAAGCTGACAGCTTGAAATAGAGGCCATGTGGAGGTATTTACATAATGTTGAAGCTGAAAAAGGGTTTAATTTAATGAATATAATTTATAATGATGATAAGGAATCCCTTAACATTAGATCACATATTGTATTTAATAACAGTAAATTCATTTGGGGAAAGAGCAGATTGGGATACAATTCAGTGCAGGATTTTGTTAAATCATGGTTGAATTGCAACCATAAGTTGGCTACATTTACAAGAGTTTGCCAAATTCAACAAAAGCATTCTATAAGAATCAGTTCGATATATAGAATTTGCAATAAAGGATACTGTGTAATTTACTATTCTTTGTAAATTGCGTGCTAAACATCCTTTTTACCAGTAATATTTATAATAAATACAGTATGTATACAATGAATGTAGGAATACTTTTCCCCTGGTGGATCAATCTTTATACATTTCCCAGATACCTCTGGTTCTGTAGGAAAGATGAAATTCAACAGGTAACTTAAAAGCAGCTTTTTCAGCAAAATAATGGAGAACAAGTTTGTCTCTATGTAAACATAATCTGTTGAAATCAGTGTATCTTCATGCTGATACCAATTTTGTTTACCAGTATTGAAAGGGTTTTGTTTCCATTTTTAATTTGAAATTACTCCAGCTTGATAGAGAGCTAGAATTTCAACAAATTAAACTCCAGATTTTTTGCGTAGCCTAAAAGTATCATGACTATCACAGAGTTTGGGAATATTATTTTTTTTATAACTATGACTTATAAAAAAAATACTGTTTAAATCATATTATTAAATCAGGGCTAATTTATGTTAGTTTAGTATTTTCACCTTTAATTTCACAAAGGTATATGACTCTTCAATCAAGGGTAATATTTGTATCTTCATGAACAACATATTACCGTTTCACCTTCTAACTTAATGGGAAAGCTGAACACATCAGACTAAGAAAATTGCCTCAGGCCAAAACCACCCCAGAGAAGAAAGCTGCCAGATCACACAGTGGTTTATGACCACTTGTTATATATCTCACCACCAGTTGTCATCAAGACAATTTCCACTCATGGCATCTCATGTGTGTCAGAGTAGAACTGTGAATGGCTGAATTTTTAGAAGTACATTGTAAGACTGTTGGTAGTGGAAACAGTTAACATGCTCGGCTGCAAACCAAAAGGTTGAAGGGTCAAGCCCACCCAGAGGCACTTTGGAAGAAAGGCTTAGTGATCTGAAAAAATCAGCCATTGAAAACCCTATGGAGCACAGTTCTACTCTGATACACATGGGGTCCCCATGAGTCAGAATCAATAGCAACTGGATGTATTTAAAATAGAAATACTGTACCAACACCCCTCAAATGATCTCTGTCCATAACACTAAGTAGGAACTACTGGATGTTGGTATCCTCTCGTGTGGATTTATCGATCCATTATCCAGTGTAATTTATATCCAGAAATAGATCTCAGCCAGACTTGGCCTTTGTCTCATCCAAAAACATGTCAGATCCCTTTTCCCAAAATGGTTTTAATGGTGAAATCAAGTCACCCATGAGATCTAATCAAGGGCTGAAAACTATTTAGTTTTTGAAATTGACATTTGTTTAATTAAATTCTCCAAATGCCAGCAAAGACTCCAGATCTGAAGCGTGTGTGTTATGAGAGGACTGGAAAGGGTAATTCAGGTCCATTCTATAACTGCCACTTTTTGTTTTTATTCAAGGTGTCATAAAACTGAGTTCTGCAGTTGAAGGTACGTTTTTATAACCACAAAATCGATAATGTTTTGCTTCAGGGTTGCAGTGTGACTTTGTAGTAGAAAGCTTATGTGGCAGTGGTGTTTGATGGCCATGTTCTAATTGCCAGCTATTGCCTTTCCATCTTGTGTTCTCCTTGTTCTAGTCATTTTTGCCACAAGTCCCTCATATCTCCACAAGAGGCATTGACACCAACCCAAGAGGGCACCATTTATGAGAGTGAACCTGTCTATTTCCTGATGTGATTGTCACAGATTCTGTGCTCTTCAGCAAGCCCTGTGCTCTCTGACAGCTTTATGTGCAACTGGGCATAGTCTTGTCAACAGCTTTTGCTCTTGGTTTTTTCAGCAGAGCTTTCTCTAGAAGGCCTGTACCCCAACCCTGCCAACATGCTTGCCCAGGAAGGAGATGGACATGAAGAGTCCATTAAGGCTTCCTGGTGAGAAATTCAATGATTAAGTCATTTGCCAAAGCACAATATGGGTTCTTTCCTGGATGGTGTGATGTACCACCCAGGAGGTATTGTGAGGACCACCTTATCTTAGATTTGTCCATATTGATAAGTGTCTGTTCCCTTTAGTTGTGCATTCAAGAAGCTGAGAAGAAAAGGAAAAGAGCTTCAAAGAAAAGCGAGGATCTGTAGGAGAAAGTAAACACAGCAGAATGTTTTCCTGAGTACCCAGAGAATATTAAAAAATACCTCATTATCTGAAATGATTAATTGATTATAAAATTTATCTCCTTACCTGCTTAGGAGCATACAGTCCAAAAGTAGAGAATGTGTAATTTTCTCTTTTTGTGAGTTTCTGTGTTTGTTTTGGGGTGTGTGTTCTTGTTTATTGGGAGTTTGTCAGTCATGCCTCCGAGGTTCCTTCATCTCCATTTAATCAGGGGAGGCTGCTTGGAAGAGGTGGTGGGCTTTAAGGTGAGTTTTCAAATTTAAAGAGAGATGTGGCTTGATGAATGGGCAATGCATGGGGGTGGGAAGCAGAAAAGACAAGGGGTTCAGAATGGAAAGACCATTTGATTCAGGAAAAGGGATGCAAATGGCGTGGAGTTTGAAGGCTGGGAGATAGGAGCTCAGGATTGTAGTCAGGAGGCAGGGTAAACCAAGTGGGGTACCATCCCTTTTGTGGATATAGTTCTATCACCTAGTACCAGAGTTGAAAACGCATGATTTCTACACAATGGTGGCACAAAGTATGCTGCTGCTCTATACTAAGCAAAGTCAAAGGAAGGGGTGCAGGTAGTGGAGTGTCAGGGTCCCGAGAAAGAAGGGAATAAGCATCACATTGCATGCTCAAGCCTTCTGCTAGACCAAGCAGGAATTCAGGTCCCTCTGTCCATTAAAATGGAGGTTTATTGAAAAACTCTTCAAGCCCTTCTCTGCCTAACAAAATATAGGAGACACAGAAACATGCCAAGCAGGACCCTGAGAATGACCTTGCCTGCAAACTCTCCCAGGGCAACTTCAGCACTGAGTCTCAGTTAATTATCTGCAGAATTACAGATAACACTGGGTCCATTCTGGGCTGTTTTGCTGTTTTATCAAGGAATGGCTTTGAAGTCACAGCTTTACATTGTCTGCTTGGCTTAAGTACAGTTTCCACTTGCAAGGAACAGAGGTAAAAACAAAATAAAATAAATAGCCAGAAAACTAAGAGGGCATTAGATCATTTGAAAACTATCGTTCTGCGAGTGGTTACTACTGGATAGCACGGCTGTCTGAAGCCCCCAAAAAAGATTTCTGTTCTCCAGAGAGAGATTAGAGTTTGAGAGGAAATGAGGGCAGGAAGCAGAAAGCCAACCTGCCTGCCTGCCTGGGGCTTCTGCCACAGCCTCCGGCTTCCCTCCCTCATCTCTCAGCCAGCTCTGAGACCCTAGGGGTCAGTGGAGGGGAGGGTTTCCTAGAGTTCAGGCTCATTTCGATGGCTGCTTACGCATTTTTTTGCCAGTTATTTGAGCGCCGCGGAAAATGGATGGCTAGACGCATGCTCTGTGTTAACTGTGGAGGAATCTGGGCGCTTAGGGGTGGCTCCAGGTGCAAGGGTTGGAGCCAGGTGCCGTGTGTGGTCAATGCATGACTTCTCAGTGCATCCTGGAATGTGGGACTCTTTGGAGCATGCTCCGTGGAATGTGTGTCAGACACTATCCCTTAATTAGAATCGAGCCTCATATGGAAATCCTTGCGAATGCAGCTAATTACCATACTTGCTGTTTTCCATCTGTGGAATGAATTCAAGTGAGTTTCATATAGCTTATCATATCAAAGAATATGCAAATCAGAGAAGGGAATCCCATTTCGTTTTATTTAAAAATGGCCCTATTCTTGGATTGTCCTAGAACTTTGAAAATAGTATTAATATGATAGGTGGGTTATCTTTTTATGTTCTTTTCTTTCCATGTTTTAAGAACAAACAATTGGCAAAACCCTACGAGAAAATCCCCAAGGCTTCCTTCCATGTGCTACTTCCTACGAGGACTTTGCCATGCAGTTTGTACCTTCTCTTTTTCTAAAGCGAGGGTTCACCATCAGCATTGCGGAGCCTCCTGTAAGCTTTAACATCAGCAGAAAGGAAATGCCATTTTATATTTTATGAATGGTGAGATTAAAAGTAAAATATCTTGGAAACACTCAGAAACACAGACGAATGCTTTAACTTGCAAAGAAGAAAAATAATTGAACAGGAAAAGATTAAATCTGAAAGACATAATTGCAATGTTTTATCCATAACACTAATGAGTTGTGGCCTCTCATTTTAGGTTGGCAATCCCAAACTTTGAGAAAGAGATTGGGGTCAAGTAGAGATAGTCGAGGCAGTGGAGAGAAGACCTTACATGTCAAGAATTCCATAGGAGACCCTTCCAAAAATACTCCTTTTAAAAGATATATTTCCCTCTTTAAATTGGAGCAGGGAGAAGGAAGGGTGGGGCACACAGTTCCACAGGTAAGATCAGCACACCTGCCCCAATCAAGCAGAAATGCAAACATAGGGCATGTGAGAGCTGAGTCATGACACATGAGAGTTCCTCTGCCATCCAGAGGCAGGTAGCTCTTTCCAGAGGATGGAGGGCCCTGCCCCAGCCTGCAGCTCTCTGTGCACATGCACATAGGGCAGATGAGTGCAGATGTGTGGGAGGCAGCAGACAGCAGGCCTGCAAGGAAGAGAGAACGGGCTCCCTTGCCAGGCTGAAAGCAGGCCTTTGGAACTGATCATCAGGGTGTGTTCTGTGGTAAGATTTTCCAGAAAGGCAGTGCAAGTTTTTTTATACCTTGTAGGTACCAAAACCAATCCCATTGCCATCCAGGGGATTCTGACTCATAGAGACTACATAGAACAAAGTAGAACTGCCCCCATAGAGTTTAGAAGGCTATCATCTTTACAGAAGAAGACTGCCACATCTTTCTTCTGATTGAATTGATTAGCAGCCAAGCACTTTAACCATTGTACCACTACGGCACCTAACCTTGTAGGTGAGAACTCAGAATACCAATACCACATCAGATTTTTTTGAATGCCTGTCCTTAGGAAATGAAGAGTTTGCTTTTTTGAGAAAATTTCATGTCTTTCCAAATGGGGACAGATGGGACAATATGAAGGGATCAAGAGCCGGGATGATTACCCAAGCTTGCTCCACTTTTGGTCACCCCTCAGATGTGGGTGCTGAGTGGGTGGCTGTTAGGCAGCAGAGGGGAAATTTGTGAGAGTTAACAATAAATTTCACTGTCTCCATGAAAAGCTTCAACCTCATAAGCAAAACTCCCCTGAGCATATGGAGTTTTTCTTTTTCTTTTCTTGTCTTGTCACTTTATTTTATCTAGATACAGTAACAGTATCTTACTTCTTTACCATGGCTTGTTAACCACAGTCCCCATCAGAGCAGTAGACTTAGGACTGTGTCCAAACCCAAGGTAATGTGTTCTACAACCCCATGTTGTTGTTAGGTGCCGTCGAGTTGGCTCCAACTCATAGCGGCCATATGTACAACAGAACAAAACACTGCCTGGTCCTGTGCCAGCCTTAACAATCTTTGCCATACCTGAGCCCGTTGTTGCAGCCACTGTGTCAATCCATCTTGTTGAGGGCCTTCCCCTTTTTTGCTGACCCGCCACTTTATCAACCCTGATATCCTTCTCCAGGGAATTGTCCCTTCTGACAACATGACCAAAGTAGGTAAGACGAAGTCTAGCCATTCTTGCTTTGAAGGAGCATTCTGGCTGGACTTCTTTCAGGACAGATTTGTTAGTTCTTCTGGCAGTCCATACAGTCTGTGTTAATGTCTGTCATACAAATTCATAAAAATAAGAGCTGCTTTCCACTACGATGCTTTTATTGACCTCACACGTATGTTGAGGGCTCAGACATTCATGTGCTTTGCTTAAGAAAGTCTCTTTTCAAAAACAGGACGTGTAATGTATCCAAAAATACCCAAAGTACACTTACTGTTTTTAAAGTATTCCAAATTTATTGATGTCATTCCCTTTCTAGAAGAATTTTGTTCTTACTGTATTTTTCTATTTTTTTGAGTGAAACTATACATTCAGTGTGTCAGATAAGACTATGATAAACCCATTAACAAAGACACCATGGATGGATTGACTTCTAGTGGTAAATTTAGGGTGGATTTTTGACATTTTTACTACCAGAAATCATAAAGTCTTTATAGACCATTAAGCCAGATAGCTGGCCAAGATAAGGAAGGGCTGTCTCCCGGGATGGAATTTCCCTCTCCCCCTCTTCCACCAGAGTGAACGTGTGTTAGCAATCTGAAAACAGAATATTGTCAGAATTGAAAACAAGATCCAAGAAACTTGATTCTGCAGAGAAACTCATAACTCCTGCACACGAGGCTAACCTGGAAGCAGGAGCATCCTATGGGACAAAGAGATCTTCTTTTCTCAAATATATTTTGTAGAACCCTGTCATTACGTTTTTGGCAAAAATTTCCTGTGAAATAGCAGTGTCCCTAGAAGGAATGAAGGCACTCTGGTGGTATAGTGGTTAAGGGATTTGGCTGCTAACCAAAAAGTCAGTGGTTTAAACTCACCAGCCGCTCTGAGGGAGAAAGATGAGGCAGTTTGCTTCCATAAAGATTTATAGCCTTGAAAACCCAATGGGGTTGCTGAGTGGGAACTAACTCAATAGCAGTAAGTGTTTGGTTTTGTTTTATTTCTGGGAGGAATGAGCATTAAATTGAGAAATTATCAGATTACTTCCTAAGATTATGAGCCTCCTGAAATGGTAAAGATGCAGCCAGGTGACCCAGAAAATGCAAAAAAAAAAAATCAAAATTTGGCTACTTGGAGTCTTTCTTGGGATGAGCTTTTCTCAGGTGTGAAGGAAAACAAAAACAAAAAAAAAAAAAAAACACTTGCTGCCATCAAGTCAATTCCGACTCATGATGACCATTTACAAGAGAGTAGAACTGCCCCATAGGGTTATCTTTCTCCCATGGTGGGTTTGAACTGTCAACCTTTTGGTTAGCATCCAAATGCTTTAACCACTACACCACCAGAACTGCTCATGTATAGTTATCCTCAAATAGCAACTGGTGATTCCCACATTAATCTTCTTTGTTCTTTCTTTTTGTCCTTTTTTCCTTCCCTATCCCTCTCTCTCTATTCCAACTGCACCTCTGTTTCTGCACAGTGTGGTAGAATGAATATGGGCTTTAGACAATGGAAAGCCAGTCACTAACTGGGTAGGTTTGTCAAATAACCACTATTTGCCTCAGTGTCCACATCAATAAAACACAGTTATCTATATCTCAGGGTCATTGTAAAGACTAAGTAAGATGATATCAAACCAAACCAACTCACTGCCATCGAGTCAGATCCAACTCACAGTGACCCCTCCTTGGGTTTCCGAGGCAGTATCACTACGGAAGTAGATTGCCCAGCCTTCCTTCTGAGGAATGGCTGGTGGGTTTGAACCACCAGCCTTCTGGTTAACAGTCAAATGCCTTATACACTATGCCACCAGAGCTCCTAAAGATGATCTAGGGAAATAATTTAACACAGGATATAGAATACAGTAGGTACTCAGTAAGCTTTCGTTCTTTCAACTTGGAAGGATATCATGCTACCTTTCCTCTTTCCCTGCTAACTTCCAAACCTCCCTGCAAGCCTTCCTCTTCCCAGTGTCCAGAGATCTAGCAGATATGATCAGTTCTACCCGGATTGGTTGTTGCAAGAGTCTCTGGGTAGTACAAACAGTTAACCTGCTCAGCTGCTAACCAGACGGTTTAAGTTTGGAGTCTACCCAGAGGTGCCTCAGGAAAAAGGCATGGCCATCAACTTTCAAAATATCAGCCATTGAAAAAACTGTGCTATGGAGCACAGTTCTACTCTAACATACATGGTGTCTACCTGAGTCAGAATCGACTCCACTCCATGGCAGTTAGTTTGGTTATGCTGTCCCAAGCTGCTGAAAGTCAGTTTCATTTTGGAAAAGACATAAACTCTTGCTTCTCCACTTTGAAAGAGGAGCTCTATATACTTAGGGACAGAGTTCCCTGATCCCTTCCCCAGAAGACGTGCCATCCCCCTGGAGAGGAAGCTGCAGACCAAGGAAACCCACCCAAAACCCAGCCCACTGCTATTGAATCATATCTGACTCAGGGCGACCCGTCTGTCGGTTGCCAAGGCAACCTTCCTTCCAAGGAGTGGTTTGAACCACCAGCCTTCTGGTTAGCAGTCAAATGCCTTAGACACTATACTACCAGAGCTCTTGCAGACCAAGGAAAGAGGGCTGTAATTGCCAGGAGCCAGTCACAGCCTGGGGGCTTCAATCCAGTGGGATCATCCCCCTAACATGCTCATCCACTACTTCAGGGTAATGAAGAGGAGATTCTCAGACTGGTAAAACAGACTATTATTTAAAGACTGATGTCATCCATATTAACATTTTATTATTAAATAGTTTGTAAGTTCACAGTGTTCTTGAACATGGCATTGGCCAGCACTGATAAAAATATGGAAGGTTTAGAGTAAAAAAAACTGAAGTGACTACAACCTCAGCTATCCAGACAGCAGCCTTTTCCAAATCTTTGACCTTATGGAGCCAAAAATTAAGAAATTGAGTACTGAATAAACAGATTTGAGTTCCTCGCAGCAAATTAGCGCAACCAGAAGACAACTTACATTCAAAACATTAAAACCTACCCTTCACTACCCTAGCTAGGGTGTGAAATATAAAGTTATAAATCAAAGGCAAGCTGCGAAGGAAAATCTGCCAGTGTTAAGTCACTGATTTATTTTCTTCTTTTTGTTTTTTTTAAGAGTGTAAGTGTCAGTGTCTATTATTTTTTATTTTAACAGTCTCCAGTACAATCTAGACATGTTTATTATGTAAACAAAGTTCTTATTTTACTTTAAAAGAATAACCAATTCTATTAAGTTGCATAATAAGGCAAGATTGAAGGACAGTGGTCAAATTAGCACTCTTTGAAGTTAATTCAATAATAATATCAAAGCCTCTGTTAGTATTTCAAACTCAAAATTAGAAAATGACCTTTATATTTTCCACCTAAAATTATAGTCTGACCTTTCTGTTAATTTTGGAGCACACCACAATTTAGACAACTGCTGAAATCACTTAATGCTGTGGTTTGAAGTATGACCCCAGAAATCACGCCCTCTTAATCATCTATCACGCCCATTAAACTTAACTGTAAAATCAACTTTGTGTTGATCCTGTGGGCATTTGGTATTCAACTAAGATGCATATGTCTCTAAATATTGACACAGCTGTATATACAAGTTTCATTGAAGCCATTGATGCTTTGAGTTGAAAGAACATACGTTATCATTTTTTGTTTGGTCTAAGTTCTGGTGGCATAGTGCCTAAGGCATTTGACTGTTAAGCAGAAGGCTGGTGGTTCAAACCCACCAACCACTCCTTGGAAGAAAGGTTGGGCAATCTACTTCCATAGTGATACTGCCTCAGAAACCCAAGGAGGGGTCGCTATGAGTTGGCGCTGACTCGATGGCAAGGGCTTTGTTTGTGTTTTACTGTGGAAAAAGACAAAGCATTTTTACAGTACTATATCAAGGAAGTGCAAAACCAGATCCATGTCCAAAATGTTTATATGTGTGAAATGTTTTGGGGATATAGATTTTCAGGCATTTCCTTATTTTAACCAACATGCATGCATAGGAGCTCTGGTGGCCTAATGCCTAAGGCATTTGACTGCTAACCAGAAGGCTGGCTGTTCAGACCCACCAGCCACTCCTTGGAAGGAAGACTGGGCAATCTACTTCTGTAGAGATACCGCCACAGAAACCCAAGGAGGGGTCACTAAGAGTCAAGACAGACTTGACTGCAGTGTGTTTGTTTGTTTTTCTATATGCATAGGCAGAACAGAGAGTCACTGGGCATCTCTCTATAGATCACAGTGCTTCTGGGCCATCCCTGTGAAGACATATAGAAGAGGCAACAAGATTAATTTTCTTTTAAGACCCCTGTATCCCATTGTTCATCTTATATAACTCACTGCCGTCAAGTCAGATCAGACTCGTAGGGACCCCTCCTTGGGTTTCCGAGGTGGTATCACTACGGAAGTAGATTGCCCAACCTTCCTCTTAAACATGTTGGTGTCAGTTGCCATCACATCCATTCCAGCTCATGGTGACCCCATGTACAACAGAACGAAACAGTGCCTGGTTCTGCGCTATACGCACAATGGCCAGAGTGCTTGAGTCCTTTGTTGCCTCTAGGAGGGCTCACCTTCTAGCACTCTATCAGATCGTATTTTATTGTGACCCATAGGGTTTCCACTGACTAAATTTAAGAATCTGATCACTAGGACTTTTCTTCTTATCTTTGTCTGGAAGCTCCTCCAAGATGGGTCCATCATGGGTGACCCTGCTAATATTTGAAATACCATAAGATAGCTTCCAGCATCACGGCAACATGTAAGCCACCACAGTATGACAAACTAATAGACAGGTGGTGGTCCTCAAATACAAACTTCTAAAATTGTGTCAGGAACACATTATATTGGGAGAAAATATAGAACAAATACAGAAAAAATAGAACAAATATAGAAAAAATATAGAACAATCCTAGCTTCAAATTTCCAAGCCACAACTTCCTGGCTGTGTTGTAACCTGACAAATTGCTCTGTGAACCACACATTCCTCATCTATAAAATGGGGTAAGCTACTTAGCACTTGGGAAAATTAAAAGGCTTGAATGAAATGACATCCAGTAGCAGTTCCTAGGAAAAAGTTTTGGAATGTAGGCACTCAATAAATTTTCCATGTTTATATTCTTTTGTGAATGTGTTCATTTTTATTATGTTGGCTCAAAAAATGAATTCTAAAATATTCCACATGCTGCTACTTTTGCTTGATGTTATTTCCTAATAGAATTTTAAGGCTAATGATCATTACTTCAGTGGTTATGAATTTCATTTTTGCTAAAATGAATATAATCTATTACACACAGTCTAATGAAAATCTAAGTAGGATTTGTACAGTCAAATACATGTTACTTAAGAAAAAGTATCAGATTGACTCTAAATATCTTCACTCAACAGATTTCCCCTCTTTATCTGGTCATTGTTTTGATTTATGTTTGGAATATTTTTATTTATTTCCTTTTCCTTTTTCCTTTTTTTTTTTTTTTCAATATTGCTTTGGAGTAGCAATATTCTAACAAGTGTTCATCTGCTTCTTTTTGTTGTTATGTGCCGTCGAGTCAGACCCAACTCATAGCAACCCATACTTGGGTTTCTGAAGTGATATCACTACAGAGGTAGATTGCCCAACCTTCCTTCCCAGGAGTGGCTGGTGGGTTTGAACTGCCAGCCTTCTGGTTAGCAGTCAGGTACTTTAGGCACTATGTTACCAGAGCTCCTATTCATCTGCTTAGAAATAAAATATTTTAAAAAATCACCATTTTGATTTTTTAAATGATTTAGAGAATGCCAGCCTTTTAAAATATCTGAGTACATGTAGAATATTATATTTGAGCTCTGGTGGCGTAGTGCCTAAGGCATTTGACTACTAACCCCCACCAGCCACTCCTCAGAAGGAAGAATGGACAGTGTACTTCCATAGAGATTTGTTGTTGTTGTTGTTATGTGCCGTCGAGTGGGAGGAGTCACTGTGAGTCAGATCCGACTCAATGGCAGTGAGTTTGGTTGTTAGGTTTTTTTTTTTTTTTTTACTTATGAGGCATAATTTTGCTGGATGCAGCAGTGTTGTGGGATTTTTTTTTTCTTTGAACACTTTAAATATTTTTTTTTTTTTTTTTTGGTAAGGCACACCGTGGTAAAGGGTTCAGATTGTTCTAGGCCTGTGGCAGCAGATGTTATTATTGTCATTGTTTGCCATGGAGATAGCCACTGATTTGTGACAGCCCCATGCATAACAGAATATAACATTACTGGGCCCTGTGCCATCCCTATGATAGCTAGGTGTCAGGCCATATGATTCATAAGGTTTTCATTGGCTGATTTTCAGAGGTAGATCACCAGGACTTTCCTCCTCATCCTACTTAGTCAGGAAGCTCCACTGAAACCTGTTCAGCATCATAGCAACATGCAGGCCTTCACTGACAGAAGGGTGGTAGCTGCTCTTAAGGTGAATTGGCCGGAAATTGAATCCAAGTCTCCTGCATGAATTGTACAGCACAGTGACAGCAGGCTATTAAAACAAAACTCAGATTAAAAAGAGGAGCCTCATCTGCTGTGTAAACTTTCACCTAAAATACAACAAAATATTTTTTAAAAAATCATATTAAGCCAGTAACAGAAATTGATTGAAGGTTATTGAATATACAATTTGCTAATCAAGGTAATATTTCAATGAGGGAGTCAAAAGTGTTTCAGAGATGAAAGAAATTTCAAAACTTCTTATACCTCATCTTACTACATTGCCATGGAAAAGAACTGGAACAGAGTTTATATAACAATTTACCCTAAAACACAGCTTCCGGTCTGACCCTGGGGTTCTTCTTCCTCAAAATTGACAGCACGTAGATAATTCTTCAGAGTTAATGCCCAAGGAAAAATGGCCTTCACTAAACTGCTTACTACTCTATTGTTTAACTTCAAGGTTACTTTATGAAACCAGTTTTCTCAGGTTCAAGGTTCAACAGAACATCTAAGAACAGTGTGCTAGGTGGGTTACCCCAACTTCCTCAAACCACATTCACTGCCATCAAGTCAATTTTGACTCAGAGCGATCCTCATTGGGTTTCCAATGCTGTAAATCTTAAAGGAAGCAGACTGCCTCATCTTTCTTCCATGGATCTGCTGGTGGGTTCAAACCACTGACCTTTTGGTTAGCAGCCAAATACCTTAACAATTACACCACCAGAGCTCCTAACCTCCTAGACCCCAGAAATCTAGATTCCAAGAGTATTTAAATTGTTTCTCAATGCATGAAGGAACTTTATTCACAAATATATTATTTATTTATATGTATATAAAATACATATATCACTATTATCAATTTATTTATTTAGGAAAATACTAATAAATGAAATCATTAGATGCCTACTACATGCCCTGAGCTAAGCCATGGAGACTGTGTTAGACTGGGTTCTCTATAGAAAAAAAAAACAGTAAAGATTATATACATATGTATATATAGAGAAATTTATCTTAGGAAAATGGCTCACACACTTATAGAAGCTGGCAAGTCCAAAGTTCCTGGATCAAACATCAAGCTGGAGGTTTTTCCAACTCTTGCAACCACAGGAGCTGTGGAGCTCAAGGCTGGCAGGCAGTACACCAGCTGTTGACTCCAACGAATGATGAATCCAAGATCTCCAGGCCGAATGGTGGACTGTTCACTCACTGACAGTTGTAGGCAGCACAACAGAATCCTGATCCACAGAAGAATGTCTCTTTTCCCAGGATGTCCTTGGATATACTGGAAGCAGGCCACACCCCTAGGGAAACTCCCTTTCAACAGATTGCCTGCTCAAACATAATCATCTGATCCCATCATGGGAATAACCACATCACAACAGCTTAAACCACATAGAATTGTGGTCCAGCCAAGTTGACACACAGCTCCAACTATCACAGAGACAAACATAAAAGTGAGTTGAGGAACTCCACCTGGGTGCATCAGGAAAGATGTCCCATAGAAGATATCTAGAACTTGAAAGATGTATAGGTGGCACCCAGAAATAGATCCATCGACCTGTGGTCAACTGATTTTTGACAAAGGGCTGAAATCCATTAAATACAGAAGAGATGGTTCCTTTAACAATTGATGCTGGCAAAACTGGATATCCATTTGCAGAAAAATGAAACAAGATCTGTACCTCACACCATACACAAAAACGAACTCCAGATAGATCAAAAACTTAAATGTGAAACCTAAAACTATCGAGTTCCTCAAGGAAAAAATAGGGGCAAATTTAGGAGCCCTAATTTATGGCATAAATAGATTATCAAGCATAAACCCAAAAAGCACAAACAGAAGAAGATAAACTAGATGAATGGGATGGTCTAAAAATTAAATTTTTATGTGCTTCAAAAGACTTCTCCAAAAGAGTCAAAAGAGAACCTACAGATTGGGAAAAAAAATATTCGGCAATGACATATCTGACAAGGGGCTTATCTCTAAAATTTATAGAAAACTCCAAAACCTCAACAACAAAAAGACAAACAATCCTTTTTTAAAAATGGGCAAAAGACATGAATAGACACTTCACCAAAGAGGATATTCTGGTGGCCAACAAACACATGAGGAAATGTTCATGATCATTAGCCATTAGACAGATGCAAATCAAAACAACAATCAGATACCATTTCACCCTAGCACTAATGGCAAAGTTCAATAGACAGAAAATAACAAATGCTGACAAGGATGTGGAGAGATTAGACTCACACACTGCTGGTGGGACTATAAAATGATACAACCACTGTGGAAAGAAGTATGGTGATTCCTTAAAAAGTCAGAATTAGAAATACCATTTGATCCAGCAATCCCATTACTAGGTACACATCCTAAAGAAGTGAGAGCTAGGACAAGAACAGATATATGCATACCTATGTTCATCACAGCACTGTTTAAAATAGCAAAAAGATGAAAACAACCTAGGTGCCCATCAACAGAAGAATGGATAGCCAAACTATGGTATGTACACACAATGAAATACTATGTAACACTAAAGAATAATGTAGAATCTGCAAAACACCACATAATGTGAATGAACTTAGAGGACATTATTCTGAGTGAAGTAAGTCAATCACAGATGGACAAATATAGTATTAATTCATTATAATAAAAAGTCAAGGAAAGGTTTATTTATGGAAGGAAAGCTTCTTTTCTTTGTTGGTTACCAGGGGTGGAAGGAGAGGGGAGGGGACACTACAAATAAAATACAAAGTAATAATAATTAAATAATTTCTCCTTGTTTAAAGATATACAGAGGCTTTGAGAAATTAAATAATTTTTTAAATAATAATTTTTTAAAAAAAGATGTATAAATGGTGAAAAGAAAGGGGAGAAAAGTAACGTGCACACAAAGAGAGATGAGGAAATATGTAGATGCTCCAGGAGTTATATATGGCTGAACCTCTGAGCCCACAGAAGAAAATGGCCTGGGGTGGAGTCAGGAATGCAGAATGGAAATAGATTTCCAAGACAATAAAGGGGTCTCTGGGTGGTGCAAACAGTTAAGCACTTGATTATTTACTGAAGGGTTGGTGGTTCAAACCTGCCTGGCAATCTGTTTCCAAAAGATCACAGCCATAAAAACTGTGGAAACAGTTCTACTCTGAAGCACATGAGGTCAGCATGAGACAAAATCGACTTCATGGCAAATGGTTTGGTGTGGTTTGATAAGCAATAAGGAATCCTTGAGTGGTGCAAATGCTAATGCATTCGTCAGCTAACTGAAAAGTTGATGGTTGGCGTTTACCCCATGAAGCACGTCAGAAGAAAGGCCTGGGGATCTACTTCTGAAAAAACATAAATAAATCAGTCATTGAAAACCCTGCATAGCATAGCTCTACTCTGACACACGTGGAATCACTATCAATTGGAGTCGACTCAACAACAACAGCAACTGGTTATACCAAGAAAGAGTAGACAAAATATTTTATTTAGTTTTAGCATTTAGTTCATTTTTTGAATAAGAAAAAATATTCAAGCTGAAGAAAATAAAAAATCAAAACAAAAAATCCATTAAACAGAATTCTCAATAACAGGTCACTTACTACTATTGATTTCTTTTTATCTGCCTAAATATATAATTTTTGCACATTTCAGTATCATTGTTAATTTTCATCAAGTCAATTCTGACTTGTGGCAACCCTCTATTATGAATATACATTTTCCCATTTTTTACACAAAGGATAGTGCAACTTGCTTTTTTCGCTTAGCAATATATCTTGGTAACATTTCCATAGAGCTACTTCTGATTGTGTTTTATAGCTACATAGTATTCCACTTTATGACTATAAAAACTGAAACCCATTGGCATCCCCTTGATCTGACTCATAGGGATCCATAGAACAGAGTACAATTTCCAAGGCTATAAATATTTTTATGGTAGCATAAAGACAGATGCCACATCTGTCTTCCACAGAAAGGTTGGTGGGTTTGAACCACTGCCCTATCAGTTAGCAGCCAAGTGCTTAACCAGTGCTCCATCAGGGCATACCATTATTTATTCAACCAGTTTCTTTTTTGCCACATATTTAGAATGTGTCTAATCTTTTGCTATTTCAAGCAATGCTTCAATAAATAATCTTATATGCATATCATTTTGTCCAAGCATGCATTCAGAGTAAAATTTCTAGAAGTGAAGTTGCTGGGTCAAAGACTGTTTTAGAAAAAAGAAAGAACTGCACCCCAAAAATAACACTCATTATTTCCACTATATTTTATTGGCTAGAATTAGTCATGGGGTCTCACCAGACTACAAGAAAGCTTGGAAGAAGACCATGTATATGGTTGGCAGACAATGGTCCTATAAGTGTATTTGTATGTTCTGTAAGAATTCCCAGGTGTATAGTAGAGTGACAAGGGACAAGGTTGTAGTCACTTCTTGATCACAGCCAGCTACCCAGAGGGAGCGAGTAGTTGAACAAGTGGACTAGGGACCATAGTCACAGGGGGCCTCAAGCTCAATTGGCATAACATACTACACAAAACATTGTTCCACCTCCTACTTTGGTGAGAAACAACTGGGATCTTAAAAGCTTGCAAGCAGCCATCTAGATGCAACAATGGATCTCCCCTCGTCCAGAGCAAAGAAGAATGAAGAAAACTAAAGATTCATGGAAGCAATTAGTCCTAGCAACTGGTACACCATGGGATCCGCAGCCTATACAACTAAGAGACCAGAAGAGCTAGATGGTGCCCAGCTACCACTTCAACCACTCGGAGGGGGATCTATATAGGAGATCCTGGATAGAGAGGGAGAACGATGTGGAACAAAACTCAAAATCATTTGGGGAAAAAAAAGGGGGGGGACCAGGTTTGCTGGTCTGATAGAGCCTGGCAGAACCACTGAGACTATGGCCCCTAGCTGCCCTTCAGGTCTGGAATTGAACCCATGCCTGTAGCTTCCAGCCAAACAAAAGACAGGCATATAAGTTGAACATTTACCTGAAGTAGATATACTCCTTGGAGAGAACAATCACAGGAGAAGGAAGGGCTGCTTATGCACCGGGAGACAGCTCAGGGGGCAGGAGTGCATGGAGGGATGGACACAGGGAAAAGGTAACTATCGGAAGGAAGTGGGAGGGGAACTGTTGCATTGTGGTAAATTGAAGTCAATGTCATGAGACAAAGTGTATGTGAACTGCTGTATGGAAAGTGAATTTGCTCTGTAAATTTTCACCCAAATCACAATTTGAAAAAGAAAGCTTGGAAGAATAGTTTTCTGTGTTTCTGAAAGGAGAACCAATCCATAAACCAAACACACTGCCATTGAGTCAATTCCGACTCATTACAATGCCCACTGGGTTTCCAAGGCTGTAAATCTTTATGGAAATAGATTGCTTCATTTTCATACTACAGAGCAACTGGTGAGTTTGAACCACCAAGCTTCTCATTAGCAGCCAAATTCCTTACCCATTAGGCCACCAAAACTCCTTCTGAAAGGAGAAGAGAGCCCAATATTGGTGCACATTAATTATATCTATCACAAAGAGTGCATGTAATTTTAATTCACTAAATTCTGCCAAATTAGCTGTCTTTGGTTTTACCAGTGGACACCACTGGAAGTCCCACTGGCACTGTAAGAAGTACCTCTTTCTCACCGTTTCAGCAACAAACTCTGTTGTTAAATTTTTAGGGTCGCAATCTGCAATACTTTCCTTATTAATGAGATTGAACATATGTTTAAGAGCCATTGGTATTTTTCAATGGACCGTCAGTTCATGTTCTTTACCATTGTTTAGAGCACTGTTAGTCTTTTTCTTAGTGATTTGTCGAAATTTTTGTGTATACTAGCAGGAATAAACTTTTTTGTGATCATGAGTTACGATTACTTTTTTCTCAGTTTAACATTTGTCTTTTTACTTTACTTATGGTGTTTTCCCCCTATTAAAATTTTACTGTTAGTTGCTATCAAGTTGATTCCAACTCATGGAGACCCCATGTGGAGCAACAGGTTAAATTCTGGACTATAAACCAAAAAGTTGGTGGCTCAGAACTCACTGAGAGGCACCTTAGAAGAAGGCCGGATGATCTGCTACTGAAAGATCACAGCCTTGAAGGCCCTGTGGAGTGCAGGACTACCTTGCATGCATGGGGTCGCCATGAGACAGACAGACAGACAGACAGACACACAGATGATAGATACTTGCTTATAGAAAAAGTGGCATATTGTATATTATTTTATACTTTTTTTTTTTTAATTTCACAATATATCCTGGAAATCACGTCATTTGATAAGGATTTTCCTCATTCTTTGTCAATTTATCCATTTGGTGGATGTATTGCAGTTTATTCAACTAGTCTCTTATCGATGGGTAATTTAGGCTATTTCCAATGTTTTGCTACTGCAAATATTGCCACGGTGAATAACCTTGACACTGTGTTGTTTCATAGTTGGGGAAGGATATCTTCAGGATAAAGTTCTGGAAGTTCCGTTGCTGGGTCAAAGGGTAAATGCACATATAATTTGGCTAGATATTCCCATTCATAAGGGTTGTACCATTTTGCACTCCCATCAGCAATGTATGAAAATGCCTATTTCTTTGGGATACATTTTAAAATCTGGACAAAGAACTGTATTACTGTAAGATATAAAGGCTGGTAATAATACACGCAGGAGTTTCTGGGTGGTGCAACAACCAAAGGCTGGCAGTTGGAGTCCACCCAGAGACACCTAAGAAGTAATGGCCAGTGATCTATTTCTGAAAAATAAGCCACTGAAACCCCTAGGGTATACTCTCACACACACGAAACCATGGATAGCAATTGGTTTTGATGACTAATAAGAATGGCCATATCATATTAGCAAAAGAGGAGCCTGAGAATGATTCGGATATAAGGTTTGCTCTAAAGCAAAGGAGACAGTGGAGCTGCTCAGCTTAGAGCAGGAGTCAAGTATTTGGCTGTCAGCTAGGAAAAGAAAGCACAGGCTCCCAGTGCAGGCTCCATCTCTGTGGTCCCATGTCCTCAGTGGCATGAAATAATACCGGAGTAGCATAGCTGGAGTCTAATAACCATCTCCCTGTGCCAGGTTCTCCTCAGTTTGGGAGTTTTGTCAGTTTCTGTTACTTATTGCACCAAGGATTCCTTTCACACTTGAATGAAGGGTGACAGCTGTGCTGTTTTCTGCTATGGCAGGTCCTAGTTGCTTTAGAGTCTTTTTGAAAACTGTGGTCTCATTACTTCTTGTCACAAAGAATTATATTTTTCATCCTACAAGTGGGCTGTTGTGCCTTGCTTGGCTCAACAATCAAGGAATTCAGCATTCAGTGTGGAGATCCACTTGAGAGCATATAAGGAGGGCTGAGTTCTCAGGTAATAATAACCTCTTCTGATTTTGAAAACAGGGCAATATGGTTCCTAGTCCAGAACCAAAGAGTTGCCATGGAGTCACTTTCAGTCCTGGCGACCCTCTTTGTGTTGAGCAGCACTGGGCTCCATAGGGTTTTCAGTGGATGAGTTTTTCAGATGTAGATCACCAGACCTTTCTTTTAAGATGCCTCTGGATGGACTCAAATCTCCAACCTTTTGTTTAACGGTAAAGAGTGTTAACTGCACCACCTATGGACTCTTCACCCGGAGTAGGCCTTAAATGGGATGTTGTGCCAAGTTGCCCCTATTCCTCCTTTTGTTTATCTATTTATTTTTCAACAAATATATATTGATCAATTATGGTATCCAAAACACTATTATCCTAGGAGTTGTAAGAGATACAAAAAGAGTCATAAAGTAATCAAACCAATTTAAAAGACAGCTCTGAGGATAGCAGCAGTCCATGTCAAATGTTATATTTCTTACATTCATTAAACTGTACCTTCATCATCCTATGCATCAGAGTCACTCTAGTAGATACTGTGTCAAGCTAGCCCCTGCAAGAACCCCATCTGTGAGCAGGTGTGATGGTCCCTTGCCTGTACCATCTCCACAAAGTCGCACATTCATGTTTTGCTTGAGGGCTTATTTGGGCCTTTCTGGACACTGTCTAGAAGTGGCCAGGCCATGGCTCACAGCTTGGGAACATTTCTATTTGAAATCAATAGGAGTAGAAAGCTATTTTAGGAAACTGAAGGCACCATGGAACATGCATTTTTGAGTTCCTGTGGGCTTATCAGGGGTCCTGGTGGTACAGTAGTTAAGCACTCAGCTGCAAATGGAAAAGTCAGTGTTTTAAAATCTCCACCTGCTCTGGAGGATAAAGATGTAGCAGTTTGCTTCTGTTAAGATTTACAATCTTGGAAACCCTATAGAGAGTTCTACTCTGTCCTATACGGTCAGTATAAGTAGGAATTAACTCGAATGATCGCAGAGGGTTTTTGGGGTTTTGGTAGGCTTATCACTGATCATGATTAGATAAAGTCAATCAAATGAAGTGAGACTTAAGCAACCGTTGCAACCTACTTAATATCTTCTTTGATACCAAAAACTGGTATGACAATTTTAGGATCTTGGTGAACTTAATTCTATACTCAAACTCATTTAGAGCAGTTCTTCTGATGATTTAAGAATCAAATACTGACGTTATGTGAGCGGTCAAGGTCCTTAGTTATAGATGCTGCCAACTACACCAATTGCATAAACCAGTTTAAGGAAACTAAGAGCACCCACTTCTGATGCCAAATTGTGTGATAAATAGCAAATTCCACTCCACACACCAACTGCATCATTGGGAAATCTCAGATTCTCTGTTCAGCTCAGACCTCAACTTCACACAGCACCCCCAGCCACCCGGGGCTGAGTCAATGGGTAATGCCTGCAAGCCTGGAAATCCGCTTGACTCCCTCCACTTCAGATTGGCAGTCTCAAGTCCCCCTGGTCCCTTGTGTCATATAATTTGCTGGAATGGCTCATGGAGCTTGCAGGAGACACCACACCCGTAATAACAGTTTTATTGTGACAAAAGGATACAAATGAAGAGATGAATAGGGTGAAGTCTGAGAGGAGTCCTACTGCAGTTTCCTGTCACCAGACGGACATGTTCACCCTCCCAAGAGCAGAAGCTCTCCAACTTAGAAGTCTCACTGAGCCTTTGTCTTCCAAAGTCTTTATTGGCTTTACCACATGACTACAATAAGTTATAGCATGCCTCCTGAATCTGTATCGAGCCTCCAGGTAAGCCTTTGTCTTTCCAAAGCCTTTATCAGCCTTACCATGTAGCCATGATAACTTACATCACGCCTCATGAGGCATAGTCAATTTTGAGCCCCCAGGTAGTCCAGCTTTTAGGAACTCAGAACAAAAGGACAAATTGCTTTATACACCTCATAGTATAAAATATTGATGGTATATGAAATATTGCAAAGCATCTTCTCAGATCATAATGCTATCAAATTAGAAATCAATAATAGGAGGATCAGCACCAAAAGAGTAAACACATGG
>NW_006921615.1:4060051-4060594 GCF_000298275.1 Orycteropus afer afer
AAATTTTGGTCAATGACATGAGACAAAGTATATATGAACTGCTGTATGAAAAGTGAATTTACTCTGTAAATCTTCACCCAAATCCTAATAAAAAATAAATAAATAAATATTGATGGTATAGAATGAAGCAAATACCTAATGCCTTGATATAATTCTTAAAATGCTTCCACTCTCAAAAATGTTAAGACCAACATAATAGTCACTGTAGTCTCTACAAAGTACAAAATTATTTCATTAACAAGTAACAACCCAGGCAGTAAAATTTAAACAGAAAGGTAAAAGACTTGTACATAGAACACTATAAAACATTGCTAAAAGAAGTCAAAGAAGATGCATAGCTTGATATAGTTTAAATGTCAATACTACCCAAAGCAATCAATAAATTCATTGCCATCCCCATCAAAATTCTAACAACCTTCTTTACAGAGCTGCAAAAGCCAATCCTCAAATTTATATGGAAGTTGAAGCACTCTCTGATGAAGGTCAAAGACTACAGCCTTCAGTGCGGATTATACCTCAACGTAAAGAAAACAAAAATCCTCA
>NW_006921615.1:4060889-4065516 GCF_000298275.1 Orycteropus afer afer
TTGGAAACCCCATAGGAGTTGCTATGAGTCAGAATCGACTCGATGGCAGTGGATTTTGTTATATATACATATATCCCCCAAAGACCTCCCTCAATAGTGGTTATTGCTGGGTTGCTGGGTGATACATGCACAAATGATTAATTTACCCCCCTTTTTTTATGATCTCTGTAATGACCAGGTGCTTTTTTTTTTTTCCATAAACTAGTTTATTACAAGGTAGTCATGCCAAGGCACACAGATAAGACCTCAAGGCGTCTACTTAGCACTGGAGAATCAGAATGAACAGTTACAATGTTAATTCAGTGATTAGAATACAGAGCTTTGGACTTCAGACTTTCATTTTTAGCAAGTGGTCTCCCAAGGAAGACTTAACAACTTCTCAAACTTGGAGATCCATAGAGAGGGCCCAAGGTCGGATGCAGGAGGCAGTGTCTCACCAGAGTCTCAGTCTGCAGAGGGATCAAGCATCACAGAGACATTTTGCTGCTGTCTTCTCTTGGCAAGTCAGCAGAAACTGAAGGTTTATATACAATTTTCTCACCTTGACTTCACAAGATAAAGGTTAGATGCTCTGATGTTAAAATGAGATTAATATGTTTTATCGCCAGTTAAGGGGATTGTTGTATGACATATTTATGTCTCAAGGCCAATTTATAGAGATTTAAGTTATTTAGTACACTGGGAGGAGGCAGTCCTTCAGACAAGCCCAACCAACAGCTATGGTTTTCCACTTTCTTCCCCCTCTGCTAGCATCTTTAGGCTTCAGAACAGGTCCCTTGAAGCCTGATAAACATCAGGGATAAAGTCATGAAATTCCACCTGGCACACTGTTGTCTAGCCACTGCCTCCCTGGTTGGTCAGGTGGGAAAACCTACATTGCACTCCATGTAGTGAGGCATGTAAACCCTGGAGTAGAAAACTGGGTGGGGGAGGCATTCTGTGTTGCTCGCTTAGGGTGCTTCAGGGTATGGATAGGAGAGTTTCCTTTCTACCCAGATAACATTTGAAAGAGGGGACGATTCATCATGGAATTGTTTTCTTTTGTATGCTGTCTGTTGTTTGAGAGTAATTAAAATAGCTTTCATTGTCAAAAAAAAAAAAAAAAGAAAGAAATCAAACATCATATTGCTCAGGGCAGATCTGCTGCAAAAGATCTCTTTCATCAGTTAAAAAGCAAAGATGTCTCTTAGAGGACTAAGAGATCCTGATCCAACCATGATATTTCTTTTCCTTTCCCCCTATTTTTTTCTTTTAAGTTTTTCATTAAACTTTGGTTTAATGAGTCTCAAAATTCTGTGACAAATTTTTAGTCAACAATCACACAAAAAAAGAAACAGTCCACAAAATATTCCTTTCCTTCTGAAGCTTTTATGATGCATTGTTATCATTAACCAGTCTATTACTATTAGGTTTAGTAGCCAGTTGAGACCAAAAAAGAAAAAAAAAAAAAATTATATGGAAGGATGGAAGTACAAGGGACCCTGCATAACTATAGCAATCCTAAAAAAAAAAATAAATAAATAAAATAACAAAGGAAGACTCACACTCTCTTCACTTCAAAATATACAAAGCTACACAGTAGTAAAACAGCCTGGAAAAAAAGCAAACCCACTGCCGTCCAGCTGAATCTGACTCATAGCGACCCCTCCTTGGGTTTCTGAGGCAGTGTCTCTACAGAAGTAGATTGCCCAGTCTTCCTTCCGAAGAGTGGCTGGTGGGTTTGAATCTTCTGGGTAGCAGTCAAATGCCTTAGGCACTAGGCCACCAGAGCTCCCTAAAACATCCTAGTACTGGCATAATAATAGACATATAGAACAATGGAACACAATTGAGAACACAGAAATAAATCCATGCATAAATAAATCAATCCTTGTCAACGGATTTTGGACAAGGGTAATAAATTGATCCAATGCGCAAGGAAGAGTGTCTTCAATAAGTAATGCTAGGAAAAGTGGATATATCCACATGCAGAATAAACCAGGATCCAACCCTTAAACTATACACAAAAACTAATTCTAAATGGGTCAAAGACCTTAATATGAAAACTAAACCCATAAAATTCATAGAAGAAAATGTAGGAACAAAAGTGTGGGACCTAGGTTTTTGTGATGGTCTATCAGATATGACAAAAAAATAAAAACACAAGCAGTTAAAGATTTACATAGAGAAATGGGACCTCATAAAAATCAAATATTTCTGCTTATCAAAAAGGTGAAAAGACAGCATGCAAAGTGGGAGAAAAATTTGTATCTGATAAAGATCTAATATCCAAAGTTTATAAAATACATCTACAACTTAACAAAAAAGACAAACAACCTCATCAAAAAACTGGCCAAAAGGCATGAACATTTTACCAAAGAAACTATTAAAATAGCCAATAAGCACATGAAAAAATGTTCAAAGTCACTAGCCATTAAGAAAATGAAAATCAAAATCACAAGATACAATCTTACCCCTGTAAGAATGAAAATGATTAAGAAAAAAAATCCTACACACACGAAAAACTCTAGCTGTTAGCAAGGTTGTGGAGAAACAGGACTACTCATCTATTGCTGATGAGAATGTGAAATTGTACAGCCATTGTGGGAAACTCTTTGACACTTCTTCAAAGAGTTGAACATACAACTATCATACGACCCAACAATTTTACTCTTAGGTATGTACCCAGAAGAAGTGAAGGTGGGAACAGAAACAGAAATCTGTACACCAGTGTTCATTGCAGCACTATTCACAATAGCCAAAAGGTGGAAACAAATGAAATGTCCATCAGCTGTTGAATGGAAAAGCAAAATGTGGTACATACATACAATGGAATACTTCTCAGCTATAAAGAGAAATTAAGTCCTGATGCATACAACAACATGAATGAACCTTGAGGACATTATGCTGAGCAAAATAAATCAAACACAGGACAAATTCTATATGATATCATTTAAATGAAATAAGCAAATATATAGAAACCAAAAATAATTCATTGTTACCAGGGATGGAAAGGAGGGAAAAAGTGGGGTTTTTGCATGGACTGCATTGTAGTTATGTTAAGAGTGGTAAGATAGTTTGGAAAAAGAACAAAAATGGGTGCACAACTTAAAGAATGTAATCAATGTCACTGAAGAATACATGTAGAAATTTGTCTTGGTTCTCTAGTGCTAATATAACATAAATACCACAAGTGGGTAGCTTTAACGAACAGGAAGTTACTCTCTTACAGTTTAGGAGGCTAGAAATCCAAATTCAGAGTGCCAGCTGCAGGGGCTGACTGAAGGCTCCTTGACATTGGGCTTCAGCTCTGTCTCCTATTCCAGGCCCACTAGAGCTGGAGGCTTTTTCTGACTCATGTAGCTGCTGGCTGCTGAGGCTGATGAACCCAAGATCAAGTAAAATGTCACAATACCAAGATTAGCAAACAACACAGCAGGCCACTAGTTCAAGTCCAGAAATAGTCCCAAGATCGGCAGGCAACATGGCAGGCCACTGATGACTCAGCCAAATGCAGGATCTGGATGTGCTAAGAATCTCGAGACTTTTCTCAAAGCTTCTTCTTATGCACTAGAAGCAGTCCAATCCCAAAGTCATGTTCACTGCAGATTATCCCATGGAGTTGATTACATCACATTCAGTCTCATTGTGGGGAACAACTGCACCCAGCTGCCCAGCCACTCAAAACTACAGCCCAGCCAAGTTGACACACAACCTTAACTACCACAAAATTGATGACATTTTCTATGTGTTGTTGTGTGCACAATTTTTAAAAATCAAGAGATTTTATTTTCCAAATATAATATTATACTGTGACAGAGTTTCACTTCTAGTAATATGGCAGACTATATGATTCAGGCAAATCTTCCCACTGAAAACAACTACAAATACTAGAAAAAAAATTATGTAATTCATAAAAGTATCAAAGTGCTCATGAGTTAATAAGGAGTTATTGGAAATCAAGAACTTGGTAGAGAGGTAACTAAAATAGTGAAAGTCCTTCTTTCCTGAGGGCATTTGCTGAATTAAGTTGGCTAAGATTTAGGTTTTGATGGTCTCCTAGAACTAAAAGAAGAGGATAGACGTTAAAGTCAGAGCCTGCCAAAGGGAAGTCTATTAGGAAAACCATATCCCATAAAACTGACACCCCAAACGATTATACCCTCAAGGTCAGGAGGAGCCAAAAGGTAACCAATCCATACGGCCCACTCCCTACATTTCATCTTGACCACAAGGGGAAAAAAACAACCAAAAGAACAACAACATAAACAGCAAACCTGACTTGGTACCAAAATGGAGCATTATCCATTCCTAAAAAGTTATTTCCAAACAGAGTCTTCATTAACATTATCAGCTCCCAAATTCATATCACCTGATTGGTAGAAAGAGCCTCAAGCCATGAATGATACTTCAAATGGTAATCCTCTATAGAAAAAGGAATATTTTTTATAGCACAAATAATTTTACAAATAAAGTGAGCTGCTCACTGTCAAAACACACACACACACACACACACAAAGAAACAAGGCACCATGAGTGAAAACAGTCCCAAAAAATGTTAAGATTTTGGATTATTAGAATTGTTGTAATACAAATATGTATGCTATGTGCAGGGAGCTCTGATAGCATAGTGGCTAAGTCACTTGCC
>NW_006921615.1:4065616-4113422 GCF_000298275.1 Orycteropus afer afer
TAGTGATACTGCCTCGGAAACCCAAGGAGGGGTCACTATGAGTAGGGGCCACCTCGACAGCACATAACAACAGCAACAACAACAATGCTACGTGCAAAATAAATAATGATAAGCTTTAGACTATCTGCAGGGAAAAAGAAGCTGTTTTTAAAAATGAGAGATTTGAAAAAGAAAATTTGAGACATTAAAAAGACAATAATTAAAAGCTCACTAGACAGATTTAATAGCAAAATAGATTTGAAAAGAGAAATGCACCACTGGAAGACAGGGCAGAGATGATATCCAAATTTTAACAAGGAATGACAAATAAATGAAAAATAGCAAAGAAATGTTAAGATAGATGGAGGTTAGAAAGAAAAAAAAAAAATCAAATGTGTAACAACAGTTCCTAAAAAAAAAAAAGAGAGAGAGAGAAATGAGACAAAATGTATTTCAGAAGTGATTAAAAAAGAAAAAAACCCACATATTCAGGAAGAACAATAAGTCCAAAACAGAGGAAGAAAAGAGAAGAAATCACTCTAAGACTGGATAAATCATTATTGTTGTCAGGCACCATCTAGTCAGTTCCAACTCATAGGGACCCTATGTACAACAGAAGGAAACACTGCCTGATCCTGCACCATCCTCACAATCATTGCTAAGTTTGAGCCCAGTTTTGCAGGGTCAACCTACCTTGTTGAAGTTCTTCCTCTTTTTCACCGACCACTTCTTTACTAAGTATGATGTTCTTCTCCCGGGACTGATCCCTCCTGATATCATGTCCAAAGGACATAAGCTCTTGCTTCTAAGAGCATTCTGGCAGGACTTCTTCCAAGACAGATCTGTTCATTCTTCTGGAAGTCCACAGTATATTCAATATTCTTCATCAACACTATGATTCAAAGACATCAATTCTTCATTCTTCCTTATTCATTGTCCAGCTTTCACATGCATATTATGCAATTAAAAATATTACGGTTTGGGTCAGGTACAACTGAGTCCTCAAAGTGACATTTTTGCTTCTTAATACTTTAAAGATATATTTTGCTACAAATTTGCTCAATGGAATATGTTATTTGATTTCTTGACTGCTTCTTCCATGGGCATTGATTGTAGTTCCAAGTAAAATGAAATATTTGACAACTTCAATCATTTCTCCATTGATCACGATGTTGCTTAGTGATCCAATTGTGAGGCTTTTTGTTTCCTTTATGTTGAAGTGTAATCCATACTGAAGGCTGTAGTCTTTGACCTTGATTAGTAAGTGCTTTAAGTTCTCTTCACTTTCAGCAAACAAGGTTGTGTCATCCACATGTCACAAGTTGTTAATCTTGATGCCTTGTTCTTCTTGATTTATTTTCTTGGATTATTCACTCAGCATTCAGACTGAATAAGTATGGTGAAAGAATAATGCTGGCACACACCTTTCCTGATTTTAAACCACACAGCATTCCCTTACTCTGTTTGAATAACTACCTCTTGGTCTATGTAATACTTTAGCACAAGCACAATAAGTGTTCTGGAATTCCCATTCTTCAAAAGTTATATACAATGTTTTGATCCACACAGTTGAATGTCTTTGTGTAGTTTAAAAACAAAAACAGGTAAACATCTTTCTAGTGTTGTCTGCTTTCAGCCAAGATCTATCTGACATCAACAATGATATTCCTCCTTCCATGTTTTTCTGAATTTGGCTTTAATTTCTGGCAGTTCACTGTCAATGTACAAATGCAATCTTTGAATTGTCTTCAGCATAATTTTACTTATGTGTAATATTAATGATATTGTTTAATAATTTCCACATTCTGTTGAATCACCTTTCTTTGGAATGGGCATGGATCTAGATTTGTTTCAGTCAGTTGTCCAGGCAGCTGTCTTCCAAATTTCTTGGCATAGACAACTAAGCACTTCTAGCATTGCATCTGTTTGTTGAAACATCTCTGTTGGTGTTACATCAGTTCCTGGGGCCTTTTTTTTTTTTTTTTTTTTTTTTTGCCAATGTCTTCAGTGCAGCTTGGACTTCTTTTTTCAATATCATCTATTATTGATCATATATTACCCCTTGAAAAAGCTGAATGTCAACCTATTTTTGGTGCATCCTGCATTGTTTAATTTTTTGCCAACAGAATCTTTAAGGTTGAAACTCTTTAATGTTTCTTAAATTGTTTTCTTCAATTCTTTTAGCTTGACAAATGCTGTATTCCTCCCTTTTGGTTTTATAGCTCTAGGTCTTAGCATATGTCATTATAATACTCTACTTTCTTTTTTTAAGCCACCCTTAGAAATCTTCTGTTCAGCTTTTTTATTTCTTCCATTCACTTTCATTATTCAGCATTCAAGAGCAAATTTCAGAGTCTCTTCTGACATCCATTTTCATCTTGTCTTTTTTGTTCCTGTCTTTCTAATGATGTTTTACTTTTCTCTTGTATGATGTCCTTGATGTCATCCCATAACTCGTCTGGTCTTCCGACATTAGTGTTCAGTCAAATCTATTTTGAGATGGTCTTTAATTTCAGATGGGACATACTCAAGGTCATGCTTTAGCTCTTGCTGATGTGTTTTAATTTTCTTCAGCTTCAACTTGAACTTGCATATGAGCAATTGATGGTCTGTTCCACAGTCAGCCTGGCCTTGTTCTGATTGATGATATTTAGCTTCTCCATCATCTCACTCCACAGATGTGGTTCCTGGGTATTCCATCCAGAGAGGTCCACATGTATAATCACCATTTATGTTGTTGAAAAAAGGTATTTCCAATGAATATGTTTTTGGTCTTGCAAAATTCTGTCATGTGATTCCCATGTCATTTCTATCACCAAGACCATATTTTCCAACTACTGGTCTTCTTTGTTTCTAACTTTCACATTCCAATCAGTGCATCTCAATTGCACGTTTGATTAATTTCAGACTGCAGAAATTGTTAAAAATCTTCAATTTCTTCATCTTTTGCATTAGTGGTATGTAGTGTAAATTTGAAAAATAGTTGCATTAACTGGTCTTCTTGTAGGCTTATGGATATTATCCTATCACTGGAAGTGTTGTATTTCAAGATAGATCTTAAAAGTTCTTTTTGATGGTGAGTACAGTGCCATTCCTCTTCAACTTGTCATTCCCAGAATAGCAGACCACATGATTGTCTGATTCAAAATGGCCAACACCAATCCATTTCAGATCACTAACACCTAGGATAGAAATCTTCAAATTCTATATTTTATTTTTTATAACTTTTTAAGTTTCCTAGATTTATACTTAGTACATTTCCATTAGTAGTGGATGTTTGTAGTTGTATCTTCTGTCAGTTTGTGTTGTTGTCATATGAGAAGAGATGCTACAATATTTCAGATGCCAGTAAGGTATTCATGGTGGACAGGTTTCAGCAGAGCTTTCAGGCTAAGACAGACTGGGAAGAAGAACCTGGCAATCCACTTCCGAAAACATAGGCCAGTGAAAAGCTTATGAATAACAGTGGAACACTGTCTGTAGCATAGTGCCTAAGGCTGGCAGTTCAAACCCACCAGCCACGCCTCGGAAGGAAGGTTGGGCAATCCTACTTCCACAGTGATACTGCCTCAGAAACCCAAGGAGGGGTCGCTATGAGTCAGGGGTGACTCGACGGCAAATACCAACTACCAACCATAATGCCAGAAGATGAGCCTCTCAGATTGGAAGTCACTCAGTGTACAACAAGGGAAGAGTTGCCTTCTCAAAGCTGAGTCATCTGAATGATGTGGTTGGAGTAAAGCTTTTGGGACCTTCATTTGTTGATGTTGCATGACTCAAAATGAGAACAGATGAATCATCATAGTGATTATAAAAGAAATTAGAAGAAAAATGACAGATTAACTTCAGAGAACCAAGAGATTGACAGCAATAGAAGTCAGGAGACAGTATCTTCTAAAACAAAATAGCTACTATTATACAAAGTTTTATGAAATCAATATGTTTTTACAAAAACGAAGACAAAATAGAGATACTTGCAAAGACATAAGAATATAATACCAACAGCCTACCACTGAAGAAAATTACAAACTGTACACTTTAGGTAGAAGAAATGTGATCCCTAATGGAAGATCTTAAATGCAAAAAGAATAAAAAGCAATGAAAGTGGTAAGTATATGGATAACACTAAATGGGCACTGATAGTAAAACAACAACAACGATAATAAAGTCCTGTGATTTAAAAGGAAAAAAAAAAAATTAAAAATAAATAACAATAGTGGCATAAATCAGAAGAAGATTAAATGGAATTAAAGTTTTAAGTACTTTGTATTTTCTAAGAAGAGGTTAAGAATATTTATTAACCCTGGATATTAATAAGTTAACTATGTAGATTATAGTTTCTAGCCTAAGCACTAAAATGAAAGAAAAAGAAAGAACTTCCAAATTAGTAGATAGCGTCTTATGCTTGAGAGAGATAGACATACCCATATGACACATGTAATGAGAAAGAATACTACAAGGTAATAGAAAAGTAGAATAATAATTAAAATTGGTAAATTTAAAAGAAAGCAAGAAGGAGGGGATAAAGAAACACAAAACATATGGCTTAAATCAGTGACAAATATTAGGATGATATATAGAAATTCAAATATATCATTAAATTGCATTAAATATAAATTGATTAAATATTCCAGTCAAAAGATACAAACTTTCAGTCCGGATTTTTAATAAACAGAACTTTCAAATGCATAGGACACAGAAAGCCTGAAATCAAATAAAGAAAAAGAAGTATACCATGTGTTGCTGCTGTTGCTGTTGTTATTGTTATTATGTGCCTTCAATCGTCTCCAACTCATAGCGACCCCTCCTTGGTTTTCTGAGCCGGTATCTCTACGGAAGTATATTGCCCAGTCTTCCTTCTGAGGGGTGGCTTTGAACCTCCAGCCTTCCCTTCTGGTTAGCAGTCAAGTGCCTTAGGCACTATGCCACGAGAGCTCCTATACCAAGTGTATAAATCAGAAAAAAAAATAATTTATGCTGCAATAACAGCATGAAAATCTCAATGACTTAACAAAGGTTTCATTTTGTTTACATTACTTGGCATATGAAGACTAGTCCTACTCCTCATCCTCACTCCAACATCAGTCTGTAAGGATTAGAAAATGTTCAGGTTGCTATTGCTGCATAACAAATTACCCTAAAACTACTATTTTATTTGCCTATGGTTTTTTGGAGCTCTGGTAGCATAGTGGCTAAGGCACTTGCCTGCTAACCAGACGGCTGGCAGTTCAAACCCACCAGCCACTCCTCGGAAGGAAGGTTGGGCAATCCTACTTCCGTAGTGATACTGCCTCGAAAACCCAAGGAGGGGTCACTATGAGTCGGGGCCGACTCGACGGCACATAACAACAACAACAACAACATGGTTTTTTGAATCAGTAATTTGGGGCTGGGGGTTTAGCTGGGGAGTTTTCCCTTGGGCTCTCTCACATAGGTGCAGTGAAATGTTCACTGGGATTATAGTCATCAGGAGGCTCAGCTGAGTGAGGATCCAAGATGACCCACTCACATGGCTGCCAGTTGACCTTATGTCAGCTAGGAGTTCAGATGGGGCTCTTGAATGGAGTCCCTATATGTGGCCTCTCCAGTGTGGTGATATCAAAGTGGTTTTCTTACATGGTGGGTGGCTTACAAGGTAGATTTCTAACTTCTCCCAGAGTAGGCATCCCAAGAGAACTGTTGCAGAATCCTTTTCTGACCTAGTGTTGGAAGTTGCCCACTATTTCTTCCACAGCAGTACCTAACACATTTGACTGCTAACCAGAAGCTCAGCAGTTCAAACTCACCAGGAGCTCTGCAGAAGGAAGATGGGGCAATTTACTCCCATGAAGATTTACCACTTTGGAAACCCAACGGGGTCGCTATGAGTCAGAATCGACTCACTGGCAGTGAGTTTGGGGTTTTTTGTTTGTATTCTATTGGTTATAGGCAAATCATTAAAGTTGGTCCAGATTCCAGGGAAAGGTATTTTAATCCTCACCTCTCAATGAAAGGGAGTTCTGGTGATATAATGCCTAAGGCATTTGACTGCTAACCAGAGGCTGGGAGTTCAAACCCACCAGCCACTCCTTGGAAGGAAGGTTGGGGCAATGTACTTCTGTGGTGATACTGCCTCCGAAACCCAAGGAGGGGTTGCTGTGAGTCAGATCTGACTCCATGGCAGTGAGTTTGGTTTTGTTTAGTTTCTCAATGAGAGAAGTATTAAAAATCTGCAGACATATTTTGAATTGCCACTAAAAGGAAAAAACAAAGTTAACTTTTTTTCACAGTTAATATGGTTGTGTACATCGAAACTCTCAGGAATCTATAGATAACTTGTTGACATTTACAAAGGATTTTGGAAAGGTTGCTAGATATAACATCAATATACAAACTAATTACAACTTGTAATTATCAACAACACATAGAAGGTGAAAAAATACATGCAAAATATGAAGCACCTAAAAAAATATAATAAGCATGTATAAAACCACTCTGGAGGAAATTAAAAAACTTTATTGAGAAACATTAAAGAAGAAGTAAATAAATACCTTATTTATTAATTTGAAGACTCAAAATTATAAATAATATAGGTATCAATTTTCTAAAAATTTATCTATAAATTCAATGCAATCTCAGTCAAACCCCTAACACATGGGGTGGTTCATTGTTGTTGTTTTTATCCTGTTATTGTGATCTAGTTTTGCAAAGGAAGGGCCAAAAAAAACAGCCAACATATTCTTGAAAGGGGCAAGATGGGGGGATTTTCTCTATCAAGCATCAAGATTTATAATTAACCTATGATAGTAATACAGGAGGTGTTGGCACCGAGACAGGGCAGTGATCCAGTGGAACAGACTAGAGAGCACAGAATTAGTCTGTTCACCTGTGGAGGCTTAAGAGGCAGCTTTGCAGATCAGTGTGGAAAGGTCAATTTTTAGTAGATGGTGCTGAGACAAAGAGGTATTTATTTGGAGAAAAAAAAAGAAAGAAAGAAAATTGGAGTCTACCTGACATTCTATCCCTCCTAATCAATTCCATTTGGATATAAGACTTATGTGCAAGGCCAGACAGTAAAGTTTCCAAATACAATATCGGGGTAAGGAAAGGTTTCTGAAATAAATACAAAGAGCACTAAAAATAAAGAAAACGTTTGCTACATTTGAATATTAAAAATGAGAATCTTTGTTCATCAAAGTCACCATAAAAAGAATGAAAAGACAAACCACCACTTAAAAAGATATTTGCAACACATACAACCATCAATGAACTATACTCTAAATTAAATAAAGCCCTCCTACAAATCAATAAGAAAAAGAGCAAAAATCCAATAGAAAAAAATCTGAATGAAAATGGAAATCAAAATGTCAAAAAGTGGCTTGAGAGCAGATCATTTTGAGGATGAATGGGTGGCAGCAACAGAGGCAAAATGAGAGCCAGAACCTGAAGGGAGAGTGCTCCAGGGTGAAATCTACCTTCATACATCACCACACTGAGAGCAGACTCATCCACTGCAGAGATGCCAGTTGGGTCATTGCCTTTCTCTTCCAGGACTGCGTCCTGCTGGGAGCTGGAAGTTTGGGGTAGACAAAAGGAGAGGATTGCATGTAGAGATTGAGCATTTATTTAATACCATCCATAACCATTACAGTGACTTTCTATGGGGGGGAGGGACACAGGTATCTCCAAAAGCTGTGGGGAAACAAACTAACAAATAAAAAGCTATGAAAAGGTGCTGACCTCATTAAAAATCCCCCCCAAAAAAAGTAAGTTAAAACCACAATGAGATATTATTATTACATCCACAAGATATGCAAAAATTATAAAGTTTAATAACATCAATGCTGGCAAAGATGTGGAGCACCAGGAACTCTCATACACTGCTGTGGGAACATATGGTAGTATCTTTGGTGGAAAGTTATTTGGCATTATCTAATAAAATTGAGGACATTCATAACCTACAACCCAGCAATTCCATAGAAAAATGTGTATGCCAGAATGCACAGACAAGAATGTGTCTAGTGGCATTGTTCAAATATCCAAAACCTGGAAATGATCTAAATAGACATCTGCAGTAGGATATATTTTTTATTGTATATTTTCATAGAATTGTGGTATTTTCAGACAGCAATGAAAATTTACAAGTTACATCTAATAACAACAACATAGATGAACCTTCCCACAATGTTAAGTTAAAACGCAAAGCACAAAAGAATATATAGTCTATGCTGCCATCAGTACAGGAGCTCTGGTAGCATAGTGCCTAAACACACTTGACTGCTAATCAGAAGGCTGGCGGTTCAAACCCACCAGCCACTCCTCGGAAGGAAGATGGGGCAATCTACTTCAGTAGTGATACTGCCTCGGAAACCCACGGAGGGGTCGCTATGAGTTGGGTCCGACTTGACAGCACATAACAACAACAACAGCCATCAATATAAAGTCCAACAACAGGTATAATTAAACTATGTTGTTTAGGAATACATGCCGAAGTGATAAAAAATTATTTTAAAAAAGGCAAAAAAAAAAAAAAAATCACAACCAATATCAGGAGAGTGGTTACGGTAGTGGTGAGGAGGAGTTTATACCGGGGAATTTAAATGCAGACAAGATGTCTATTTAGATCATTTCCAGGTTCTTGGATATTTGAACAATGCCACTAGTTGGGAGCTCCTGGAGTGCTGACAGCATTCTTTATCTTAGCTTGGATGGCAGTTACAAGGTGTTCATTTTATAATTATTCTTTAAACATTTATGCAAATAGGAATATTATAGAGGAGGGGAAAGGGAACGTCCTCACTCAAATATACTACAAGACAAACTGTACTTTTTCAAATTACGTAAACTAATCCCTTGTCAACTTTCCTCCCCCTCAAGATTCTGATATACCTGCCTGTTTGAGAATCAATGGAATAATGTTTAGGACAGTAGAGTCCTTCCTGGAGCTAAGGGGATTGGTACCACATGTGTTCCTGGTCGCTTCTACCCGACAGATTTATTATACTGGAGAGGGAAGTACTCTGGAAAACTTAAAAAATATTTGGACTGAACAGATGTACTCACTGCATTTGCATGATTGAGATCTGGTCAGTGTTTTTTGCCTGAGATCTGAAGCCTTATAATTTTTCCAGTCTGTTCTTCTCAAAAACGTATTTCCCTGGGTGGCACAAGCAGTTGAGCACTCAACTACTAGCAGAAAGGATGCTGGTTCAAACCCCCCCAGAGGTGCCTCAAAAGACAGGCCTGGTGATCGGCTTCCAAAAGTCACAGCCTTTAAAGCTATGTGGGGCTTTTCTATTCTGCACACATGGGAGTTGATGCCACAGCAACTATGTAACAACATTGGTAATCACACACCAGGAATAATCCTTAAAAATTTACTAATACTAATAAAATATTAGAGATACTTTCATGAGAGACAATGTAATACTTTGAGAATCACATTCTTAACAGCTTTAATGAGATATAATTCACATGCCATATAATCCACTCGTTTCAAGTATACAATTTAATGTGTTTTTTTATCATTTATATTATTTTTGTTGTTGAGAGTATACACAGCAGAACATGCACCAGTTCAACAACTTCTGCATGTGCAGTTCATAGCACTGATTACATTCTTGGAGTTGTGCATCCATTCTCATTCTCCTTTTCCAAGTTTCTCCTCCTCCATTAACATAAACTCACTGCTCCCTAAGGTCCCTATCTAATATCTTGAACTGTTCTTATCAATTTGATCCCATGTAGATAGATTTTAAAAGAGCACAGTGCTCCAGGTAGATATTCACTACTTTGTTGTTCTTGTTGTTTGCCATCGAGTCGGCCCCGACTCATAGCGACCCCTCCTTGGGTTTCCGAGGCAGTATCACTACGGAAGTAGGAATGCCCAACCTTCCTTCCGAGGAGTGGCTGGTGGGTTTGAACCGCCAGCCGTCTGGTTAGCAGTCAAGTGCCTTAGGCACTATGCTACCAGAGATCCTCATATTCACTACTAGTTAAGATGAACTATTGTTTTGGCTTTAAGAAGACTTCAGGGATTATTTTTGGTTTCAGGTTTAAAGAATAGATCAGGGCGATAGTTTCAGGGGTTCATCCAGCCTCCACAGCTCCAGAATTGCTGGATTCCATGAGAATTTTAAATTCTCTTGACATTTTCCCCTTTTTGATCAGGATTCTTCTGTAGGATTTTGATCAAAATGTTCGGTAATGGTAACCAGGCATCATCTAGTTCTGGTCTCATGGCAAGGAACAGTTATTCACAGAGGCATTAGCCACACATTCCATATCCTCTTCCTATTCCTGACTTCCTTCTCTGTTGCTCCAGGTGAAAAGAGACCTTTGTTGTTGCTGTTGCTATGTGTCATCCAGACTTGACTCATAGCGACTCCTCCTTGGGTTTCCGAGGTGGTATCCCTATGGAAGTCCAGAGCTAGATTTCTATGGAGGGTAAAGCCTGTTTTGGAGAGAGGATAGAACTAACTTTTTAGGAGAGAGAGCAGGTATAGAGCCTGCCCGGGAGTTCCCAGGAGACATGCTCTTTAGACAACGATTCAAGGATTCGCCACTTTGGTTTTTGCACTTTAGATATTTGTGTAGTCGATTTTGCCCTCTGGAAATTGTGGATGTTGTTGTTGTTGTTATGTGCGGTGGAGTGGGACCCGACTCATAGCGACCCCTCCTTGGGTTTCCCAGGCCGTATCACTATGGAAGTCGATTGCACAATCTTCCTTCTGAGGAGTGGCTGGTGGGTTTGAATCACCAGCCCTCTGGTTAGCATCCAAGTGCCTTAGGCACTGCGCTACCAGAGCTCCTTGGAAGCTGGGGAAGACCATTATTTTTGTCTCAGAAATAGGAGGGGAGGTCCCTGGGTGGCGCTGACGGTCCAGCGGAGCAGCTGGTGGGTTCAAACTTCTGGTTAGCAGCCAAATGCCTTAACCTTTGCACTCCCAGAGCTCCTGTAACCTGGCAGCTGACCGTGAGGCAGCTGTCGGTCTGGGAGCAGCATTCGGTGAGAGCTGCGGGAGTCTCTCTGGGCTTTTGGTTTAGAGTAAGTTGCTCCTAAGCCCCATTTAGGTGCAAATGGACAGGAATCAGATGTACTATCACCATTCTTCCCTTTATTTAACCACAATTTGAATTAAAAGGAGGGAAATTATTCTTCATCTCTCCGTTTTCCCTTTCTCTTACATAGTCTTTATCATAACTTTGGGGGACATATTGATTCTATAAAATATAAACTATTTTTGTGGAGAAAATAAAGGGCTCTGGTGGTGTAGTGGTTAAGGTATTTGGTTGCTAGCCAAAAGGTTTGTCGTTCAAACTCACCAACTGTTTCATGAGAGAAAGAAGAAACAGTCTGCTTCCCCAAGGATTTACAGCCTTGCAAACCCTATTGGGCAGTTAGTTCTATTCTGTCCCTTAGGGTCACTATGAGTCAGAATCGACTTGATGGCAGTGGGTTTGAGTTTGGTTTTGCAGGCTCTTCACCATAAAAGATCGATGAGTCTTAATTAAATTCTGTGGGATGCGAGTAGCAAGTGAGCGTGACACAAAGGGCAGTACAGTCCAGAGAAAATG
The DNA here is from genome assembly GCF_000298275.1 of Orycteropus afer afer. Lineage (NCBI taxonomy): Eukaryota > Metazoa > Chordata > Mammalia > Tubulidentata > Orycteropodidae > Orycteropus > Orycteropus afer. The sequence goes on from NW_006921615.1 coordinate 4,077,152, forward strand.
ACATGGCAGAAACTGAAACTCAGACGTGCCTAACTGTCCGCTTTGAAATTCCGGAGGTTCCTCCAGCCCTTTGGTTTCCTGGGATGCTTTCATTGCTGCGTCATGTGGTAGCAGAGGAAAAACCCTACCGCATCCACTTGTGATCAGGAATAACACCACATCTGCCGACTGGCAGATGAAAGACCCGCACATGCGTAGTGTCAAGGGCAAAGTGGCCGCACGCACTCGGGGCTGACTGGCTGCAGAGGTTCAGACCTTGTGCGCAAACGCGCGGCTCACATGCAGCTCACAGACACCCAGGTGGTGGCTCAGACTTCCCGGCAGCCAGACAGGATGTACTGCATGTGTCATGTGGGAGGTGGAGCCATGGATACGGGAGAAAGTCTGGTTTCCTCTAAGCCCTGGCATTTCAGCCACTCACCCAGAAAGGTCCCAAATGTGCCTTATTTCCACTGCTGCAGTGGGTGGAATGTAGTGTTAGCTGTCTGAGTGATCGGAGGGAGGAAAAGTACCCGATCCAGCTGACACAGTTGGAAGAATGCTGGCCAGGAGGGGAGCTGTGCACAGCAGATTGAGATCTGCCAGACACCCGTGCTGCGAGAAGTTGCATTTGGTGCGAAACAATAAATGTTCATTTTGTAGGTGCCTTTTCCTTTTCACATAGTCCCTGGGTGACGCTAATGGTTTATCATTCACTGCTAACTGAAAAGCTGGCTATACAAACACACCCAATAGCTTCCCTGTAGAAAGGCCTGGCGAACTGCTTCCTCCATAAAGTTTGCAGTCAAAACCTGAAGCAATTTTACTCTGTCACACATAGGATTGCTGTGAGCCCAATCAATGACAATAGGTTCAGGTTCCCCCCACCCTGCCTGCCCATTGCACGGAGCATTGTGCCTTGCCAGAACCTCAAGAAGGAATGTTAGCAGAACTTAAAATGTATTCCCTTATGCTTGTGAATCTTCCCAACTTAAACAAACCGGAACCCGGAAAAAGGTTAATATTAGGGTTGGTCCAAATAGAAATATTTATTGATTATAATTAATAACATTAACTATAATTAATAATAATAGCATTGAGCATTTACTTTGTTGGAGACTCTGCACTAGGATCTTTACCTATGAAGATTTATTTGTAAGTCCCAATGGTCCTATAAGTGTATTTGTATGATCCTTAAGAATTCCCAGGGCTGACAAGGGGCAAGGTTGTAGTCACTTCTTGGTCACAGCCAGCTACCCAGAGGGACCGAGTAGTTGAACCAGTGGGCTCGGGACCATAGTCGCAGGGGGCATCAAGCTTAATTGACATAACATACTACACAAAACATTGTTCCACCTCCTACTTTGGCAAGTAGCGACTGGGATCTTAAAAGCTTGCAAACAGCCATCTAGATGCAACAATGGGTCTCTCCTCATCCAGAGCAAAGAAGAATGAAGAAAACCAAAGATTCATGGAAAGAATTAGTCCTAGTGACTGGTACACCATGTGATCCACAGCCTATATGACATGAGACCAGAAGAGCTAGATGGTTCCTGGCTACCACTGTCAACCACTCAGAGGGGAATCTGTTTAGGAGACCCTGGATAGAGAGGGAGAACAATGTGGAACAAAACTCAAAACCATTTGGAAAAAAAAGGGGGGGCCAGGTTTGCTGGTCTGATAGAGCCTGGTGGAACCACTGAGACTATGGCCCCTAGCTGCCCTTCTGGTCTGGAATTGAACTCACACCTCTAGCTTCCAACCAAATAAAAGACAGGCATATGAGTTGAACATTTACCTCAGGTAGATACACTCCTTGGAGAGAACAATCATGGGAAAAAGAAGGGCTATTTATGCACAAGGAGACAGTTCAAGGGGCAGGAATGCAAAGAGGGATGGACACAAGGAAGAGGTAACTATTAGGAGGAAATATGAGGGGAGATGTTACATTGTGGTAAATTGTGGTCAATGTCATGAGACAAAGTGTATGTGAACTGCTGTATGGAAAGTGAATTTGCTCTGTAAATTTTCACACAAATCACAACTAAAAAAAAAAAGAAGAAAAAGAAGAATTCGTTGGCATTGAAACTTTTCAGGAGGTAGCACGTGATCAAGAACCGGTGGTACTGAAGGAAAAAGGCCAAGCTGAACTTAAGGAACTGGTGAAAAACAAGGCTCCAGGAATTGATAGAATACCTCTTGAGATGTTTCAACAAAGAGGTGCAGAGCTGTAGGTACTCACTCATTTATGCCAAGAAATTTGGAAGACAGCTACCTGGCCAGCTGACTGGAAGAGATCCATATACATGTCTATTCCAAAGAAATGTTATCCAATGGAATACAGAAATTACTTAATATTATTTAATATCACATGCGAGTAAAAGAGAGAGAGAATAAAATACGTAAGGGAAAAAAAAAAAAGATTTCTTTATAAGTCCCATTTAACTCTGAACAACCCTATTGGAAAAGTAGTCCTGCAAGGCTGTTTTACAGATGAAGACACTGAAACTCAGGGAGATTATTCACCCAAGATCACCCAGCTAATATGTGGCAAATCCAGGACTCAAATCAGTATCTTTTGGATTCCAAAGCTTTTAGGCAGTGGCTGGAAGGGATGACCTCATTCCTGTTCTCCAAACTTGACTATATTTCCAACTAGACAGTTTAGGACTGCCTCAGGCAAGTAAGGAGTTGGGAAAAGATGAGATAAAATAACCAGTTATTCTGTCCTCAATCTGAGACTGGTGTACATAACAGGGAAGGAGCACTGTCTTCATGCTTCAGGCATATTTCTGGTCTCTTTACCACAGGAACAGGCTGTGTCAATGGAGTGAGGACTGAGTTGTGTGAGGACTTGTGGATTCAGCCCATGGCAGCTGAATTCTGCGCTTCCGTACCTCCCTTACTCCCCTTGCAGAGCCCATCTATGGGAGAATAACTTTGCTCATTATTCCTAGATGCCAAGCCAAGCATAAATCATGAAATAACCAGTTTAACTGTAGATTCAATAAGAACATATGAACCCTTAATCCACACAGACATCAGAGGGTCTATGGATACCCTTCGCTCATGAAGAACCAGCCCAGGTCACCTTATTTATAAGATGAAACTTAATACATCAGAATCACCTGGATGGTTGGCTGGTTACCAGGGGTAAGAGGGGAGGAGAGAGAATACTGCAAAGAAAGAAAGAAAGAAGAATCACCTGGAATGGTTGTTGAACCCACCAGAGTTTCTGATTCTGTAGGTCTGGGGTGAGGCAGAGAATTTGCCTCCCCCGTTCACAGGTGATGCTGATGCTGCTGGTTGGGAGACCACCCTTTCAAAACTATTTTAAGGGATAGAGTTTTGATTTTGTCTTTTATCCATTTGGGGCCACTTAGTCACTGCCTATTTAAGTGTGATGGCAGGTGTTATCAATATTTATCACCTTTACTGCAATGCAATGTGTTTTTCTTTATATATGGCCTTTCTGGCCCTGGGTTTTATTCTGCCAAAAACTATTGGTTGAGGTGCAGCCTGACCTATGATTTGTCTATTATACATACCTTACAGGGATTGGTCAGCCTACTATACAAAGAGTGTATGAAACTACCTGAAAGGATTAAGCGACCCTGTAGGAATTACATGATACTGTAGCATAGTGCCTGAAGCACTTGACTGCTAACCAAAAGGCTGGCGGTTCAAACCCACCAGCCACTCCTCAGAAGAAAGGTTGGGCAATCTACTTCCATAGTGATACCGCCTCAGAAACCCAAGCAGGGGTCGCTATGAGTTGGTCCGACTTGACGGCAAATAACAACAAAAACTTACAAATTAAGTGACTGTGACCTACTGAGTGGGTTGGTTGTGGCAGGACCATGACTTGAAATTGAGAAGAAGTAGGATAGGATTGTGTAAGGGTCAATCCCACAAAGTTTGGGGAGACCTCACTACCATCAAGAAGAATATAAAGTGGAACATATCCTTTGCAGCTGGGGTCCCTGCACTGAGAACCTCTGAGAAATAGGAGAGTCACTGGTAATACTGGAGACAATGACAAATGATGACAACCACAGCAGGATCCAGTGGCAAAAAAATAGTGACAGCGGTATGCAGCAGGAATCAGGAGATTGGCATTGGAATGAGAGGGCTGCAGTGGGCTTGCTGACCTATGGAGAGAGAGTTTCAGGAAGGAAGCTTGCTAGCACAGTGGGGTGCATCTGGGCCCTTGTCGGGAGCTATAGAGCTGTAACACTTGCCCAAAGAATCCCTGCCTGTGAACACAGCTGAAAATAAGCCAACAGCTGTCTTGGTTGGAAGCTGTCCTGATGGAAGAACTGTATCCTGTCTCCTGAGCTGTATTCTATTATTTCTAAGTTGATCCTGATCCCAAGTTATAGCCTGTTAGTTCCCTAATAAATCACAAAATCATGAGTATGTTTTTTGAATTCTGTGTGGCCATTGTAACAAATTATTAAACCCAGCAGAGAAGTACTGAGTGCTGTGAGGAGAATGACTGGTGTTAGAAATGGTGAAAAGGCTGAGGAGTAGATGTATGTCTGCCCTCCACCTTATAGGAGTCAGCACTGGAGTTATCGTGATTCTTATTCCTCCTTTTGGACACAGACAAGGTCTGAAGCTAGTTGATTACACTTACCATCTGCATTGCTTTCCTATTGCTGCTGTAACAAATTACATTATCTTCATGCAAATAATGTGCATGTTATAAGTTTTTGCAGACCATGCAATCCCTATGTGTTATTTTCTTAAGAGCGCTATACTAATTTTTTTACATCTTGCCAACTTCAATTACAATTTTTTTTCTTTCCAATGAGTTTGATTTATACTGGTATAAAAAAAAAAGATCTCATGGAAACGTCATTTAACCCTTTAGTGACCTGTGGGACATATATCACCCACCAACATTTTCAGCCTATCACATTTCTTGGAAGCTTCTCTCCCAGTTGTAGTACATGCTGCCACCTGGTGGGAACCTGTATAACTGCATGATTTTGAAGAAATGGGCCTCACCCCACGAATCCTACCACCAGAGTCCACTTGGGACATATGTGTCCCACATAATTGTATCAAAATCCATATTACCTTAAGAAAAAAAAAATTTCCCTTGATTTCAGCATGCCTTCCATTACTGAAAACACATGGTATTGACCCCCCCAAAAAAAAAAAATAAAAATAAGGCAGAAAAGAATTTGGTCATGAAAAGGTTAAGGTAGCTATTTTACTAAACCAAGTGTAACCAGTGGTGAACTGAATGAGCTCATGATAGAAATGAAATCGAAGAGTATGAATCCACAAAGAGCTAGAAATTAGTTAGAAAGAAATTATCCTAGCTCTAAAATAATAAAAAGATAGTTTATATTTTATTGCTTTTGTAAATCTTAAAGTATAAATTTTGATAATCAGTGTTTTTTAAATAAAAAAAATAAAAGTCATCTGAAGAAATTGTGTTTTCATCTTAAAACAGGCCATTTTAGTTTGTTTATCATTATCATCTTCATCTTCATCTATCTCTCAAACCAAAAACCAAACTCACTGCCACCAAGTCGATTCCTACTCCTAGTGACCCCCATAGCGTTTCCAAGGTGGTAAATCTTTATGGAAGTAGATCACCCCATTTCCTTCCACAGAGTGCCTGGTGGATTTGAACCATAAACCTTCTGGCTAGCAGTCAAATGTCTTAGGTACTATGCCACCAGAGCTCTGATCATCCAACACTGGAACCTTCGAACTCTGATTCTGCATCACTATCATCATTGAAATATCTGAGGTGCTTGCTCTTCTGTGACATCTGAGCTGATGTCATCATCATCACTGGCTTTAACATCTTCATCTATATCATCGATATTTTGCTGACACACAATCCCAGCCTTTCAGAAGCAGTTGGAGATGATTCTGGTATTATTTTCTACCAAGCAGAGGCTACCCACTTACAGACATCAGTAAATATTGCTCACTTAAGTCATCCTGGCAGTGTGAATTCATGAATTCCAGACTGCATCCATACATCCACTCACTTCTCATGAAAATCTTGAAGAGGTGGTTGACCCCTATATCTAGCAGCTGCAGCTTGCAGGTAAAGCTACCAGCTATGACTTATATATGAGCACCAATTAAGCTAACATAATTTTGAAGGTTGTTTCCTTTGTGAGCAGCCATGGCATCAGAAATTAGTAAAGACTTCTTTGAAAAGAAATCCCCCTGCCTGGCCCTGTAACATTCATACTTTCATAACATCACAATCTATTTATTCCCTCTTATTACAGTGAACCACCACACCGGTGGGCAGTTTTTTCACAGGGCATGAAAACTGTCTTGAAAAGCACCATCTGCTTTAATTTCACACCACTAGCAGTGCAACCAAGAACTCTGGTAGCATAGTGGATAAGGCTACTAACCAGAAGGTCAGCAGTTCAAACCCACCAGCCACTCTGCAGAAGGAAGATGGAGCGATCCATAAAGGTTGATAGCCTCGGAAACCCCATGGGGGTCACTATGAGTCAGAATCAACTCAATGGCAGTGAGTTTGGTTTTTTGTTTAGCAGTGCAACTGAGGACTACAGTGAAGCAAGCCATCTCATGCCTTGTGTTTGTAATGGCTGCAGTTTTCTTAGCTAAAGCAGCTACAGTCCTGGTGGCTGGAATCTTGAAAGACATCGGAACCTTGTCCATATTAATTAATTGCAGAGATACCAAGTTCAGAGATTTTTTGTTAATGAATCCACAGAAGTGGACCATCTTTTTCTCCAGACATCTGGAAATTGCTGGCCTATTCTCATGGAAAGGCCATTCCTTTTCATAAATTTAAAAATCCAGGTGAAACCTGTCTTGAAATCTGGGATTCCTCTTTCATTTGTCAGAAGCTTCTCTTTGATCTGAATTGTGACAGTACAGACAGCTTGATTTTGTTTCCTTGGAGAATAATCCACTCTTTCAAGTCATTCTCTAATTCAGGCCATTTCACTCTGGGCCCACGGCAAGTGAGTTTTGCAGATTCGTTTTCTCCAGCTCCTTTTTCTCCTCCCTCCATTCCTGAACAGATGGCTCACAGACTTCCAACTCTCACTTGCCACTGTGATGCTTGTTTCCTCCACCCTCACAAAGAGTTCCCAGTTAAAGACAGTGGCATAGGATTTGTATTGAATTCCTGACATGATCCTAAACGGGTCTAAGATTTCGAGTTATAAACTGAAAAAATGTGCACTATATAATTGATAGCTGGCTAGTTCTAGTAAAAACCAAACCAACCGTACTGCTGGCAAGTAGGATCGGACTCATAGTGACCCCCCTTGGGTTTCCAAGACAGTATCACTATAGAAGTAGATTATCCAGTCTTCCTTCCAAGGAGTGGCTGGTGGGTTTGAACCACCAGCCTTCTGGTTAGCAGTTAAATGCCTTAGGCACTATGCCACCTGAGCTCAGAGGTCACAAAATTCAAATGTGAGATGTACAAGAAGCAAAGGTCTTTTTGTATGTTCACAAGCATATGATCATTGGTCAAAGACATTGGCGCTAATAAAACGTAATTAGACCAACAGACCTAACATAGCTTAATAAGGAGCATGGGTAGAGTAGTGAGTGAGGCTTTTGGATGCTAACCAGAAGATCAGTGGTTCAAACCCACCAGCTGCTGGCTGGGAGGAAGATGAGGCTATATACTTCTGTAAAGATTTACAGCCTTGGAAACCCAATGGGGGTTGCTGTGAGAATCGACTCCGTGGCAGTGGGTTTTAACGAAGCTTAATGGTTTCACTTAAGATGATCTGGTAAGGGCTTCTCATTGAACTTTTGAGCCAAAAACAATCAATGGTCTATCAGTTTTGTTTTGTTTACTCTTCCAATTAAAAGCCAGAGTCAGAAGACAACTGTGATAAAATTACCTCAATGCAGGTTGAACTAAGATTCCTATCAATCACTACTTGATGCCATTTATGCCACCACAGAGTTTCTTTGTTTATGCTTCCAACTGGTAGCACATGATTTATAGACAGGCTTTAGTAGTGCAAAAAGGGTGTAGAGATGGCATCTTCTGACCTCCTCCAACCTTACCAGGGTGAGACAGAATCATCAGCAGTCCAAAGCTTATTCCTATGAGACCAGACATGCCTCTACCCTCCAAACTTTTTACCAGTTGACACCAACTGTCCCTCCCACAGTGCTCACTATGTCTCTGCTGGGTTTGATAATTGATTGCAATTGTTGTTGTTGTTGTTATGTGCCATCGAATCGGCCCCAACTCACAGCGACCCCTCCTTGGGTTGCCAAAGCAGTATCACTACGGAAGTAGATTGCCCAACCTTCCTTCCAAGAAGTGGCCGGTGGGTTTGAACCGCCAGCCTTCTGGTTAGCAGTCAAGTGCCTTAGGCACTATGCTACCAGAGCAATAGCCACACAGAATTCATAATTATGGGGTTTGTTAAGGAAGGAACAGGCTACAACTCAGGTTCAGGAACACACTCAGGATACAATTCTTCGATCAGAACTGTCTCCTCTCTGCTATGCCCTTAGGCACACCTCTCTGGCCCTTGGCCTCTGGATCTGATTTCTGCCCTGCTCAGGCACGTATTACAAAGGTCTTTTAGTTCCACTGGTAGGTTTCTTGGTAGCGCCAAACTTTTCTACAGTGGTTACACCATTTTATATTCCCAGTAACAGTGGATGAAGGTTTCCAATTTTTCCACATCCTCACCAGCTCTAGTGGCGTAGTGCTTAAGGCATGTGACTGCTAACCAGAAGGCTGGTGGTTTTAGTTCCTAACCAGGAGGTCCAGCTCAGGTATCTCAGGTCCAAGGACGAACTCTACTTCAGCTCTAGTTCTCTCTTCATGGCAGTGAGATACCCTCTTCTGCCTCTCAAACCAAACTCACTGCCATGGAGTAGATTCTGACTCATAGTGACTCCCTTTGGTTTTCCAAAGCAGTGAATCTTTACGGAAGTATATTGTCCAGTCTTCCTTCCATGGAGTGCCTGGTGGGTTTGAACCACCAACCTTCTGATTAGCAAATGCCTTAAGCACTATGCCACCAGAGCTCCTTCTCATTTTAAGCCCAGCAGCATAGCAAAACTAATCAATCCTCACATTAAAGTGCCATACACCTTTTGCATGTACTCTGGTGGGAGTCACAAAGACCATGGCTGGAAAAGCCATACCAAGTAATTCACTGCACCACAAGTAGGTTCAAGGTTCTATTGATGACTCAAAAGCAACAGGGATATAATTATCAACTTAAATTAATAGAAACAAATTCAGAGTTTCAAATGTTTATCTTCCTAATACCAGGGTGCTATCAAACTCAATCCATGACTTCTTGACGATGGCTTATACCTTTATTATATAAATTCAATCAAAAATAATATTTTTGAACTATTGAATGAGGGTGGGAGCTCTGGTAGCATAGTGGCTAAGGCATTTGACTGCTAACCAGAAGGCTGGCGGTTCAAACCCACCAGCCACTCCTCGGAAGGAAGATGGGGCAATCTACTTCCGTAGTGATACTGCCTTGGAAACTCAAGGAGGGGTCACTATGAGGCAGGTCCAACTTGACGGCACATAACAACAACAACAACAGCAACAACATTGAATAAGGGTGAATTAGGCCAAAATTCACTTCTGGAAATGTCACAAGACATGTGTATTATTTGCAAAAAAAAATATGGTACTTAAAACAGTACAAATCATCTATAGTTCTGGAAGTCAGAAGTTCTGACATGGATCAGCAGAGCTGCACCCCTCTGTGGCAGCTTCAGGGGAGCGTATATTTTCCTTGCCTTTTTCAGCTTCTAGAGGCCACCCACATTCCTTGGCCCGTGATCCCTTCTTCCATCTTCAAAGCCAGCAGCATGACATGTTTGAGTCTCTCTCACCTCAGCTTCCAGTGTCACTTCTTCTTTTTGCCTCCCTGTTATAAGACCCTTGGGGATTACATTGAGCCCACCCAAATAATTCAGGACAGTTTCACATTTTCAGATACTTCATTTAATCACATCTGGCCATGTAAGGAACATATTCACAGATTTCAGGCTGTAGGATGTGGGCGTTTTTGGAGGGCCATTATTTTCCTCACCATACCACCCAATCCTACCATTTGTTTAAATGCAGCAGCACCTTCTCTGATCCATAATTCCCTTCCAAAAAGAAAACCAAAACAGTATCAGGATTTGTATGATGCTAAGTCAGAAGGGTAAGGTCACGTTTATCCTTTCTTCTGATTAACCTGAGAATAAAGAGTACATCAGGATAGGGGTGGGGAGTGGGGAAGTCAATGAGTGTGGAAGAAGAGCTTCAGAAGGAGGACCAAGGTGGCCGGGACAAGAGGGAATGTGGTTAATGAAGTACTCATCCCTATGTGCCTCTTAGACCCATGCCCCAAAACACCTACTAAGTCTCCCTACTACTTTCTAGACTTCCTAGAATCTAGAGCCATGGCCCCTCCCATTCTGAGTCAAGGCCTTCAAGACCTCCACTCAATTTGCTGAAGGTCAGCACTCACCCTGGGCTTAGCCACCAGTACTAACTTCCAAACCTGCTAGAAGGCCATTTACAAAAGATGCATCAAAGGCAATTGTATTAAAAGGTGTATTAGTTTCCTAGGGCCACTGCAACAAAGGACCACAAGGTAGGTCCTTTAAAGCAGCAGAGATTTACTCACAGTTCTGGAGGCTGGAAGTCTGGAGGCTGGTGTCAATAGAGCCATGCTCTCTCTGAAGTCTCTATGAGAGAATCTGTTCCATTCCTTTCTCTTTCCTTCTGGAGGTTGCTGGCATTCCTTGGCTTATAACTGAACCACTCCAATTTCTGCCTTTGTTATAACATGGCATTCTCTCTATCTTTCTCTGTTGTGTCTCTTCTCTTCTTATATGGATACCAGTCATACTGGAGTAGGGCCTACCCTACTCCAGTATAACCTCAACTAACAACATTTGCAAAGAGCCTATTTTCATTCATAGATACTTGGGATTAGTTGCTTTAACGTATCTTTTGAGGAGACAGAATTCAACCCATAAGAAAAGGTTTTCCTGCCCTTTGAGATTTCCAGTTATTACCATCAGAATTTTTCTGACCTAAAGTCCCAAACTCAAGGCTGTGAAACTTTCTGTTGGTGGCCTGGGACCCCGAAAGACTCAAAGGTTCAGCTTTATGCTCTCCCTGTGTAGCAGGTAGGCTAGGCCACAATTAGGATGGATGGAGTTGGGATGGGGGTACAGGTGAAGGGCTGAGACATTACCTTTAAAAGTGTGAGCTAATCCTTGCACTTCCTTTTCCTAAGGGCCTTACGTTAGGGGTGGGAGGAAGGCAGAGAAGCTCAAAGAAACTTTGCACCCAGCCTTAATCTGTGTAAGTAAACAGCAGCAATTAAGGCCTAAGCCAATTCCTGCAGAAGGTTTTTGTTTTGTTCATAATTCACAGCTAGTCCCAGAAATTCCACAAAGTCAATACACACCCTTGACACAGAGGAAACAAAAAAACAGACAGTGCTTGTTTGTGTTTGATGCTCTTTGAAAGGGCCGTGTGATAGAAAATGATTTCATTCTCAAGGCATGAGTCTGATAGTGAAGTCAAACAGCCCACATGTTGAAACAAACCAAATAGCCTTATCTTATTCTTGATTCATGGTTCCTCTCTCTTCAAAGCTCTTTAGAAGCAGAGCACTGTGAATGGTGATTGTTATAGTAATTACTGCTCCAAAGTCCTTCCTCCAGCATGCTGAGTCTTTGACTTGCTAGTGCTGCGTTCTCTGACATTTTTCCTCAATAAACATTCACTACTCTGGTCGGTCGACTTGACGGCACATAACAACAACAACAACAACTCGGGCAAACTGATGAACGATATAGGTTTTAAAACAGGAAAGAAAAGAGCTATTAGATGATCATGAAGGATCAAGTCAACCTCAGTTTGAATTCCATTTCTGACACTCACTAGTTTTGGGGCAATGTCCTGTTTATGTAACAAATCACCCCAAAATTTAGTACCTAAAGCAACAGCAATCCTTTCAAGAAAATTATCATAGTAAATATATATATAACAAAATATTTGCTATTTTAACTATTTTTCAGTGTACAGTTCAGTGACATTAATTACATTCACCATGGAACACCATCATCACCACTCTTCATTTCCAAATATTCATCACCTTCAACAGAAAGTCAGTACCCCTTAAGCAATAACTCCCCATGCTGCCCCTCCATGTGCTCTCACCCCTGGAAACCACTGCAAAACTGGTCTCTATATACGTTAGCCTGCTCTAGATTTGTTCCAGATAAATGGAATCATACAATATTTGTCCTTTTATGTTTGACTTATTTCATGCACCCTGTTTTTCAGGATTATCCATGTGGTAGCACATATCAGAACTTCATTTTTTTTTTAATGTATAGCTGAATAATATATAGCAAGGAGTGGAATCACTGCAGGGTCATATGGTAACTTTTCACCTTTTCAGGACCCACAAAACTTATCTACAGTGATTACACCATTTGATATTCCCAGCAGCAATGGATGAAGGTTTCCAAATTTTCTACATCCTCACCAACTCTAGTGGTGTAGTGCCTAAGGCATGTGACTGCTAACCAGAAGGCTGGCAGTTCAAACCCACTAGCCACTCCTTGGAAGGAAGGTTGGGCAATCTGCTTCCATAGTGATACTGCCTCGGAAACCCAAGGAGGGGTCAGTATGAGTTGAATCCAACAGCAGTGAATTGTTTTGAGTTTCACCAATGCTGGTTATTTTTGGATAATAGCCATTCTAGTTGATGTGAAAAGAGCCGTGGTAGCACAATGGTTAAGCACCTGGCTGCTAGCCAAAAGGTCTCAGTTCGAACCCACCAGCTGCTCTGCAGGAGAAAAGACCTTACTGCCCCCTAAAGAATTCAGCCTAAGAAACCCTATGGAGCAGTTCTACTTTGTACTAAAAGTTCCTTGTGAGTCAGAATCAGCTTGTGGAACACACAACAGTTGGTGTGAAGTGGTATCTCACTGTGGTTTTGATTTGCATTTCTCTAGTTACTAGAGATGTTGACCATCTTTTCATGTGCTTATTTTTCTATTTACATTTTTTTTTTTTTTCTGAAGAAGCCTTTATTCAAGTCTTTTGCCCATTTTTAAATTGGGTTGTTTGCCTTTTTGTTGTTGAGTGGTAGGAGTTATTTATATATTCTTGTTATTAAACCCTAGTGGATATATTGTTCCCAAATATTTTCTCTCATTCTGTAGGTCATCTCATTACTCTGTGGATAAAGTCCTTTGATGCACAAAAGTTTTTAATTTTGGTGAAATCCAATTTATCTATTTTGTTACTTATTGCTTGTGCTTTTGGTATCACATCTGAAAATTCATTGTCAAAGCTAGATCCCAAAGCTTTACCTCTATGTTTTTGTTTTTTATCTGAAAGTTTTATTATTTTAGTTCTCCCATTTAGGTTGTTGGCGCATTTTTAGTTAATTTTAACATATGGGGTGATACACAGGTCTTACTTCATTTGCATGTGGAGATCCAGTTGTTCCAGGACCATTTATTAAAGAGACTATTCCCTTCCCCATTAGGTGAACTTGGCACCCTTGTCAAAAATCAAGTGACAGTAGATTATTGGGTTTATTTCTGGACTTTTGATTCTATTCTATTGATCTATACAGCAACACTTATACCAGTTTTGATTACTGTAGCTTTATAATGTTTTGAAATCAAGAAGTGTGAGTCTTCCTACTTTTTTTCCTTAACAGCAATTATTTGATTACTTCTCATTTTCTGTTGTTGTTGTTATGTGCTGTCGAGCCGCATCCCCTCCTTGGGTTTCTGAGGCAGGATCACTACAGAAGTAGATTGCCCCATCTTCCTTCCGAGGAGTGGCTGGTGGGTTTGAACCGCCAGCCTTCTGATTAACAGTCAAGTGCCTTAGGCATTATGCTACCAGAGCTTCTCATTTTCTATAGATCAGGAATTTGAGAATAACCTCAGCTGGATAGTTCTCCCTCAAGGTCGTTCATGAGGTTGCAGTTAGGTGGAGGGCAGGAGCATCTGGGGATGGTAGGTATCTCTTCATATAGTCTTAAGGCTTCTCCATGTGTTTTTTCCATGTAAGCTAATATGGGCTTCCTTATAATATGGGAGCTCTGGTGGTATAGTGCCTAAGGCATTTGACTGCTAACCAGAAGGCTTATGGTTCAAACCCAGACTGGGCAATCAACTTCCATAGAGATACCACCTTGGAAGCCCAAGGAGAGGTTGCTATGAGTCAGGACTAATTCAAAGACAGTGAGTTTTTTTGTTTTGTTTTGTTTTGTTTTGTTACCATATGGTAGCCTCAGCACAGTTGGACTGCTTACATGGTTGCCTGGGGCTACAAGGAAGCAACTGTTCAAGCAAGTCAGGTAGAAGTTGCATCACATTTTCTAATCTAGCCTCACATGTCATACAGGGTCACTTCACAAACAAATCACAAACCTCTCCAGATTCAAAGGAGAGGAATTAGATTTCATATTTTGATGGGAAGTGGCAAAATGCTAGAGTAGCAGTCAGCAAGCTATGACCTCACCCCAAATCCGACTCACCTCTGGAACACAGCTCTGTCCCTTTGTTTTCATATGGCTACCAAGGAGGGGTCGCTATGAGTCGGGTCCAACTCGACAGCACATAACAACAACAACAACACTATAGGGCAGTGTTGAACAGCTAGGGCACAGATTGCATGGCCCACAAAGCCTAAAATATTTACCAAATGGATCTTCACAGAAAATGTTTGCCAAGCCCTGTGCTAGAAGATGATGTGGGATGGAAGATACAGTTACAGCCACCTTTGGAAAACGTAATAAGCCACGGGCAGGTTACCTCTCTAAACTTTACCTCCACCTCCAAATCTATAAAATGGAATGGCAATCAAGTGCATAACATACTTGGAACAATTTCATGCCTATAATAGGTCAAGAGTAAACAATTCAGTTCTTTCTTTTCCAGGCTTAACTATGATTTCAGTTTCACAGAAAGGTGTTTGTTGCCACTGTGGGACTATTCAACTGATTCACTGGCATCAAGTCAATTCAGACTAATAGCGACCCCACTGGGTTTCCAAGGCTGTAAATCTTTATGGAAGTAGACCACTTCATCTTTCTTCCACGAGCAGCTGGTGGGTTTGAACAGCTGACCTTTTGGTTAGCAGCCAAGTGCCTTAACACCACCAGGGTTCTTTGTGGGTCTATTACCAGGTGGGAGAAATTCTCCATTTTAGATACTCCTTAAAATGAAGACATACTCTACAGAGGCCCCTACTCTTCTACCTGTTTCACAATTGTATGCAGGGCTGACTCTGCCGCAGACAAAGCAATGAAAAGTGTTTTCTTGGCCTCCCCTTATCCATCACCTCCCTCTTCCTGTTGCCCAGACTTGCTATCCCTCCCTGCTCCATCCCCACCACAGCTGCCAGAATCTCCCTACACTGTTTTCTCTCCTCACCTGGATGGTTCCAATGCCAGTCCTCCAGCAACTCCCTGAGATTACCTGCTTGTGACCCAGCTTTCCTCCCTGCTTGGAATTCCAGTTGGGTCATATTGGAGCCAGGGTCATAGTGGAGCCTCTGAACTCTTTCTCTTTAGAAGCAAGAAAAAAAGGTCCCCAACTGACACCTACTATGCTAACATGACACCTTCCAATCCCAACCTTTCTATTTATTTACTCAAATACCACCAAAATCATCAACTCCATTTATGCAGCTTTTAAAAAATAATTTTCTATTTCTTCTCTGTAAATTATATTTGACTCCAACCACTTTAAAAATCTAGTTAGCTTCACCCTCGTCTATGCTGGAATAATAGTTGCTTTTTAATGCAACTATTTGCCACCATGTTATTTTTATATCAAATATTATGAGTGTTTGGGGAGTAGTTGGGAGGGGAAGTGTGCAATTTGATGATTAGAGACCCCTTTGGCCCATATTAATTTTTACAGTGTTTTTTTCTTCCTATGTAGCCTAATTGTGCAATTATATGCAAATTTTATTAAACATTTTGTAGTATCCCCAGAGCCCCAGCTCAATATCACCCAAAGGCCAATTCAATTTATGCTGCTCCAGGGAGACTCCTGGTTTGGAAAACTTACTCACTTCCCTCCAAAAGAATTTTCAACAACTATTATAACTGCTGCTGCTATTTCTTATATTTGCATAGCCCTTTGCAATTTACAAAGATATGCTACCTCCCAATGGTTACTGTAACAACCATCTATCCTCATTATTAAATTTTTGTAAGAACTCATAAGCTTTAAATTTCAGTTTGTGAATCGAGAACATCTGATCTGGAAGTCAGACAAGTTGTGAAGTACAGTGCAAAGCTGAAAGGTGTTTGTAAGCATGGACACACAAGAAGGACGCTATAATGGGCAAATTTCAGATTGGTTGTGGGCATTTTCTTTATTTGGGATGAAGGAGAAATTTTGAACTAGGTTAAATTAAGCAGGCCAAGACCTAATTGGCTAGCTTAGGTCTGGAGAGTTAATTGATTGACTTGGATTTCTGCTCTTGGGAAGGTGGGCATTTACAGGAAACAGAAAATAGCCAAGTTTCTGTTTGCGCATGTGAGACTTAGCAAAACTGACTCCATCTTAGGTCTAGTTGTTATGCCGTCGAGTTGGCTCCGACTCATAGCGACCCCTCCTTGGGTTGCCGAGGCGATATCACTACGGAATTAGATTGCCCAACCTTCCTTCCAAGGAGTGGCTGGTGAGTTTGAACCTCCAGCCTTCTGGTTAGCAGTCAAGTGCCTTAGGCACTATGCTACCAGAGCTCCTAGGGTCTAGTATAGCCAGGTAAAACAATAGTTAAGTTCATTGTCAGTATGTCAAGCCCTACCTATTTATAGATGCAGAATTCCAAGACCTTTTGATCCATACAGTCATTCACTTATTCAAAAACTATTTTGGGGAAATCTACTTCCTAAGTGTAAGAGGTCCTAGGCCCTTTCAACCAACATTGTTTCCTCTACTCTTTTCTCCATAATGCCAATCCTTTCCCCTGAGATTTTTTTTTTTTTTTTAATTTTGTATCCAATATCACTTTTAAAATGAGGTGCTATCAACATCCCACTTTAAACTCACATTTTTTTTTTAAACAACATACTTCCAAGTCGAATTCGTTTTATGTTAGCAGTAGAAAATGAACTGCAATTACAAACTGAGATACACTTAGTAGAAAAGTTTTGGTGGTTTTGCTTATTTTTTATCTCAGATAAACAGCTGCAGAATGTGTATGAGATGATAATATTTCAATGCTACTTTTATAACTGAAATTATAAATTTAAAGTCATATGAAACCAAAATTCTGATAGTGTGTATAATAGAAGCCTCATTAGTGAATATATGGAACAGGAGCTTTGACCTGAGATCCTATTTGTCTCAGGTATGGGTCAAGCACCTGCCACCTTCTGGCACTAAATAATTGTGTCATCTGGTTGCCATGGAGAAGAGATGGTATAATTTGACCACCATCATATAGAAGTATAGTGTTAGATTGTCTCAGGCTTTTTCCATAGGACCATGGGTACATCTGGCTTAGTAGCTGCTGAGACAAAATGAAGGACTTCCCTTGTGGAATTGTAGTTGTGGTTATTATTTACTATTTATTGATCTCTTACTATGTGTTGAGTAATAACATGCTGAGTATTTCCCATATTACTTCTTTTTATCCTCCCAACAACCCTATAAAGCTGTTACTATCTACATTTTAGAGAGGGGAAAAACTGATAATTAAATAGATTAAGCATTTTAACCACTGTGCCACCATGGCTTCCTAACAGTGCAATGTGAGAAACAGAGTTTTAATTCTCCTGAAATCTAGATTTTTTATTTCTATGGAGTTGGGGTGACCCACCCAGGCCATTGCCCTGAGATCTTCTTTTGAACCTTAAGCCTTAAGAAGGCTGGTTTCCTAAAGTCACATTTAAGTCAAACTATAGGCACTGGACTTTTTTTAAGAATTATCTATGTGCAATGAGTTTCAAGAAACAGAAACTCCAAGATCACAGTAGGTGCTGTGTTTTAAGGTAAACTGTGATTGTAACGGCGGTCCAAACGTGGGTCCCTGCCCAGTGTGCAATCAGGCCAAACTGTTGTTGTTGTTGTTGTTGTTTGGTGCCATCAAGTCAGAGCTGACTCTTAGCGACCCCTCCTTGGGTTTCCGAGGTGATATCACTATGGAAATAGATTGCCCAACCTTCCTTCCAAGGAGTGGTTAGTGGGTTTGAACCACCAGCCTTCTGGTTAACAGTCAAGTGCCTTAAGCACTATGCTACCAGAGCTCCTCAGGCCAAACTAATTTATATCAATTGTATAAATGAACTGTTTTGGCCCCATTTCCATGTAATGTCCATAACTTGAGGTATAAGATTAAAGAACTTTCCAAAGATTTTTATATCCCATACTGGCCCTTACTAGGCTACTGTTTGACTTAAGGTGACTTTAGGAAACCAGCCTTCTTAAGGGTCAAGGTTCAAAAGAACCAACTCCATAGACACCAGAAATCTGGATTCCAGGAGAATTAAAATTAAATTTTTAACTGAATTAAAACTCAGTTTCTCACACTACACTATAAAATACATTATATACTAATTCAATAGATGAAAAAACTAGAGATAAGAGAGTTTAATAGTCTATAATCATGTAGCTTGCTAGAATTTGAACTGACTTGTAGGCTCTCCTTTTCTAGTCATCACGTTACCTGTTACCTCTGAAGAAGGTGGGTCAATGCAGCTGCGAACTTCTTTGTAATGGAGAAAATTTGGTTTAGTGTGTCATGTGTAATAGAATATACCATATAAAATAATTTAATTCAACAAGTAAACAGAGTAGTGAACCACAATTTATTTTTGTGCTCTTGGCCAAGAGCATTATTAGTGGATTACAACAAGGATGGACTCCCTTGATGGTACAAACGGCTTACTGAAAGACTGGAGGTTTAAGACTATCCAGAGGCACCTCAGAAGGCCTGGCATCCACTTCTGAGAAATCAGCTCTGAAAAGCCTTGCAGAGCACAGTTCTACTCTGACACCCGTGACATCATCATGAGTTGGAGTCAACTTGACAACAACTTTATTTATAACAAGCAAAATGTGATGGAATTAACTTGAAGGCAATGGGTATGGAATGGAACTGCAAAGGAAGTGAATCTTGCTGAATGAACACAAATTCTCTAAGCAAGACACTTGGAGAGGATTTATTTATAACATCACTGTATGAGTGGCAAGCCAACTAACCAACCAAACAAACCAAAATTTAAAAACCGAAGTGACTTAGATGGCAAAGGCATTTATTTCTCAAATGATACTAAGTTGAGAGGTGCAGCAGCCTATGAATTTATCAAAGCCAGGTTCTTTCCACCCTTTCATCTACCATCCCCAGTGTGGATGTGACTTCTCAGAATGACACCCTTGTGGTCCTCAGATGGCAGCCACAGTTCCAGATATGACTTGCAGATGGAACTGTGGAGAAGAAAAGGGATGTCTCTGACCTGTGTTGCTTTTAAGTAGTGAGGTTAACCTTCCCAGAAGCATTTCCATGCCTTCTCATCTCAACAGACCAGTCAAGATTCATCTCTAAGTCAAGGGAAGGGCCCAACCTCCCCTAACAATCATAGCTGCTTGGAAAAGGTAAATTGCATTAGGGTCCTATGAGCAAGGAAGCCTGAGAGGATGCTTATAGAAAGCAAGCAACAATGTCTGCCACAGGCATAAAAGCATGCAGAAAGATCGTATGTTTTGCAAGTGATAAGTACTTGAGTATGAAAGTATCAAGGGAGGCTAATAACATAATGTTGCAGCCAGGTTGTAAAGGAGTTAAATGACAATTTTTGGCTGTGCCATAAAGGTCCGTGTTCCTTAAGCTAAAAACGCAGTGAAATATCTCACATTGCACTGTTATGAGTTAATACTTTTTTTTTCAAACTTGGTTGTCATATAAAAATTTCTTCAAAAACAAATTGTCAAAACAAAAAATACACAGCAACATGTAGAGTAAAAATAAAATCATACCATTTATTCAAGTGTCATAGCAGTGAAGAGATAGTAGTGTATCTTATGTTTATTCTGACATTTGTACTTTCTTTTATAAGTGCAAAAGTAAGGCTTTTTTTTAATTGCAAAATTCAGAGGAGCCCCAAGAGTAAAGTGAAAATCACCCATAATCCCATCACCTAGCTATCACCATTGATGTCCAACATTGGATCCTCATGTACGCAGTCATTTTGCATAGAGTTCCCCTAGTTAGTGAAGTGACTTTATTTTCCCTTTGTAAGTATGCACTTGAAAGTCAATTTCTTCTGACATAAATTTTCTGACAGACAAAGGCAAGTTACTGCTGGTCTTTATAGAGGGAGAAAAAGCATCAAACAAAGCAAACACATACAATGGCCTATAAACCATGCAGGTTACAACATAACACAGTAGGGGAAAAATAAGTAGTATTGCTGTTCATTTTTCTCTCTAAAGATGGTATATTTCTGTTTGCTGATGTTATACTTTATAGAGCAAGTGATCTAAACCCAAAATCTGTAACATAAGTAAATAATGCACAAATCTGTCTTTGACAGTAGGGACTTCTTCATTGTGTTTCGGGTACCTAGGAAGGATCAGGAAGGTTTATAATAGCTCAGACCAAATTTCATGCTGGTGTACTGCAGCTTCTTTCTTGGGAGCCTTTACTGTCAAGTCCCCAGGCATTAGTACTAAGACTTCTTAAGATGTTCTTGTCAGCAGCACCTTCAAAAAGGTTGCATTGTCCGCCCACTTCAAGTGTCCAGGACACGTACAGTCCTTTCATTTTCCTCTTTAAATTTGACAAAGGAAATCTGAATGTCTCTCCATTTAATAACAAACAACAGAAATACTGTTTATGAATTCTCACTAGTCGCACTATTAGTTTCCTAGGTAAAAGTTTTGTTTCCGTTTGCTGCTCACTTTTAAAAATCAATAGAAAGCCAAACAATTTCCAGTCACTAACAAACTGTTTGACTTTGAGAAAATCACTTGAATTCTCTGATCCTTAAAAGGAGAAAGTTCAAGTCAGGATCACAGAGAGACAGACAGGAAGTGATCCCAGAGATTACTGCATCCCGCCCCTTCATTTACATATGAAGGCCCTGAGATTCCAGAGGCAATTGACCAGCCAAAAGTCCAGCAGCTTCTTCCAAGTTTTATTACTTGGGTTTTCAAGAGGAGGAGTCTACTTAAATTTGAAAGTTATTTAGGTTGTGTTTGAAAAGCAAATGAACAGGAGATATTGAAGTGAAAAAGAATGAAAACTAAAGCTTTGAGAACTGGATACTTTATAAAAAATTATTCAAATTGGTTTGCTGGAAGGAAATGTGAGCTGTGTAAGATGTGGAACTTTGCATCAACAACACACACTCAACAAATATTTACTGACTGCCCACCTCATGCCAGGACCTGTGCTGGGTAAACACAAATTAACTTTGAAACAGAGTGACAAGATCTCAGAGTGTAAAGTCTAATAAGGAATTGGGCTGATAATTATGGTAATGATCCAAGGCCTCTCTCTGATAAACAGTGCTGGGTTCTACAGAGAAATAAGAGAGGCATAGGACCTTCCTGGAAGAGGTGACGCCTAAGCTGATAACTGAAGGAGAAAGGGGAGAAAAGAAGGTTTCTACAGAGCAAACTGCAAGTGTAAAGGCCAACAAAGAGAGAGCACCTGATAGAATAACCAAAAGAAAGAGTGAGTGGTTCTGTATATCCACAAGGAGGGAAGTACGCGTAGCATTATGAGACCTGAAAGGTGAGCAGGAACCAAGTTGTTCAGAATTTCCTAAGTCCTAGATGCCAGGTTTTATCCTCAGGGCAGACGGACAGTCAGCTGAAGCATGATTTGATTTGCTTCGTGTTTTCAACTCTTGCTCTCAGTGTGTACAACAGCTTGGAAGCAGGGGCAAGACTAGACCCAGTGAGACCAATTAGAGAAGTAGTTCTCAAAATATTTGACATAACAAAAGTATGTTTTACCTGCTGCTCAGCATACACACAGACCCGGACACACCCTAAAACAATTTTTGAGAAACAAGGCTTGCTTTGTTTTAAAACCTATACTCTGATATCTCCGATTTAATCTATTTCTATAGGATCAATCATCACAGTTGATTTTCCAATCCATTAAGTCACAACCTCCAGTTTGAGAAACTGAGGAAGTTGTGGTGATACTCCAGAGAGGAGATCATAGTTGGATCTAAGGAAGTCAAAATGTGAACAGGAGCAGGTGGATGATTACAGAAATATTTTGAAGATGGGAAAGAAGAACCAAAGGAGTTAAGGGTAATGCCCAGAGTTTTGGCTTGAATACTGGGTGGATGAAGGGGGATTAGTTGCCCAGAACATTAATTGGAAGACTTATTTGGAAGGTAAGAAGAAGAAAAAATTGAGAAACGCACATACGTTTGTTTTTTTGTAAAAGACATAAATATGCCCTTGATTTGGAGCAGATCTGAAGGAAAACCTCCTGAAGTCTACATTATATAACTTCAGAAAAGGGTCCATGTTTTACTAACGAGAGAGCCCAGGGTGGTGGATGGGCAGGAAGGCTGGTTGGGAGGAGGAAGTCATCAGTGAAGAGGCAGAGTGCATTCCTCACTGCGTCCTCCGTTTCTTGTTGGGAAGAAATACAATCAAACAATAAATCCCCAGGAAACATAAAGCAGGTACCAAAGACTCACTTGGCCCTTTGCTATGACTGCTGTACAGGTTTTTATAAGGCTAGGAAAGTGTTAAGCATAACCTTGGCTTTTCATTTAGCAAAATCATTGGCAGCAGTTAGCTTCTTTACACACAGAATTGGCATCCAATTTAGCATCCACAATCTCTAGTCCCGAAATTTAACAGGCATTTCTTTTGCACGTCTGATAAAAATGGAAATACCATTAACTTTATTCTGTATGCAAGCTGACAGCACCTAGTCAAAGAGACTTTTTCCCTTCTTCTTTTCATTGCTTCCAGGGTCCCAATCCTTCTCTTTTTAAATCTTTTCTTTTACAAAACAATAGGAAATGGTGGTAGCCTGTTGCTAGTAGAAGATTTTGAACAATAGGTGTTTCTGAGCTGGGTTTATTGAAATGGTCTTGTCTGTGTCCTGGGGGAGATTGTAAATGAGATGTCAACAGGAGCTCTTTTGTTTGGCTGGCATTCATCACCAAAGAGAGGAATTTCCTTACTGTGCTAGTATTTAAAGTAGATTTGTTGCTGCTTTTGCTAAAACTTTTTATCCAACTGCCTGAGCTACCAGCAATGAATGAGTCAGTTGGTGTGATTGTAACTTCCTCCCCTCCTTAGCAAAGCAATGACTTGGTCATTTACATTTAGAAAGGAAGGCTCCTTAAGGAGATTTCTGGGATTTTCATCCGAGTGAGCCTCTTTTCTAGGCCGTCTGGTGGGCCTGACCTGTCAGCAATCACATTAACCCGGCTGAGGAACGTCTAGCCGGCTTGTTTTTCTCACTCCCGGGAAAACTTCTTGCTGTTTTGCTCGCTTTCTATTTTAAATCTGAGAGAGACAAACACAATTTCCTGCCTTAAGCCTTTTTCCTTTTCCCTCCCTCCCCCCTTTTCTGTAAATGACAGGCAATTTCAGTTTACTATAATTA
Organism: Orycteropus afer afer; assembly: GCF_000298275.1. Taxonomy (NCBI): domain Eukaryota; kingdom Metazoa; phylum Chordata; class Mammalia; order Tubulidentata; family Orycteropodidae; genus Orycteropus; species Orycteropus afer. Next base: position 4,100,751 of record NW_006921615.1, read on the forward strand.
TAGTGAGTTGAGGTTTGACTAACTCCACCCTTAGAAGATAAGGCCTGCATTTTATTACCACTCAGCCAGGTGCCTGAGGGTGACAAGAAGTGCCTTTATCTGGAGACCTGACAAGGTTATCAGTGCTGCAAATGGGCTGAGCCTTTAGCGGTGGGCATCAAAATGCTTCTCTTCCCCTGTGATCCATTTTCCAACACTTTATTGGTAATTTATTTCAAACCAAATTGTAGCTCAGGTTTCCTCAAGCTTTTCCGCATTCCTGTACCTTAGCATGGTACTCTAGTGTTCTGTTCTGAGCATAAGCGGTAATACAACAATCATAATTATGACCAGTATAAATTGCAACCTTGAGCCAATCCTGTAACATGAGCGTAACATGAGCATGAGATTTCAATCACAACCCCAAACACAAAGTGTTTTAACACCCTCTGGCTTGTTAGATTCAGAGGGTTTCAAGGAGGGTAAATGCAATATAATTTTATGTAGTAGCTTTCTAGGAGTTAATACTTAATAAAATCTTTGACCTGTGAAAATAGAGATTAGAAAAAAAATGTTATTGCCTTTACTGTCCATGGCTCCTTTTGAAAATTAGACTTTAATCCACACCAGGAGGCAGTGCAGTGCTTGTTTTAGATCATAAAAATTGCTACTGCTTGATCTATTTATGTGCGCAGTACATATATAAATAAATATATCAGAGCATCAGCTTATTCCTTAATTCAAACTATGTTACACGGATTATCTTAGTTAGCTCTTGGGTTTGCAATGTAGTATAAAAACTGGCTCTTTCGAAAATGATTTCCAAAGTGCATGCACTAGGTTACACTTTTATGAACGAAGAATACCATTGTGAATAAGCATTTAGACAAGGCCCCTGAGCTGCCTTCTATCTGCTGGCACCCAGCCTGGGCCTAGCACAGAGTCACCCTCTTGTCAGGGTGTTGCAGTTACAAATGTCGGTTGGCCCAAGGTGAAGGAGGCTGGTTTTCTTTATGCTCTGTCTGTGAAGTCCTGGCTGCAGTCTGTTGCCATCAAGTGGATTCCAACTCACAGTGACAGTACAGGGCAGAGGATAACTGCCCCATAGGGTTTCCAAGGCTGTAACATCTTTCCAGACTGCCACATCGTTCTCTCACAGAGTGGCTGGTGGGTTTGAACTACCAACCTTTCAGCCAAGCACTTGACCACTGCACCCAATCTGAAGATACCAAACAAAACAAAACTCACTGCCGTCAAGTTGATTCGACTCATAGTGACCCCTCCTTGGGTTTCTGAGGCGATATCTCTATAGTAGGAGATTGCCCAATCTTCCTTCTGAGGAGTGGCTGGTGGGTTTGAACCACCAGCCTTCTGATTATCAGTCGAATGCCTTAAGCATTACACCACCAGAGCTCCTAGTCTGAGGATAGGGGATGGGAAAGGCGAAAACTGGAAAGAAAATGGTGAAAAGGGATGAGTTAAAGCATACATACACACAAATTTATTAGACTACCCTATTCTGTGATTTATATAGACATCATTCCATGGTGTGGAACCCAAAAACCAAACCTACTGCCATCTAGTTGAGTCTGACTCATAGCGCTCCTATAGGATAGAGTAGAACTGCCCCATAGGGTTTCTAAGGCTTCAAATCTTTACAGAAGCAGACGGCCTCATTTTGTCCTACAGAGCATCTGGTGGATTCAAACCACCAACCTTTTTGTTAGCAGCTGAATGCCTTAGCCACTGTGCCACCAGGCTCCTATAGTGTGGAAAGGAAGCAGTTAAAAGCCCTTCTAGCACTCCTGTGAAGTTCCTCAGTCACAATCACTGCCCTCAAGTCCATTTGACTCATAGCGACCCCTCCTTGGGTTTCCAAGGCAATATCTCTACGGAAGTAGGTTGCCCAATCTTCCTTCCAAGGAGTGGCTGGTAGGTTTGAACCACCAGCCTTCTGGTGAGCAGCTGAATGCCTTAGGCACTACACCATGAAGTTTCTAGGTGGTACAACTGGTTAACACACTTGGCTGCTAAACCAATGGTTGGAGGTTGAAGTCCACCTAGGGGTGCCTCAGAAGAAAGGCCTGGCAATCTACTTCCAAGAAAACCAACCACTTAAACCCCATGAAGCACAGAGGTTTGCCAGGAGTTCGGGCCAACTCTATAGGAACTGGTAGCACCCCTATTACTATTATAAAAACCAAAAAAGCATATTTTTGAGTACAGTGAAACAAACGCTGAGTGATCAACCAAAGAACATACAGAACTCCAACTCACTCCAAAAAGACAATGTCAAAAGTACACCTACTCTTTTCTTATCAACTATCTCATTATCCAACATTTTGCATTTACAATGCTAAAAAATCTACTATCCAACTGTTTTGCGCATTAACGACATACTTCTCACAGTGATGAACGCCGAGGTGCTAGGCGACAGTAACACTGGCTGTGATGGTTAAGGTTATGTGTCACCTTGGCTGGGCTATGGTTCTTAGTGGTTTGGCAGTTACGTAATTATGTCATTTGGCAGTTATGTAATGATGTGATTTGACAGTTGTATGATGTAGTCACCCTTTTTTTGTGATCTGATGTGATTATCTTCCATTTTCATACAATACCGAATTTCCCATAATGACCTGTTCTTTGGAACCTAACCATGTCGATAAGTGAGGAGTGGTATATATCAAATCTGATCTTGGAATCCTCTTTTCCTTAAAGCTATAAAAACTGCCCACCCACAATGCCAAACCCAGAACCACCCCATTACTGCCCATAAGCCCACCCCTCACTGGTGAGTCTGGCTGGGAAAAAAGCTGCCACAAGTGTAAGCGTGGGAGCTCTTACCTCCCCAAAGTATCTGATGGTGTGGGTGGGGCAATATTTCTTGATCCACAATACTGAGAGCCATTAACCAACACCTGATCTTGGGACTATACGAAGTATGACTAGTCTACCTTTCCCCACAGACATTTTTAAGGGGAGGTGAGGAGAGGGTTGCCCCAGACCCTACTGGGGGTTTCATTTATATTAACTTTCTACAACCCAAAAAATTCTGAATTCCAAACCCATCTGGCCAAAGAGTTTCAGAACAGGGCCAAAAGGCCCAGATGTTGTTCTCACAGAAGCTCAAAGGAGAATCACAAAGAATGAAGCTCTTAAGGGAGAAGGCAGTGTGGGAAGAACCCAGATCCAATCCCAACTCCAACCTTGGGAGAACCAGAGTAACCTGAGCTCTCGAGCCTCAGTTTCATCTATAGCAGTGAGATTATAACTTCTTTCAGAGGTTGTTGTAAGAATTTAATGAGATTATTAGTAAAGAGCATGAATTTACTAAACACTCAATGAATGAGGATGAGGATGGGAATTCCACCTCCACCACTCACTGCCATGAGTCGATTCCAAATCACAGCAACACTTTAGGACAGAGTAGAACTGCCCCATTGGGTTTCCAAGGCTATGAATCTTTAGGAAACAGATGGCCTCATCTTCGAACCACCAACCTTTTGGCTAGCAGCCAAATGCTTTAATTAGTATATCACCAGAGCTCTCTAGATGGGGATTACATCAATGAAATGGATAACAGACCTTAGTACTGCCCTCATCAGTTTACTAAGTTATTTTTATTTTATTTTGTCCAATGACAAGTTCTTGCCTAATTGTAAAGTGGTGTTTTCAATGCAATCTGTGAAGTACTACCTTTGATCCTGTTAAAGGTGATACAAGGACTGAACTTGTAGTCAGTGTAGTCTTGAGGGAAAGAGCTCTGGAGGAACCTGGGACCAGTTCTTCACAATCTGTGTCCTCTCTATTACTTGGCGGAGCTGGACAACGAGGTATCATGTTAAAGCGCTGTTTCTGTCATTTGAGGATCAGTAAGAGGTTGGTATCCTTTCTGGGCCAAGCAAGCTGATTAAATAGTATTCCACAGAGTAACCCAGAGAGGTTTTCCTTGAAAAATGGGGTGTCAGGGAGGAAGGAGGAAAAGAGTGGGGTGAATTATTAACTGCATTAACTGTCTAACTACTCAGGCCAGGGCCCTGGTGGCCTCCCCTGCACCTGCTCTCCAGACCCAGGTAATTATTCCTCATCAGGCAGACGCCAACAGGAAGGAATGGGGGACACATTTTCTTTTCTCTTGACTTCCCCACACATCCTGTTTCCCAGATTTTGGGGTTTAAGGTTTGTCTTATGAAAAAACTTCTGCTCTTGGTCAAGCCCTCATCCTAGGCCCCTCTGTCCAGAGGCCAGTAGCTTTGTGTAGCTTTCATAGACAATCTGCCCAGAGAATCTGCCAGTGAGCAGAGGTTACCGATAAATCCAGACTGAGGTTTCATAGTCTAAACACTCGTGAGATGTGTGACCTACCGTGGTTTGTACACAGCCCACTCACTGCTCACATACACACAATAAAACGAAAAATCAGTTGTTAAGTCAAGTCTGACTCGTGATGACCTCTTGTGTGTCAAAGTAGAACTGCACTCCATAGGATTTTCAATGGCTAGTGTTTGGAAGTAGATCACTAGACCTTCCTGTCAAGGTGCTTCTGCATGGATTTGAAATGTCAGCCTTTTGGTTAGCAACCGAGCAAATCAACCGTCTCTACTACCCAGAGACTCCAATCACTGCACAGTCAAGACCAGAGACCCTACTCCTCTCTAGACACTATCAGCTGCTCCACCTCAGGGTCGGGTCCACATGGCTTTTACTTTGTTTACCAGCCACATCGCCACATAGCAAGGGAGTTCTCCTGTCTGTTAGGTTGTACAGGATGATTCTGTTCCAGACTTCTCCTTATATTTCAGGCTCCAAGGCCCCATTTAAAGAAGACTAGGAGGTGAAGAAAGTTCCTTGGCCCTCAGCCTTCTAAGGTTTACATCTTGTGTAAATAGGCAGAAAAGAGAACAAGAAGTCAAAGAATACTAAAAGTAAAATAAAGTGTGGGGAAGAAAGGCAACTGCATAAGGAACAGGATAGCTAGCATCATGGCCCCTCAGATAGGCTATTGTCCAGTGCCTCTAGATAAAGCCAAGCAAAGCAAATGTAAAGAAATAAGATGAATAATCCATGGGACCGGCTGGTTTCAGCTGAAGTTAGGTTGGGAGATGATTTACCGTCTCCATGTCACAAGGTGGCCAGTTATAATTTTGCCAACACTTGGCCAGTACCGAACAGAAGTGGGCACTGAAGATAGGAGATGATGTTGTGACATCCAAGGCCCCAGAGAATGGCTTTGCTGATGCACTCATTGAACTCCTCCCTGCCCTGGTGACTCCCCATTACTTTGGTTTGCCCCTGCTTCTTTTTCTCTAGGAAGTCTTCTCATCCCTGCTACAGCCACTGACTGTTCTCAGCACTGTAGTCACATCTGTGAATGAAAACAGACAACAATGCCTGGCCTTATGATTCTCAATTCCCTTCTCTCAGTCTGCTCAGGGGAAAAAAAAAAAAAAAAGAATTCATGTAACCGAATATAAGAAAGCATTGCTGAGAACTGACATCTGACAAGAAATGAAAGCTGGAGAAGCTTCAAAGAAAAATTTCGTTCCTCACTCTTGCTACCGTCTCCACCCCAGGCCTCCTGTACATGCCCTGGTCTGCCCTAGCCCACGGTGTTAGTAGACCAGCTGCCCAAACAGGAAACCTTATATAATTCTGTAACCCTGACCTTGGGCCCTGATTCATACCCTCCTATAAACAGTCCATTCAACCCAGGAAGACATGCAGACTCAGTGAGGACACATTTTGAAAAACACACTCAGTACATATGTTGAAAAAAATCCCTCTGTCCAAGAGGAAGTGAAATATCTGATTCAGTGGTAGAACTCACTTTATAAAGTAATGGAACAAATGGCCATTTGATCCTAACAGATGAAACTGCCAGGGCAGTCACTGTGTTCACAGATGACTCAGGAGCACCTGTTGGGGAAAGGAGCCGTGAAATCCTGATTGCATTCCCTACTGGAAGCAACACCCTGCCTTTCAAATTAGTAAACATCCTGACTTCATTTGTGCCCTGTTTCTCTGAGCAATGACTCACTTCACCCACTGGACAAATGATTCTTACTCAGAGCACTGGGTTTTCAGTCTTTAATATTATATGGTGTAGGTAAATACTAGCCAAATGTCTGACTACTTTCATGACGTTCCTTTGAAATGTCCAATTTCAGGAAACAGTTTGTTTTATTTATGGTAATCCTCAATTTCTAATATTATTTAACTTGTTGTCAAGCTTCATTAAAAGTCCACATTAGAAGGTTTAACCCTCAGCCCTGAACTTGGGTCTTCAAAAATGACCTCATCTAAAACATCACTTAATTTCCTTTAATTTAGTCAATTAGTGGAACTTTCTGAACAGTTCCTTTGATGTGTACCTCTTCCTTACTTCCCAGTTAACATTTTCCAGAGCGAGAAAGAACTCCTCGCACTGGCCGCAGCTACCCAGCAGCTCACCGCTGAAGTTGCTCCTCCATGGCAGGAGCAGTGCAGAGGAAGGAGCACTGAGAGGAAGAAAATAGATTAAAAACACTCCCATGGCATGTTGGTAGGTGTTTGCCCCACAGAGAGATAAAAGCATGGAGGTGGGACTTGAGGCCTGCTCTGCTCTGGGCCTGCAGGCTGGAAATCCTTACAGATTGGCTGACTGGAAGCCATCCATGCAACTGGAAATGCCTCTGGCCTGAGGGAAAGTTCTCAGCATACAAAGTACAAATTCATATAAAAATGGAAAACACAAGCCCCACTCAGCAGGACTCCTGAGTTTCTGGTCTGTGAATCCTCAACTAAGGTTTGCTCTGACCCGGCTGTGAAGCCGACCGGTTGAAAATGACTACTGGGGCTCTTGCTTTGCAACTTAACTGCCTTGAATAAAAAATATTACCCTAGCTGCAAAAAAAAAAAAACAATAGCGATCCCCAAGCTCATCCCAGAGATTTTACTCTGCAACTAGGGTAAATTTTTTGTTAAAGTGATAAGTTAAAAAGCAAGACGTTCTGGGTCATGACTTCCACTCCTTGTTTTTTATGGGGGGAGACAAGTCCAGAGAGGATGCCCACCCTTTTTCTTTAACTTACTTTGCAGTAAGGTGCTTCGATGATGATCCAAGCTTGGCCACAAGGGGGCCCTCGATAGTGGGGTTGCCAACCGCAACACTTTTGTTTTCTCAGACTTTTTAGTGGGACGGGCTGGGGTTGGGTGCGGGGATGGACACAGAGATGCCGCTGGCCTGAAAAAAAAAAAAAAAATCCATTTGTTTTCTGAAATGATGCCACTTGCCATTGTGTAAGCCAAAGGTTGCCATGTTATCTGTTGCCAGGTTCCTGAGAGTGCTTGGAGAAAATGTGGAGGAGAGAGGTAGTGCCCATAAAGTCCTTCAGCTAGGCAGGTCGCAATCTCTTTTGACTGGACGGTTCAGCGTTGACATTTTTAGCAGCTGCTGCATTAGGCCAGGCTTTGTCGGTTGTAGTCCTCACAGAGGAGTGGCTGCGTCTTACATCATTTCCAGGCATGAAGTGCCTGGGGCTTTCTTTTTTTCTTTTCTTTTCCTTTTTTTTTAAATGACTGACTTTCTGATCCCTCCTCCCTGGATTTGTACAGTGCACGCACTGTGCAAGGCAGCCTCACCTCAGGAAGCCTAAGTTTTGTAGCAACTTGTTAAAACGACTTGTGTGCCTCTTAAAAAAGAAAAAAAAATCATGACGCTGAACAAACCTTCCCATTCTTCCTCCCTTCTGAGAACAATGTTGTGTTTGATTCACAGCATAGCCACGGCTCTCAGAGATCTGGCCGCCTCAGAAGAGCGGCTGCTATCGTAGAATAGATCTCTAACCCAGACATGCCCAGGCACGAGCGTTTGTCTGGCATCAGGAAGTGTCTGGAATACTAGCAACTACCAACTGGCAAGTCTTATGACTACAAGAATTATTACACCACCCCTCCCTCTCTGTCCACATTCCCTCTCCTGCTACACACACTCACACAAGCATGCTTTTTTTCTTCTTCAACTGAGGGAAGATTAGGTCATCTACTTTGTTGTCTCCATGGTGATGCCTTTAGTAGAAATTGTTCTTGTCCTCACCTCCCTTAAGCCAAAAGTAACCAGGAGAGAAGGCCAGAGAAGGCCCTGAGCCTCTCACAGGTGTGGACAGACAACCAGCTTTGAAGCCCAACAGCCTTCTGATGGCTGCCTTCCTTTACCCGGTTCCCAGGGCTCTCAGGATTGAGGACAGCAGAGCACAGATCACTGAGCACTAAACTTTGGGTAGCCTGTAAATATTAAGCTGCAAGTATTTTGAAACAAGTTGGTGATTTTTGCACATGTATTTTATTTTGTTGAGTTTCTCCTCTTCTGTATTGTTTTAAAAGTTGCAGCTTGTGCACCCCCTCTTGACCATTCCAAATTCATTCATTTATCAATCCTTTGACAAATTGTTCAGGGTACAAAGTAATGTGCTAGGAGCACTTTCCTGGCAGTTTCTCCTGTTGTTGTTGTTGTTGTTATTTGCCATCGAGTCGGCTCCGACTCATAGCGACCTCTCCTTAGGTTTCCGAGGCAGTATCACTACAGAAGTAGGAATGCCCAACCTTCCTTCCGAGGAGTGGCTGGTGGGTTTGAACCGCCAGCCTCCTGGTTAGCAGTCAAGTGCCTTAGGCACTATGCTACCAGAGCTCCTTGGCAGTTTCTCCTGGAAAGCACTAAACTTTATTGGACAAGGTGTATAAATGGAAAGTTTAATGGAAGAATGAAAATAGGTCATCTAGGTAATGAAAAGACATGGGTTTGGAGCCCTGAACACTCTAACTCTACTACTTACTAGCTGTATGACTTAGGGAAGTCAGTTACCTGCTCTGAGACATAGTACTGCCATCAATCAAATGGAGATAATGAGGTCTTCATCATAAAGGAGACCATGTTTACTAAATTCTTAACACAGTGTCCAGTACAGAGTAAGGATTCAGCCTCTGTGATTATGATTATCTAATGGCACATCAAGGGTCTGGACTAATTTTCCATATTGTTAACCTTTTTGTCACTTAGATTTGTACTTTTATCCAGTGGAGGACTCTAGCAGAACTCCTGATTTGTCTCTCATTTGGGGAGGGAATCTAGTCCGCATAGCACATCACCTTATGAATCATCATCTCCACAGTTGACTGTTAAGCCCAGGAATTCTGGACCTACTTGACTGGAATCGGAGGCAGCAAACTTTCCTCATAACAGTTCTGTCCTCTTCAGTGCCACAATATTTTCTGAGGATGACAGGACAATCATCGTCATTGCTACCAAACAGCCCTGCTCATAACTCTCTACCAGACCATCTCTTTTGACTCCCTTCTTCCACTATTTAGCACCACAGCCAGTGAGACCCTACTTCTCAAACTCTTTTCTAGATTTCTCTCATATTCATAAAGCCATAGATATTTCAGTTTGAAATGAATCTTCAGTTACCTGGCTCAGCTAGCCATTTGATGTTCATCTAATTTCTGTAACTTATCAGTTAGACACTCAGCTAGTTGTACTTAAACACTTCCAGGGACTGAGAACTCACTACCTAGTTGTTGTTGTTGTTGTTAGTAGTATTTTGTATCAATGAGTCATTTATGACTCATAGACACCCTGTGTACAACAGAATAAAACACTGCTCAGTTCTGTGCCGTTCTTACAATTGCCACAGTCTCTGAGCCCATTGTTGCAGCCAGTGTGTCAGTGCATCTCACTGAGGGTCTTCCTCTTTTTTTAGCTGACCCTCTTCTTTACTAATCCCTTCTCCAGGAATTGGTCCCTCCTCATAACATGACCAAAGTACATGAGACAAAGTCTTACCATCCTCGCTTCTAGGGAGCATTCTGGCTGGACTTCTTCCAAGACAGATTTGTTTTTCAATTCTGACAGGCCATTCAATATTCTTCACCAACACCATAATTCAAATGCATCACTTCTTCTTCGCTCTTCCTTATTCTCTGCCCAGCTTTCGCATGTATAGGAAGCAATTGGAAAAGCATGGCTTGGGACAGGTATACCTTAGTCCTTAAGGGCACATCTTTGCTTTTCAACACTGTAAAGAGGTCTTTGCATTTTAAAGGGATTTGCCCAGTACAGTACCTCATTTTGTTTCTTGACTGCTACTTCCCTGGGCATTGATTGTGGATCCAAGTAACATGAAATCCTTGAGAACGTCTATCTTTTCTCCATTAATCATGATGTCACTCATTGGTCTAGTTTGTGAGGATTTTCGTTTTCTTTATGATAGATTACTGGAGGCTGTAATCATTGATTTTCATCAGTAAGTGCTTCCAGTCCTCTTTGCTTTCAGCATGCAAGGCTGTGTCAAATGCTTAATCACAAGTTATTAAAGAGTTGTCCTCCAATCCTGATGCTACATTCTTCTTCATATAGTCCAGCTTCTCAGATTGTTTGCTCAGCATATCGCATAAGTACAGTGAAAGGATACAACCCTGACACATACCTTTCCTGGTTTTAAACCATGCGGTATCCCCTTGTCCTGCTCGAACAACTGCCTCTTGGTCTATATACAGGTTCTGCATAAGCACAGTTAAGCGTTTTGGAATTCCCATTCTTCACAATGTTATCCACAATTTGTTATGATCCACACATGCCTGGTGGCACAAACTGTTAACTCACGTCGCTGGTAACCGAGGGTTGGAGGTTTGAGTCTACCCAGAGGCACCACAGAAGAAAGTTCTAACAATCTTCTTCCAAAAGATCACAGCCATTGGAAACTCTACAAAGTGCAATTTACTCTGACACACATGGGGTTGCCATGAGTCAGAATAACTCCGTGGCAACTAGTTATGATGTACTTATCATATCAGTTCACTACCTAGTGTTACTGTTGTTAGGTGCCATTGAGTCAACTCCAACTCATAGCGACCCTATGTACAATAGAATGAGACAATGCTCCTTTGCAGCAGATTAATCTAGTGCAATATGTTGTTTGATTTCTTGACTAGTGCTTCCATGGGCATTGATTTTGGATCCAAGTAAAATGAAATCACTGACAACTTCAATCTATTCTTCATTTCTTATGATGTTGCTTATTAGGCCAGTTGTGCAGATTTTTGTTTTCTTTATGTTGAGGTGTAATCCATACTGAAGCCCACAGTCTTTTTTTTATTTCCCCAAGATTATTCTATTTTGATTTATTTATTCTTTTTGTTTGTTTTTAAATTTTTATTGTGATTTGGGTGAAAGTTTACAGAGCAAATTTATTTTCCATACACCAGTTCATACACATTTTGTTTCATGACGTTGGCTGCAATTCCCCACAATGTGACAACTCTCTTCCCACTTCCCCATAGTTACCTCTTCCCTGTGTCCTTCCCTCCCATGCACTCCCGCTCCACCCCAGCTATCTCCCTATGCCAAGACTATCATCAATAAATGTTTCAGGTCTTCTTCACTTTCAGCATGCAAGGTTGTGTCAGCTTTACTACCTAGTTGGGAGCTCTGGTGATGCAATGTCTAAGGCATTTGACTGCTAATCAGAAGCCTGATTCAAACCCACCAGTCATTCCTCAGAAGGAAGATAGGACAATCTACTTCCATAGTGATATCACCTCAGAAACCCAAGGAGGGATCGTTATGAGTCGGATCCTACTCGATGGCGGTGAATTTTGTTTTGTTTTTGTTTTCACTACCTAGTAGTGTCCCCATATTCTGTCTGTGGACAACCTACTACTAGAGAATTAGTTTTTATGTGTCTCTGAGCTTATAGAACAAGTCCATTTCATCCTCTACACAGTTGCCCTTCAAATAACTGAAAACCCTGCTTTTCTTCTCTTTCAAACTAAACCTCCCATCTCCTTAAACCATCCCCATAGAAAATGTTTTCTTCTCTCCTCTGAGCATACTGAAATTTCTTCTTCACAAATGGTGCTGGGATGAAATGTACCACTATCACTTCCACTGTCCCAGAGACCACTCTTTTGGTCACATATTCCTTGTTAGTTGTCATTGAGTCAGCTCCAACTTGCAGCAGTCACACATACAACAGAACAGAACTGGGCCTGCTGCTGCACCATCTTCATCATCGGTGGCAGGCTTGAGTCCATTATTGTGGGAACTGTGTATTTTGAGTGCCTTCCAATTTAGGCGCTCGTCTTTCACCACCATATCAGACATTAGTCTGTTGTAATCAATAATGTTTTCATTGACTGAATTTCAGAAGAAAATCGCTAGACCTCTCCTCCTAGTCTGTCTTAGTCTGGAAGCTCCACTGAAACCTGTCCACCATGAGTGATCTTGCTGGTATTTTAAGTATTGGTGGCATAGATTCCAGCATCATAACATCCCACGAGCCACCACAGTGCAACAAACTGACAGATGGGTGGTGGAACTCACACATGACTGCTTAGAAATAGGGAACTTACCTGCCACTGAAACCACAAATTCAATCTTTTTCATCCTGGAACTGGGTAGTAGTCTGTTATGTCCCAAGTCCAGGTCCTTCCTCACTTCTTTTTTTTTTCATTTTGCTTCTAAAATAGGCTGTAGGTTCAAATTACCTTTCTAATATATTCTTAATCTCACTTGCACTGCTGTCGCGGTGTTCTGGACTTGTCAGTGTCCCCTACCAGTGCTTCTCAGACTGTCTCTGGTGAAGGCCAGTTTGGTTTATTTATCTATTTATCTACTGTGTTAGAATGGGTTCTCTAGAGAAACAAAACCCAGCAAAG
>NW_006921615.1:4113787-4133631 GCF_000298275.1 Orycteropus afer afer
TCCCCTTGAACAGATTGGTCACTCAGAACACAGTCATCCGATCCCATCATGGGAACAACCACACAGAACTGGGGTCCAGCCAAGTTGACACACAGCTCAAACTATCACATCTACCTATCTATCTATTTAATGTCCAATCTGTCTAGAGCAACACTTGGCAAAATGAAATAAAAATGAATTACTAGAAAAAGGTAACTTAAAAACTAGAGATATACAAAAAGCAAGCCCAGTTTTCTTTTCACACAAGCCCACAGTTTTCTTTTTATTAGAGTCAACAGACTTACAAAATACTCTGTAAAATTTCTGAAAAGTTTATCAAAACTTACTCTCAGTTTTCATAGTGAATCCCATCATGCACTATATCAGATAGTTCATGAACCAGCACTGTTCTGCGGACCACATTTAGAGCAGCATCACTCTGTGCACAGCAAAAAACAAACAAACAAACAAACAAAAAAAAACTCACTGTCATCGAGTCAATCCCAAGTCATAGCAACCCCTCCTTGGGTTTCCAAGGCAGTATATCTATGGAAGGAGCTCTGGTAGCATAGTGGCTAAAAGCACTTGACTGCTAACCAGAAGACTGGTGGTTCAAACCCACCAGACACTCCTCAGAAGGAAAGTTGGGCAATCCTACCTCCATAGTGATACTGCCTCGGAAACCCAAGGTGGGGTCGCTATGAGTCCTGGTCCACTGGACAGCACATAACAACAACATATCTATGGAAGTAGATTGCCTAATCTTCTCTCTAAGCAGTGGCTGGTAGATTTGAACCGCCCGCCTTCTGGTTATCAGTCAAATGCCTTAGGCACTATGCCACCAGAGCTGGAACTGCTTAACTGGCTCTCCAGGGAGAAATCTACTGATTTATGGCACCTGGAAATTTCTGTGGTATAAATACTCCCACCAAGGTTGATTTTAAGCTTACAACTTGATGTCACTGAACATGGCTGTAGTGAGCTGGTCATTACACTTTCAGCATATCACTCTTACCTCCAGTAGACTTTAAAATAAAAATCTTCTTTTTAATAAGTAACTTCCTGTTGAGGGCATGTTAAGCTCTGGTTCAGCTGGGCCACATCAGAACTTTGCCCTCAACAGAAACTAGAAAGTGAGCTGAGGCAACCCCTTCTCTCTCCACTGGTCTTCAGTTCCCTAAGAACAGACCATCTGACACAATTCAAAGCAAATCCTGCATTTCTTGGAAGAGCCATGTGTTCTAACTGGAAGAAGCCTGCCTTTTCTGAAGGCATATCAAGTCACACCGTGCTAATATCAAAAAGATATTGTTTGAGTACCATACAATTTATATCCAGAGGTTAACTCTTTTACTGTCATACCATGTTTTTTATTTACGGTTCCTTTTGAGCTAGATAAAAGGAGTCCTGTTGGTGCAGTGGTTAAGCACTCAGCCGCTCCGTGGGAGAAAAATGCAGCAGTTTGTTTCCATAAGATAAAGATTATACACAAAAAGAAACATTCTTTAACTGACGGTTACCAGAGGTGGGAAGGAAAAGGGAAGGTCAGTCACTAACTGAGAGGTGACATAATAACTATTAACTTGGGTGAAGGGAAAGGCAGCATACAATAAGGGGGAGGTTAGCACAAAATGATCAAGGCAAAGGAAGACACTGGGTGGAGTGCAGGAGTTAAAGACAACAAAAGTAAATTTTAAAAAAAGACTGCAGTCCTAGAAACTCTATGGGGCAGTTCTACTTTGTCCTATAGGGTTGCTATAAGTCAAAATCAACTTAACGGCAATGGGTTTAGGTTTGTTTTATTTTGGGTATGGCCTTGTTCTTTCAGATTTGAAAGAATTTCTGAAATTCTGTAACCAGGAACTGCTAAATCATTTCTCAACATGTTGTTGTTGTTGTTGTTATTTGCCGTCGAGTCGGCCCTGACTCATAGCGACCCCTCCTTGGGTTTCCGAGGCAGTATTACTACAGAAGTAGGATTGCCCCACCTTCCTTCCGAGGAGTGGCTAGTGGGTTTGAACCGCCAGCCTTCTGGTTAGCAGTCAAGTGCCATAGGCACTATGCTACCAGAGCTCCCATTTCTCAACATAGCTTTATGTTATGTGACCCATTAGCTTAGCCAGTTGTTGTTAGGTGCAATCAAGTTGCATTTTGATTCATAGTGATCCCCAGCCACTCCTCAGAAAGAAGGTTGGGCAATCTACTTCCGTAGTGATACCACGTCAGAAACTCAAGAGGGGGTCAGTATGAGTTGGATTCAACTCAAGGGCAGTGAGGTTTGTTGTTGTTGTTGTTGTTTTGAATCCCATTTGACAGAATAGAGTTGTCCCATAGGCCTTTTTGGCTATCATCTTTATGATAACAGATCACCAAGTCTTTGTCCCATAGAACAGCTGGGTGGGTTCAAACTGTCAACCTTTTGGTTAGCAGCCAAGTGCTTCACCATTGCACCACCAGAGCTCCTTAATTTAGGCAGTAATAACTAATAAAGGAGAAGAGCCAAGAAATGAGTTTCGTGGCCACCTGACAGATGTGCACTCTCAAACACAAAGGATAGCCTAGAGGGGAAGGAGAGTCAAGGTATTTTCCAGAAGACCTTCACCACTACAGATAAATAAATAGATAAAAATGCTGGAGCAGATCTTCCTAAGACTTATAACTAGTACTATTTTTCTATGCAAATCTAGACAATTTAATAGTCAGCTAGAAGCTAAAATGATAGGGATTTGTTTGTTCTCATTTGTTTTCTCTATAATTTCTCAACACAAATGTGAAAACCGGCCTCTGGTCTTCCTGCTCTCTCTACTATCATCTGAATGAAAATGATGTCATTGAAATCTGGTCCTCTGTTCTTGCAAATTGTTTTTCTAAATGGGTGAGAGCCCTGTCAGCCAACTTTTAGCTAGGGTTGTATATCAGGCTTCAGAGAAGGGGTGAGATCGTTTTATTTGAAATGAACAAATAAACATGGCAGGGCAAAAGAAAAGTAATAATCATGATTAAAATAGAACATCTTTTCTTTTTCAACTTCCACTTGAATAAAAGGAGCACTTGCCTTTCTGATCTCTTATTTTTTTCAAATTGTGGTAAAAATATACATACCAAAACATTCACCAGTGTAACAACTTCCACATTTACAACTCAGTGACATCGATTACATTTTTGTGTTGTGCCACCACTGTCACTATTCTTTTCCCAAATATTCCACCATTATTAACATAAACGCAATGCCCCTACCCAAGGAAAACTCTCCCTTTCCTTCTTCTTCTCACCCCTGGTAACAACGAATGATCTTTGGTTTCTATATATTTGCTTTACAGCTACTACTCACTTAATGGCTGTCTCATTGTCCAAGTGTTTTGTGCATTAGCAACGTGTATCTGGCAGTAATGAGTACTGAGGTACTAGGTGAGAGTAACATGGTTGTGATAGTTGAAGTTATGTGTCAACTTGACTGGAACATGATTCGTAATGGTTTTGCAATTATGTGATGATGTGGTCATCCTCTATTTTGTGATCTGATGTGATCATCCTCCATTTTCACAAAAAGCCAGTTTTTGCATAATGACCTGGTCTTTGCAACATAATCATGTCAATAAGTGATGAGTGAGTATATTTCTATAAGTGAACCATATAATATTTGTCCTTTTGCAACTGACTTATTATGCACAGCATAATGTTTTCAAGGTTCAATCATCTTGGGGCATGCACCAGGATTTCATTTCTCTTTATAGCTGAGTAATATTCCATTGTATGAATATAATTCATATTGCTTATCCATTCATCTGTTAACGGACATTTCTGTCGTTTCTACCCTTTGGCTATTATGAAGTGCTACAGTGAACATTGGTATACAGGTTTTTGTTTGCATTCCTACCTTCACCTCACCTGGGTATATATCTAGGATTAAGATTGTTGAGTCATATAGTAGTTCTATGTTCAACTTTCTGAAGAACCACAAAACTGTTTTCCACAGGGACTGCGCCATTTTACACTCCTACCACAACAGATAAGGTTTCTAGCTTCTCCACAACTTTGCCTATGAAATATGTCATTGTAGTTTTGCCTAAGGCATTTGACTACTAACCAGAATGCTGGCGGTTCAAACCCACTGGCCACTCCTTGGAAGGAAGACTGGGCAATCTAGTTCCATAGAGATACTACCTCAGAAACCCAAGGAGGGGTCACTATGAGTCAGATTCAACTCGGCAGCAGTAAGTTTGGTTTTTGGTTTAATGCCTAATAATGTTCAGCATTCTTTCATGTGCTTGTTGGCCATTTGTATAGTTTTAAACCAATATTCTTGAAAATGTTGCTCTTAAGAAAGTTAAGTGTTTCAGTTATGGTATGAAAGCTGTTCATTTTCTCTGTTTTGACCAGAGAAGATTTATTAACTTATGTTTCACCCTCCTTGGGCTTCACTCTACCACATACCTCTCAGCACCGGGAACTTATCGGTAGATTCTGAATCACTTATGCTGAATCCTGAGAATAGAATTTTAAAAACACCCTTAGGAGAGGGAGGAAAGAAGAAAGAATTTAAAGCTTAGACTACAAAGTTAGGAGAGTGATGCTGGAAAGAAAATTGAGTGCAAAACAATTGGAGAATGAAAGAAAGGTATTGTCAAAGTGTGTGTTGCAAGGAGTTCCCCTTCTTCAAGAAGCTATCTTAAAGGTGTGAAGTCCTTTTAAATTCCTATTTGATTATTGGATTGTGCTTATTTGAGAAAAACTCCAGCAGAACTGTGCTAAGATACACCCTGCAGAGATGCATCATGATAAGACTCCTCAGATATAACCTCATGGCAAATATCTCCTGTGCTCTGTTGGACTCCTTTACTCAAAGTGGGACAAGCTGACATTCACATTCTTTCCTCTTTGAGCATTGAGGCTGGGCCAGTCTGTTGGGGAAGCCATGTTGTTGTTGTTACGTGCCATCGAGTCAGACCTGACTCACAGCGACCCCCGCTTGGTTTCTGAAGTGGTATCACTACGGAAGTAGATCGCCCAACTTTCCTTCCAAGGAGTGGCTGGTGGGTTTGAACTGCTAGCCTGCTAGTTAACAGTCAAGTGCCTTAGGCACTATGCTACCAGAACTCCTATCCCCCAGTATTTTCTTTGTCCAACCTAGCCTAGAAGATTCCTAGCATTGCTGCCTATGTTCTGGAAGGCTCCTCTGATCACAGTACATAGGGTTATCCCTATCAATATCTAAGAGTAGCTGACAAGAGCTACCAGGTAGCTTCAAATTGCACTTGGCCTCTGGGAGTATATGGACCTCACTATCAAGGGGCTCAAGACCCCAATTCTAGTCATTACACTGGAGATAATGTGACACTCCCACGACTCTTATTTCACATTTACCACATGAGGGCTGCATTTTTTATTGCAGTCATGGCAAATGAAATGATACTATCTGGCTATATGTCCAGTTTTGATTATGCACACTGAAAGAGGAAGCCAGGGGTAGCTAACAACAAACCAAAAATATCCCGCTGCCATAGGATGGCCGAGCGGTCTAAAGTGCTGCATTCAGGTCGCAGTCTCCCCTGGAGGCATGGGTTCGAATCCCACTCCTGACAAGAGACCTTTTGGAGGCTCTGGTGTCATAGTGCCTAAGGCTTTTGACTGCTAACTAGAAGGCTGGTGGTTCAAACCCACCAGCCACTACTCAGAAGGAAGACTGGGCAATCTACTTCCATAAAGATACCTCTTCAGAACCCAAGGAGGGGTCACTATGAGTCAGATCTGTCTCAATGGCATTAAGTTTTGAGTTAGGGCCATAGAGTCAATTCCGACTCACAGGAACCCCCATTGGGTTTCCAAGGCAGTAAATCTTTACAGAAGTATATTGCCTCATCTTCCTTCCATGGAGCAGTTAGTGGGTTGGAACTGCCAACCTCTGGTTAATGGTCAGATGCCTTAGGCACTGCACCACCAGAGCTCTTTAGCTAACAGCAAGTAGTAAATACTCCAAAAGGCCACACATTTGATGTTCTCAAAACATGTTGGGATGTTCTCAAAATTTCTTTGGAATATGAGTGGGCTGAATGTTCTGAGAATCGATTTTGTACAAAGGAATGAGTTCACATTGTAAAGACTTGTCTTAGAAGTAAGAAAACAATCTAGTATCATTAGATTAGAACAGATAGATTCAATTCTAATTATTGCTCACTCTTCCTTCCCACCCCCTTTGGGTCTTCAAATAAATAACAGCATTATCCCAAGCACAGTTACCATCATTCAAACCTTTCTGGGAACCACAAGGTAGCTCCACAGTGGTTAAGGTGCATGCAATTCAATCAAGTGAGGTACAACATCAACACGGTACATGTTTACATTACTTAGTCAAGCAGAGGCTTGATAGTAGCCTTGTGGAAAGAAGCTGACACTGGGCTGCAGGAAAGTGGATCTGTCCTGACTCTGTCCCTCTGTGACTATCAACTAGTTATACAGCTTCTTTGTCCCCTTAGTTCAAAAATGAGCAGTTAGACTGCTTGTTGCTAAATTTTGTTCAAATGTTAAGATGGATGATTCATGCAATGAGCTTGTAGGGAAGATTCTCCTGGGATGAGCCACTGCCTGTTGCCCATCCCAGGTCATTGAGAAGTGATTTCGTTCATATTATTTATATTATGCCCCCTTTCTAAAATACATATAATATTGTAATTCTCAGGCAACCCTTGGGAAGTAGCCAAATATTACAGTCTTTCTTTCTTTTTTGGCTAAGGAAATCACCCAAATCGCAGGGTAGTGGTATGACAAGACAGCATAATGATATCCTTTTGTTTATTGCTCATTATAGCATGTTTCCTTTGACTGGCCTTAGGAGACATCTTAAATATTGAAATACCTGTTTAATTCGGTGAGGTAGACTGAGTGGCAGCTAGAATCAAAGGTAACAAATTGGGAATGAAGTGGCCACATCTAGCTGATTTGAGGTAACAACTGTGATGGGTGGAAAAATCATGGAGGATATAGATATGAGTGTGGGGTGGAGAGGAAGGAAGTGATGGAAACAAAACGGTTCAAAATGCTTTTTTAAGAAGACTAAACAAAAGTCATTAGAAAACTGGTTAAGAAATAATTTTTTACTGGTAAATGTTCTCACTTGGTAACTTAATTCCTTTTTGATCTTTGTTTTCCTAAATTATGTACCAGAAATGGAAAACAAATCTGTAAACTCTCTTCAAGCTGCTCAGTGTTATAATCAGACAGTTGGCTAGAGGGGCCCCCAGGCCACTTCAGATGGAACCTCAGTGAGGCCCATGACTTCATTGCACAGTCTGAAAGGAAGCCTCGGCTGGTAGCTGCAGGCCGTTGACTGGAATCACATTGCCTAGTATGAGAGCACTTCAGGGAGCGGTCAGGCCCTGCAGACTAACCACACAAAGATTAATTTACAAGCCAGAATGTAAATTTATTTTCCTGTTTCCTGTCAGTGGGTAGCCCTGCTCAGAAACAAACAAAAAATTCAAAAGTTTACATAAAATTTTGGCAAAGCCTATTGATGGTGGTAGCATGACTTGACTAACATGTAGTTGATCTCACTAAATTTTATATGTGAAAAACGTTGAAGTAGCAAATGCTGTGTTAATCTGTCTTTTTTTGACTGAAAAAGTTTATATAGTGAGTATCTACCCAGACAAAATAAAAGAGAAAGACAGAAAAAGACAGACAAACTAAAAGACAGAGAGATGGAAAGAGAGAAAGAAGATAAAAGGACCTGGGTTTTCATACACGTGTCCCACAAGCTATGGTAGTGAACTGCATTGTGTCCTCCACTCTGAGAACAAGCTCCCAAGCACCTCATACGTTAGGATCATAATACATATGTTCACAACCTCCTGGCTTCCCCTTCTTTTCTCATTGTTTCTTATCAACCATCAGAATCTTCTTTAATGAGAAGCATTATTTAACCTTAGCGGTATTTAATGTGTTTCAGAGAAGGTAAAGACTATCCTAGCTGTAGCCATGTTTATATGTCATTTCTCGGGGCACATTGTTGTCAGGAAAGATTTCTACAGATGGCTAGTATGTCTTTGTATGTTGATTAATATTGATTTCCCTTTCAGAAACCTCCATTTCAGAGGTTGATGCTTTCCAGCAAGTTTGTGGTGGGTCACCTCATCCCATTGTTCATTGCTGTCAATTCCTACTCATAGCCTCCCTATAGGACAGAGTAGAACTGCCCCACAGCATTTCTAAGGCTGTAAATCTTTACAGAAGCCGACTGCCACATTTTTCTCCCACAGAGCAGCTGGTGGGGTTGAACTTCTGATCTTTTGGTTAGCAACTGAGTGTTTTAACTACTGTGTTACTAGGTCTCCTTTTGGTCACCTCAGAAGAGGCCCAAATCTTCCCCCTTGCAGGGATCCCAATTAGTCTGTCAGTAGCTTTGTTTTAATGTTAAATGTCTTAGTGTTTTATGTGCCCCCATGTCCAACGAATGTCAATGACAGTATCAGAAATGACAGCCCACATCGAAATCACAGTGTCTTTGTTTTCACTGTCTTCCAGTGTCATCTTGCATTACAACATATAAGAAGACTCCACCTCCAGTCCCACCCAGAACTACCACGAAACCTTTCATTTCTATCACAGCCCAGAGTAGCACAGAGTCTGCCCAGGATGCCTACATGGATGGACAGGGCCAGCGAGGAGACATTATCAGCCAATCTGGACTCAGCAACTCCACAGAGAGCCTGGACAGTATGAAGGCTCTCACAGCCGCCATCGAAGCTGCAAATGCCCAGATCCATGGCCCTGCGAGTCAACATATGGGCAATAACACTGCCACCGTCACCACCACAACCACCATAGCCACTGTCACTACAGAGGACAGAAAGAAGGATCACTTTAAGAAAAATAGATGCCTGTCCATTGGGATACAGGTAACAAAGTTTCCCTTCTTTTTCATTTTTCCAACCAAAGCTCTCACATATCTATTGGTTAGTCAATCT
Source organism: Orycteropus afer afer (assembly GCF_000298275.1). NCBI lineage: Eukaryota > Metazoa > Chordata > Mammalia > Tubulidentata > Orycteropodidae > Orycteropus > Orycteropus afer. Next base: position 4,122,730 of record NW_006921615.1, read on the forward strand.
CTTAATGCAGAAGCATAGAAACCAGAAGTTTCCCAGTATGTGTTCAATCGATCAGATTGTGGAGAAATTTTAAACTTCCTATGGTAAAATGCTGGGAGCTCTGGTGGCGTAGTGCCTAAGGCATTTGACTGCTAACCACAAGGCTGGGGGTTCAAACCCACCAGCCACTCCTTGGAAAAAAGACTGGCCAATCTACTTCTGTAGAGATGCTGCCTCAGAAACCCAAGAAGGGGTTGCTATGAGTTGGATCTGACTCGACTGCAGTGAGTTTGGTTTGGTTTATGGTAAAATGCTAATGAACTTGATAAGGTAGAATGCTGGTGAACCTGGGTAAAAATGTGTGCCAGCACATATGTGATTCCTTCTCCAATGTCTCCTCTTGGAGTTGTACCTGATTTTATTACCAGTTTTCATTTGACTCCATTGGGGAATGGGGCAATTCTGCTTTTGTTTCTTGGCTAGGTATCTCTTGATCTTGAAATTCTTATGAGAGGACGTGGCCAGGATGGAAGGTAGCACCACCACCGTGGCAGAGAAAGGGAGAGAGCAAAGCTTCCCTGCCTGTCCTTAAACTCACTCACTCAACCCACTGCCGTTGAGTCAGTTCCCTGACTCATCACAACCCCTCCTTGGGTTTCCCACGCGGTATCTCTTCGGAAGTAGATTGTCCAGTCTTCCTTACAAGGACTGGCTGGTGGGTTTGAACCACTAACCTTCTGGTTAGTAGTCAAATGCCTTAGGCACTACACCACCAGAGCTCGAAGACCTCAAAACTAGGATGTGTAATACTTACTATTTTTAAGAGTACTTGCTATCTTGACATTTTGGGTGCTAAAGCTATGTATAGGACCAGAATTTCAAGTAATTGCCTCTGGATTCCATAGAATGTTAAATGTGCTAAAAATTAGAAAGATATTTTTTCTGTAGATTTTATGAACAGCCATTATTTTTGTTCTCTAAATTGAATGTGTGACTCAAACTATAGGATAATTAAACAAAGAAAGACACAATCAAACATACCAGAAAAAGAAAAAGGAAAAATCTTCCTGCTGTTGAGTTGATTCTGACTCAAGGCAACCCATGAGTTACAGAGTACAACTGTGCACCATAGGCTTTTCATGGTTGTGGCCGTGATCTCTTGGAAGTAAATCTCCACACCCTTCTGCCAAGATGCTTCTGGGTGGGCTCGAACTGCCATCTTTGGTTAATAGTTGAACACTTAACTATGGGTACCACCCAGGGACTCCTAATCAAACATAAAATGTCCTCAATTCCTAACATACATTTTGATCTTTAAAAAGGGAGTGGAAATCCAAGAATAACCTGGGTCACCAGGTTGTGTTACAGTATGTTCAACACTACTGCATTACAATAAGACAACAAAAATATGTATCATTTCTCATACATGTGGGAGTAAGGGAACGCAAGACCAAATTGACTAATAGTGTGGAACATAATAACTCACATCACAGCATCACCAGAAAAGAATGTGCATCAGTTTCAGTGCAATTGTTGGCTTTTTAATCATGCATTTCATAAAAATGGTGGACAATTCAGTAGGCTTCTCAGTTCAGGTCACAGTTTTCTACTTCTCCAAGATAAGATCAAACTGATCCCGCCTTGTTATTACATCTGTTCAGCTTGGCTTACCCTGCTAGAAGTTTCCTTCTTACAATGGAGAAGTCATTCTTTTTCTCCACTTTTTTTGTGCCATATCCTTCAGAAAGTGTCCTTTGAATAATAACTGTCCAATTTAGTATCCAATAAATTTATCCACACTGAAACACCTATAAGGCACATCTAAAAGCCAGGCATAGGTTACATTCTCTCAATAGTGAGGTATTTTTAGAGTCAGTTCTGCACAGTTCTTCTTCTTTTTTTTTTTCCCCTCTCCCTTCTCTCTCTTCCAATCCTGGTAACCAACAAAGAAAGTTTCATTCCATCTATAAACCTTTCCTTGACTTTTTACAATAACGAACTAATGCTATATTTGTCCTTCTGTGATTGACTTACTTCACTCAGCATAATGCCCTCCAAGTTCATCCATATTATCCGGTGTTTTGCATATTCTACATTACTCTTTAGTGATGCATAGTATTCCATTGTCTGCAGTCTATTTTTAAAGGACAATTTAACTTTCTCTAATACCAATGTGTCCAATGCTTTTTACAACCTACAGGTTACCATAACACAAGTTATCAAGCTTCCTAAAAGGACTTGAAGCACTGGTGCTTGTGAGTACATGACCCAGTGTGAAGCAAGAGCCCAAAGCCGCCCCCAGTTGGAAGTCTCCCTAGGTTTCACCTGGAAGCTAATTCCCTTGCTACCACTCAAGGAATTTTGAGGAGTGGGAAAGACCAGAGGTCAGTTCTCTGTGTCATCCTCAATAATTGCTCAATTTCTCTGGGTCTCAGTGTCCTCATCTATTCCTTATAGGATTATTTTGAGGACTGAGTCAAAAAAAATCTAGCTTCCTATCTGGCTCACAGTTGGTATGCAGTAATGTTAGATTTCTTCTACTTCTTTAATGTTCAGTTTTTGTTTTCCTTTATTATACATTATTTTCCAGTAGCTAATACATCATGGTTCAATATTCAGAAGTTATAGAAAGATGTACAGAGACAAGCCTCCCACTCATTCATACTTAATAGCCCATCAGTTTTCCTCCCAAGAGGAAATCAATATAACTGTTTTTATGAAGGAATACAGAGATGTTTAAGCAAATAGATAGCTTATATATTCCGTTTTTGAAAAATACAGAGGTTAGCATATACTTCACTATTCTGCATCTTGTTTTTCTCACATATCAGTATATTTTGGGGATAATAGTTTATTAGTCTTACAGTTCATTTTATTTCAAACCTTCTATATATTTGTATAGGAACTCCAGTGGCACACAGATTAAGCATTTGGCTGCTAACCAAAAGGTTAGCAATTCAAACTCATCAGCCACTCTGTGGGAGAAAGATGAAGCAATCTGCTTCTATAAAGATTTACAGCCTTAGAAACCCTATGGGCCAGTTCTATTCTGTCCTATATGGTCAATATGAGTCAGAATTCACTCAATAGCAGTGGGTTTGGCTTTTGTTTTATATATTTTTATCCTAATCACTTCTCAGGCTCTACCAGTTGGTCTTACTCACCAAATAATTCTTACTTAGAATAAATCATTAATATACATGTTATCCAATTTTATTATTATTATTATTATTATTATTATCACCTAGCAAAGTAGAACTATTCTGAAATCCAAATAAAATAATGAGGAGAAAACTTTTACTTCAGAAATTACCCCCCTTCTTAAATATTTGAATATCATAATGAGCAACAAAGCTCCTCTTACTCCTCTTCTGATCGTTGTTCACTGCTACATACGTTGTATAAGGGTGCTGAGTGCTTTTAGGAGCCCTACTGGCACAATGGCCAAGCACTTGGTTGTTCATCTGGAAGGTTGGTGGTTTAAACCCACCCAGAGGCTTCAAGACTGAAATGCTCCTGTAAAGAATACACCCCAGAAAACCCTATGGGGCAGTTCTACTCTGTCAGATGGGGTCAATATGAATTGGAATCTACTGGACTGCACCCAAAAACAACTACCAAGTGCTTTTAAGTGTTCAGCTACTAACCTAACTGTTGGCAGTTCAAATCCATCCAGAGGTACCTTGGACACGAGCCTGGAGATTTACTTTTGGAAGATAAGAGCCATGAAAACAGTTCTCCTCTGACACACCTATTATGGCCATGAGTCAGAATTGACTGGAGGACAACTGTTTTTTTGTTTTGGTTTGTTTTTTAACTGAGTACTGTATATGATTCTTTTATTTAACCCCTACAGCAACCCTATGGCATAGGCGTTATTATCTCTGTATAGATGAGAATAGAGAGAAGTTGAATAACAGTCCAAGATTGTATTTAGGTGTCTAACATGACATTATATCTCTTGCTTTATTGGGATAATAAGTAAATAAAAACTTAAGATATAAAATGTTAATCTAATTTCATTTACAGTCTGTTCTCTCATTTAAATTAATTTCTAATTCCAACAATATATGATACTGGGATTTTGGACTTCAATCATCCTTTATCTCTTTAGGGCCAGAGTTTCTAAGTCTTCCCCAACACTTTTAAAGTAATCCACACCTAACAGTCAATATCACAACCTTTGCTTTGCAACCTGTGTAAATGTAATTCAATTATTTAATATCTCTGTGCCTTAGTTTTCTCACCTGGAAAATGAGAATAATAGAGTACCTACTTCATGTTGTTGTGTTGTTGTTAAGTGCCGTCGAGTCGTTTCCGACTCATAGCGACCCCATGCATAGCAGAACGAAACACTGCCCGATCCCGCGCCAGCCCCACAATCCCTTCTATACTTAAGCCCATCATTGCAGCCACCATGTCAATCCATCTCATTGAAGGCCTCCCTCTCTTTCGTTGACCCTCCACCCTACCAAGCATGACATCCTTCTCCAGGGAATGGTCCCTTCTGACAACATGACCAAAATAGGTGAGACGAAGTCTGGCCATTCTTGCTTCCAAGGAGCATTCTGGCTGCCCTTCCTCCAGGACAGATCTGTTAGTTCTTTTAGCAGTCCATGGTACTTTCAGCATTCTTCGCCAGCACCACAACTCAAAAGCATCAACTCTTCTTCGGTCTTCCTTATTCATTGTCCAGCTCTCACATGCATATGAGGCGATTGGAAATATCATGGCTTGTGTCAGGCACACCTTAGTCCTCAAGGAGATATCCTTGCTCCTCAGCACTTGATACAGTTCCTTCACAGTTGACTTTCCCAATGCTACCCGTCGTCTAATGTCCTGACTGCTGCTCCCATTGGCATCGATTGTAGAACCAAGCAACGTGAATTCTTTGACAACCTCAATCTTCTCTCCATTTATTGTGATGCTGCTCATTGGTCCAGTTGTGAGGATTTTTGTTTTCTTTATATTGAGACGTAATCCATACTGCAGACTGTATTTTTCAACCTTCATCAGTAGGTGCCTTAAGTCATCCTCACTTTCAGCAAGCAAAGTTGTATCATCTGCATATCTCAGGTTGTTAATGATTCTTCCTCCAATCCTGATACCACGTTTTTCTTCATATAGTCCAGCTTCTCGGATTATTTGCTCAGCATATAGATTGAACCTACTTCATAGGGTACTTAATAGTTTGTAGTAAGAATTGATTGATATAATGAAAGGCACTAAGCACAATGTCTGGCAAAATAAGGGCTCAACAAATATTGAAGGTAGTTTTTATTATTAATATTATCTTCCTTTAAATTCACAATTACCAAATACACTGAAATTTCATCACCTGACATAGAGTTCCTCAATTTTTTTTTTTTAGAATAGAGATTTAATTACCCTGCAATTTCTTTAAAAATTTTGAAAGCCACTTTATAAATTTGAGTCAATTACCCAAGATCCTATATAAGAGAAAAGACATTTGTCAATATTTGGATATAAATAAGGGCCTAAAAAGGAGCTCTGGTGGTATAGTGGTTAAGGCATTTTGCTGCTAACCAAAAAGTTGGTGGTTTGAAGCCACCAGCCACTCTACAGAAGAAGATAAGGCGGCCTGCTTCTGTGAAAGGAGCTCTGGTAGCGTAGTGCCTAAGGCATTTGACTGCTAACCAGAAGGCTGGGGGTTCAAACCCACCAGTCACTCCTGGGAAGGGAGGTTGGGCAATCTACTTCTGTAGTGATAGTGATACCTCCACGGAAACCCAAGGAGGGGTCTCTATGAGTCAGATATGACTGTACGGCAGTGGTTTCTGTAAAGATTTCCAGCTTTGGAAACCCAATGGGGGGGTCATTCGTTATGAGTTGGAATCAATTCAATGGCAGTGGGTTGGGTTTTTTTTTTTTCTTTTTAAAGTCACAGAGATAGATTTAAATGCAGTGACCAAAGCTTAGAAGATGATAACACTTTGATGCAAACACGTTTGGATAGGTGGGGTGAGGAAGGAACACAGAGTACAACCCCTGGAGATGCCCTACCCCCCTTCCCATTCTTATGATGCCTCCTTCCTTTTCCTATCCTTTTCTCTGTGCATTGAGGATCATAGTTCTTAAGGGAAATATCTATCAAGAATGTTTTAAGCAAGGTTTCATTGGGTAACTTTGGTACTACTTCGCAGTGTAAGGCTGCAACATCTTACTTTACTTACTAGTGATACCAAGTGGCTTATATCCTAACTATTTTTAATTTACATGAATGTAGGTTTGTCCTTGACTGCTAACTTGGCAGATCAAACCCACCAGGAATACTGTGGAAGATAAGGCCTGGTGATCTGCTTCTGTTAATATTACAGTGAAGACAACCCTATGGAACAGGTCTAATCTCTAAGACACCATATCACCATATGTTGAAATTGACTTGACAGTAATTAACAACAAACCATACTGGATTGGTTAGAATCCATTCAGGAAAACAGAATGCATATTAGTTTTTCAAACAGCAGCAGTTTAATACACAAAAATAGCTATGCAGACATTGGAAGGCTGAGAGAGCAATAAGAGGATGATGCAGTAAGCAGTTACCACCCTCAGAACTTCTTGTTGTTGTTGTTATGTGCCATCGAGTCAGCCAGAAAGAACTAGGGGAACAAAAAAGGAAAAAGTAGAGTTAACAGAACCCAGGAGCTCTAAAGTAGTCCCGAAGTGGCACAAATAGTTAAAAACTCAGCTGCTAACCAAAAAGTTGGAGGTTTGAGGCCAACCACAGGTGCCAAAGAAGAAAGGCCTGGCTATCTACTTCCAAAAAATCAGCCATTAAAAATCCAGTTCTACTCTGATACACATGGGGCTGCCATGAATCGGGGTCAACTCAACAGCAACTGGTTAGGAGCTCTAAAGAAAGGCTCATAGACATGTTTCTGGACCCCTGGAGGGTGCTCAGACCTCCAAGGTGGGCTTGGTCCACTAGTGCTGGTTTTGCCGAGGAGTGTAGTGCAGCTAGCATGTGCCTGTGGAAAGAGATGGAGGCTAAAGCTCTAGCTGCCCTCTGAAGGTCACCAACACAAGGTGGAAACAAAAGGGAAGTCCCTTCTCTCCTCCTTCTTTCCTTTGTTAGAACAGACCTGGAAGCCAGCCAGCAAGGGAACCTGGGAAATGTAGTTTGCAGAGTCCTGGCTGCAGCGGCACGAAACTGCCAGTTACAGATAACAGGCTTGGAGCTGCTGGACAATAACCAAATCACCACAAGGCCCAAGCTATGGCTGTCCAGTCAATTCTGACTCATAGAGACCATATAGGACAGAGTAGAACTGCCTCATGGGATTTACAAGGCTATGAGTTAGAATCAACTCGATGGCTGTGGGTGGTTTTGTTTTTTAATCTTTAGGAAAGCAGAATGCCACATCTTTCTCCTGTGGAGCAGCTGGTGGGTTCAAACTTCTGATCTTTTGGTTAGCAGCCAAGCACTTAACCATTATGCCACCAGGGTTCCTTTAGAACAAGGCACTTTCTCCAACACAGAAATAAATATGTTTTAAAATGTGCATTGAGAAAACACTTCTCATTTGATTTCTTGACTGCTGGTTCTATGGGCATCAATTGTGGATCCAAGTAAAATGAAATCTTTGACAACTTCAGTCTATTATCTGTTTATCATGATGTTGCTTATTGGTCCAGTTATGAGGATTTTCCTTTTTATATTGAAGTATAATCCATACTGAAGGATGTGTAGTCTTTGATCTTCACAAGTAGGTGTGTCAAGTCCTCTGAACTTTCAGCAAGCAAGGTTGTGTCATCTGCATATCACAGGTTGTTAATGAGCCTTCCTCCAATCCAGATGTCAGTTTCTTCTTCATACAGTCCAGTTTCTCAGATTATTTTCTCAGTATCCGATTGAATAAGTATGGTGAAAGGACACAACCCTGACATACATCTTTTCTGATTTTAAACCTTGGTCTGTTCAACTACTGCCTCTTGGTCAATGTACAATTTCCTCATGAGCACAATTACTTGTTCTAGAATTCCCATTCTTCGCAGTATTATCCATAATTTGATAGGATCCACACAGTCAAATGCCTTTGCATTGTCAATAAAACACAGGGAAACATCTTTCTGATATTCTCTGCTTTCAGCCAAGATCCATCTGACATCAGCAATGACATACCTCGTTCCACATCCTCTTCTAAATTTGGCTTGAATTTCTGGCAGTTCTCTGCAAGCATTTTAAAATTATTTTCAGCAAAATTTTACTTGCATGTGATATTAATGATATTGTTAGACAATTTCCACATTCTTTGGATCACCTTTCATTAGAATAGGCACAAATGGATCTCTTCCAGTCAGCTGGCCAGTAGCTATCTTCTAGATTTCCTGTCATAGATGAGCGTGCATTTCCAGCATTGTATCCATTTGTTGAAACATCTTAGTTGGTATTCCAACATTTTCTGAAACCTTTTTTTTTGCCAGTTACTTCAGTGCAGCGTAGACTTCTTTCTTCAATACGGTTGGTTATTGATCATACGCTACCTCCTCGAATAGTTGAATGTCAACCAATTCTTTTTGGTACAGTGACTGTGTATTCCTTCCAACTTCTCTTGATGCTTCCTGCATCTTTCAATATTTTGCCCACAGAATTCTTCAGTATTGCAACATGAAGCTTGCATTTTTTCTTCAGTTCTTTCAACTTGGGAAATGCCAAGCATGTTCTTCCCTTTTGCTTTTGTAACTTCAGGACTTTGCACATTTCATTGTAATACTTTGTTTTCTTGAGCCGCTCTTTGAAATCTTCCATTCAGCTTTTTTACTTCATTATTTCTTGCATTTACTTTACCTACTCTACGTTCCACATTTAAGTTTTAGAGTCTCTTCTGATATCTTTTCTTTCTTCCCTGTCTTTTTAATGACCTTTTCCTTTCTTCATGTATGTTGTCTTTAGTATCATCCCACAATTTGTCTGGCATTTCATCACTGGCATTCAATGCCTCAAATCTATTCTTGAGATGATCTCAAAATTTAAGTGGGATATACGAAAGGTGGTAGTTTGGCTCTTGTGAACTTGTTTTAATTTTCTTCAGCTTCTAGTTGAACTTGCATATGAGCAATTGATGGTGTGTTGTGCAGTCGGCCCCTGGCCTTGTAACTGATGATATTGAGCTTCTCCATCATCTCTTTCCATAAATGTAATCAATTTTATTCCATCTGATGAGGTCCATGTGTATAATCAGTGTTTACATTGTTGAAAAATGTGTTTACAATGAATAAGTCATCTGTCTTGCAAAATTCTCTTGTGTGATCTCCGGTGTCATTTCTGTCACCCAGGCCATATTTTCTAGCTGCTATTCTTTTCCTTTGTTTCCAGCTTTCACATTCCAATCACTAGTAATTATCAGTGAATTTTGATTGCATGTTTGATCAATTCCATCTGTAGACATTGGTAAAATTCTTCAGTTTCTTCATCTTTGTCTTTAGTGTTTGGTGCATAAATGTGGATACAAGTCATAATTGGTCTTCTTTGTATATATGGATATTGTCCTACCACTGACAGCATTTACTTCAGGATAGATGTTGAAATGTTCTTTTTGACAATGAATGTGACACCATTCTCTTCCATTTATCATTCCTTAAAATTTGAGTTGGGCTTAATCTTTTCCATATGAGTTTCTATACATATGTAGTATTCAGAAATCATGGAGTGATATTCAAAGCCAAGTACTTAGTACAAAGGGGTAAAAATTAAAACAATCTATACTTTATCTTAATAAAGTTAATACTTACATCTCCCTAAGTAAAATTGCCCTAATACAAACAAGTCTAACTATATTAAGTGAATTTTTTTTCTCTTTTCGTATAGGGTCACTGTAAGTTGGAATGGCAGTGGGGTTGGTTTTGGTTTTCATATTTTGAAACCTGCATATTCAAAACATACCCCAGTAACATGTTTCTGTGTAGTGTTCCCTTCTCATACAGCGATCCCTTCTTGTGTATTGCTCCTTTCTCATGCAATGCTCCCTTCTCATGCAGTGCTCATAGGTAAGTGTATACTCACAAATCTGTAGAAGCATAGACATTTATCAGGCACTTTGTCAGTGGTGAAATTGAATTTCACCAAGATCAGCAAAATTGAAGAGCATGCTCGTAAAATAATGATGGGTCTCATCAAATACAAAATTCTTGAACAAAAAAGCTTGAAATCACAAAGCATTTTCAAGAATATCACAGATGTTTCTGATGACATGTAACTTATTTTTTAAGCAAGGTGACTGAAATGGAGCATCTCCATTTATTTGATTGTTTCTTCAGGTTGATGATGCTGAAGAACCTGACAAAACAGGGGAGAATAAAGTGCCCAGTAAGTTCCAGTCCATAGGAGTGCAAGTGGAAGAAGAGAAGTGGTGAGTCCACCCACATTTGTCCTCTTTAGTTGTGTTTGGCAAGTATAGGTCAAGTATTTTTCCCAATGGTAAATGTACAAGTTTCAAAGATATTTTCCACTCATTAACTCTTAAAGCATATAGAGGGTAAGCTTGACTCAATATTATCCAATTCCCTCCTACATGTTAGTGATGGAGACCTATGCTTTAGCTAAGCCCTTGCTATACTTAAGCGCTGGAGCTAAGTTTTAGCTAGAATATGACAGTAGGCACATTGCATACACAAGCATGACGTGACAGTCTTGAATTGCCAGATTCTTCCTCTTCAAAAAATTTCATTTTAGACTGTAGACTTTTTATGGGAAGAAGACTTAACCTATTTTAATTTCTAGCACTTAATGGTATCTAGGGAGCTCTGGTAGCATAGTGCCTAAGGCACTTGACTGCTGACCAGAAGGCTGGTAGTTCACACCCACCAGCCACTCCTCAGAAGGAAGGTTGGGCAATCTACTTCCATAGTGACTGCCTTGGAAACCCAAGGAGGGGTTGCTATGAGTCGCATCCCACTCCA
>NW_006921615.1:4134606-4137909 GCF_000298275.1 Orycteropus afer afer
GCCAGCCCTCTGGTGAGCAGGCAAGTGTCTTAGCCACTATGCTACCAGAGCTCCCATGACAAATGGTTAGCAACAGTTATACATGTATCCATATTCATTGACCCAATAAACACATTCATGAGCTATCCTGAGCCAAATCATTCAATGGAAGGGAAACAATTACGGAACATTATCTGTAATTGTAAAAACAAAAACAAACAACAAAAAAACTTAGTTATTAAACATCAAAACGTAAAGGAACACTTTTCTAAATTTAGGAACTCTGGTGGCACAGTGCCTAATGCATTTGACTACTAACCAGAAGGTTGGTGGTTCAAACCTACCAGCAGCTCCATGATAGGAAGATAGGACAATCTCCTTCTGTAAAGATTTACTGCCTTGGATACCCAATGGGGGTTGCTATGAGTCCGAATCAACTAGACGGCAGTGAGTTGTCCTCCCTCCCCCAAATTATAATACATCACCAATGTAGAATAGTATACAGGTATTAAATGTCATTTGGAAAGAAGATGCAGAAACACGAGGAAATGCTCAGACATAGTGTTCATTGAAAAAGTTGAATATATAATAAACTAAACCAAAAACCAAACTCACTGTCTTCGAGTCGGTTCCTACTCATAGCGACCCCTCCTTGGGTTTCCAGATTGGTATCTCTATGGAAGTAGATTGCCCAGTCTTCCTTCTGAGGAGTGGCTGGTGGGTTTGAACCGCCAGTTTTGTGGTTAGCAGTCAAATGCCTTAGGCAGTATGCTGACCCATAGTCAATACACATGCAGATGGACAAGGACTGAGTGACTCTTCTTTTATTCTAAAATGCTTACTTACTGTGTTTTCAAGTTTTAATAAGCACTGTTTTCAAGTGAACCCTTGTGGCACATACTCTTTAATTTGACATTTTAGAATATTTTTGGAAATGTTAATGTACTAGACATGAAAGATCTCATAGTAAGAAATGTCCTTCCTTTTTTTCCCACCATTGCTTGTTTTCCTCAATGATGTAGTGGTCAAGAGCACAGACTTTGGAGCAAAAATCCCTAGATTCAAATCCTGTCTCTCCACTTATTCTCCTCTAACAAATTACTAAGCATCTTTATGCCTTGGTTTCCTTATATGTAAAAGGTATTCCCTTCAGAGTGTTGCCTTGGCAGCTGCTTAATACATGTAAAATTACTAGAACAAAGTCTAACACATAGTGAGTACTGTATAAGTGGTTCTTATTCTGTCAAGTACCCAAATAGAATCTCTCTAAAGACTGACATTTTGAGAAAGCAGTTTTATCACTTTTTCCTCAAAAATAAGAGAAAGGCATCTCAATCTGTTATTTTACTTCAAACATTTTCCTCGCAGTCAACTAGTCTATCTTACCAAATACGTGTCCTGACACTTCTCAATCTAAAAAAAAATGCTAAAAGTGTGTTGTTTTAACATAGGAACTCCAAAACTTCAAACATCGTGGTTATTAAAAAGTTGAACATTGAATGAATTAGTAAAGTTTGCAGGATGGTCAGTTCCTCACTAGAACTGAGTAATTTGTTTAAAATTCACCACTACCACCCACCTCCAAAAAAGGGCTCAGAGACCATTTCTGAAACTTAGCTTTCCAAAACATATCATTTCCTCAAAGGTCACTTCATAGTTAACCACAGTAAAATAAATAAGCATTTATGTTGATGTTAATGACTATTTGGAACCTCTCCAGAAGAAATCCGTTGTTAAACGAGCTCAGCCTGGATTACTTATATCTTCTACCTCTATAATTCTTTTTATAGTTTTCCTGGTTGTAATTCATTTAGATAGGCTTTTAAAAAGCAAAATTGGGCAGATGAGATTACCACTGACAGCTGAGGAATTTTTTTTTTTTTTTAATTACCTGATGATAAAGATGAGACTTCTGATGTTTTCACACTGAATGGCCCATAGCTATCTTTCTCTTCCATTCCCAAGTAAACAGACTGATTAAAAGACTGCAACCTAACAAAAAGTGAGAGAAGGAATCTAAATGGGCCAGATAAAGAAAGCCATAGTACAAAGAGGGGAAGATTAAAAGACTTTGTAAAAGGCCAAGAGACTCATTATCACCTTTTGACTCTATCACGGTTTAGGAACCAAGCTAAGACAGCAAAGTCCACTTAACTCATTTATCTGAGTTATCTGATTTATTTGTTGAGAGGTGTACTTGTAAATTCGGCACCCTCTTTGGTGTTTCAAATCAAAACAAAAGGAATAAGTTAATAACCCATTAGTAAAAAATAAAATGTACCAGGTAACTAATCTGCTACAAGAAAAAGGTCTCAAAATGGAGCATTACAGATCTTCCTGGTACATTTGCATACAATGTTATGTACAAGTGTAATAACCATGCCATGTCCATTGTTCGGGCTCTCACATAGTGGGATCTTTGCACAGGAAAGTGCTGTTAGCACAGAGCCAGGCCAGAAACAGTGAATGAACATGTGGATCTAAAATAAGACTATTTCTCATAAGCCTGTGAAGAAGAGTGTCACCTTCATCAAACATCAGCTATCTATCTTTCCCCAGGGCCTGTTTTACAGGCCAGTTAGTGACACTTTTCTATGGGGTGAATCAGCATATATTTGCTGATAAGCTGAACTGGTCTTAAGCATAGCAAGTAAATATTCCTTTCCTCCCACACTTTGGGAGCACTCCCCTCCACCAATGTTCTCTAAACTGATACTTCCAAGCGTCCTTGTGCCCAAGCTTTCTCATCCTTTTGACCACTTTTTAAAGAAGGTCAATACTCATGGGTGATATGCTTTATTTTATGAGCTAATCTTTTCTTTAGCTAAAAGATGACCTCAAGTGATAATTTCTGTTTAAGGTTTAAATAGTATTTCAGGACTATAGTCTCAGAAAGACTTTTCATCTCAACTGGTCCAATTTGAGTTCTGTTCCACATTTTTCTCCATACATCATGATCCATCTACTGTGGGCCTGATCAGAATGGTTAAAAGTGGTAGCTGGGAACCACCTAGTTCTTCTGATCTCAGGATAGATGAAGTTTTGGTTTATGTAGACTATTAGTGCTGTATACTAATTTCTTCTCTAAGTCTTTGGTTTCCTTTTCTCTCTTTTATTCCAGGCTAGTAGAGACCAATAATTGTATCTTAAATAGTTGCTTGCAAGCTGTTAAGACCACGTATACTACTCATCACATTGGGATGTAGAACATTCACTTTATGAACTGTTTTATGTCAATTACCTGAGTTGTCCCATGAGACAATGGCCCTAAGCCTTCAAACCTAGAAAACCAATATTGGAAAGTATTTGGTTATATCTAAGAAG
>NW_006921615.1:4138108-4139396 GCF_000298275.1 Orycteropus afer afer
AGTGATACTGCCTCGGAAACCCAAGGAGGGGTCGCTATGAGTCGGGTTTGACTCGACGGCACATAACAACAACAACAATATATATATATATATATGTACATATGAATATGTGTGCATGCACACACATACCTATACCTACATATGCCTATAAATACATCTGTCTGTTCACATTTTTGCCCACATATTCTTACTCTTACCCATATATGCTTATATACATATTTGTATAACCACATACATATTTTTCAGTTGTTGTCAATGTTGTTTTCAAATTATGTTTGTCATATCCTTTCAAAAATATACTTTTCTCTTGTACACTATTAAGTGACTTCATTTACTTTGGTCAACCTGTGTGCACTTCACCCACATTTGATGCTACCTTTCCTGTCACTAAAAATTACAAGTATATACTATCTCGAATACTTTCCCTTCTCCCCCTGTCCCAGTCTTGGTAACCACCAATGAGCATTGGTCTCTGTATATATATCAATTCTTGTCTTATAAAATTGTGACCATATACTATCTGTTTTTGTGACATATTTCACTCAGCATAATGTCCTCTAGATTCATCCATATTATGTTTCAAGGACTAATCATTATTCTTCATGGCTGCATAGTATTCCATTCTGTATATTTACTACATTTTGTTTATCCATTCATCTGTTGTTGGCACTTAGGTTGTTTCCATTTTTTGCTATTATGAATAATGCTGCAGTGAACATGGGTGTGCATATGTCTGTCTGTATCTCTTTTATTAGATATCTAGAGTATATACCAGGAGCTCTGGTAGTGTGGTGCCTAAGGCGCTTGACTGCTAACCAGAAGGCTGGCGGTTCAAACCCACCAGTCCTCCTCAGAAGGAAGATGGGGCAATCTACTTCCATAGTGACACGCCTCAGAAACCCAAGGAGGGGTTGCTATGAGTCGGGTCCAACTCAATGGCACATAACAACAACAACAACAACAGAGTATATATCTAGGAGTAGGATTGCTGGATCATAAGGTATTTCTGTTTCTAACTTTCTTAGGAAGCACCATACCATTTTCTATAGTGGTTGTACTATTTTACAATCCCATCAACAGGTGTTGTTGTTGTTAGGTTCTGCCAAGTCAGTTCCAACTCATAGCAATACTGTGTACAACAGAATGAAACACTGCCCAGTCTTACATCATCCTCACAATCATTGCTTTGCTTGAGCCCACTCTTGCAGCCACTGTGGCAATCCATCTAGCAGAGAGTCTTCCTCATTTTTGCTGCCCCTTTACTTTACCAGGCAGCTCTTGTGGCATA
>NW_006921615.1:4139496-4141380 GCF_000298275.1 Orycteropus afer afer
GGGCAATCTACTTCCGTAGTGATACTGCTTCGGAAACCCAAGGAGGGGTTGCTATGAGTCGAAATTGACTCGTCGGCAGAGAGTTTGGTTTTGGCTGCTTTACCAAGCATGATGTTCTTCTCTAGGGACTGGTCCCTCCTAATAGCATGTCCAAAGTACATGAGGTGAAGTCTTGTTATTCTTACTTCTGGGGAGCATTATGGTTGTATAAATGTTCCAATCTCCCTACATCCTGGCCACCATTTGTTATCTGGCTGATTTTTTTCTCTTTATCGCAGATTTTAAGCAGTTTGACTGCTATGTGCCTTGAAGGAGTTTTCTTCATGTTTCTTGTGCTTAGGGTATGTGTTAGGCTGGGTTCTCTAGAGAAGCAAAACCAGAAAAGCTTAGAGAGAGAGAAAGAGAGAGAAAAATTTATCTTAGAAAAATGGCTCACACACTTGTAGAAGCTGGCAAGTCCCAAGTTCTTGGATCAAACGTCAAGCTGGATGCTTTTCCTGACTCACGCAGTGGCAGGGGCTGATGAGCTCAAGGCCGGCAAGCAGGATACCAGCTGTTGACTCCAATGAATGACAAATCCAAAATCTCCAGACCAAATGGTGGATTGTTCACTCACAGACAGTTGTAGGCAGCACAACAGGATCCCGATCCACAGAAGGGTGTCTCTTTTTCCCAGGATGTCCATAAATATATTATAAGCAGGCCACACCCCTAGGGAAACTCCCTTTCAATGGATTGGCTGCTCAAAACATATACATCTGATCTCATCATGAGAATAACCCATATCACAACTGATTAAACCACTCAGAATTTTGGTCTAGCCAAGTTGACACACAACTCCAACTATCACATTCCACCCCTTGTCAACTTGGCAGTTGTACACATCTCCTTAACCATATATAATCTCCAAATAATGACAATTATAAAGTCATATTTGTGCCCAACATGATACACTAACATGCGTATAACTGAAATGCATTAACCCTATTTGTATTTCATAGTTCATAACAGAAAGAAATAAAATTATTTCATGTACATATACAATGAAGAAATATAACAATCGCAGTCCTCATTTCTGCAACTGGTCACATGGTCATAGCTGTTCCCTATACATCTTTGTCACCAATTTTCCAATCATGCTCCTTCCAAGTCCCAGACCATCCAGCCAAGCCATTAGCTACAGCCCATAAATCTGTAGACAGTCATACATCTGGCCATTTCTTTTTCCATGCAAAGTCAACAGCCAGATGCATGGTTCAAAGTTCTGCCCACTGTCCTTCTGGGAAGTCCCAGAAAGGGGCTACAGTGCCACTGCTATCTATTTTCGAGTGGTGCCTGCATATCATGCATCTGTAAACCAGGCATGAGTTTTCTCTTCCTCAATCAACTGATCATAAGGAACTCCCCATGAGGCCATAGGTACAGACTGGGAGAGAGAAGGTGATGTGACTGGAGTGGAAACCATAGGCATTTGGGCTACATCCTCATGCAACTTACTTGTGCCTTCAGGTCCTGCTTGAACCCCATCTCTGACTTACCACTTCCATTTAATGATGGAATGCTGCTGTGCACATTCAACTTTATGATCTGTGGGTCAGACAACACCAAGTTCATGATGGGTAGCTCAGGCCTCATGGTGACTTGATGGCCCATGGTTAAGCATTCAGTCTCTACTAAAGCCCAGTATCAATCCAAAAGCTGTTTCTCAAAAGGAGAGTAGTTATCTGCAGAGGATGGCAAGGCTTTGCCATCCCAAGGGTATGTGTTGCGATTCATCAATAGGGACCTGCCAAAGACTCCAAACAGCATCTCTATCTGCCACACACACTTCAAGCACCATTGGATCAGCTGGATCATATGGCCCAAGTGGCAGAGCAGCCTGCA